>NW_022436960.1:15043748-15045183 GCF_009761245.1 Sapajus apella | reverse complement strand
CCCCACCCCCCCCCCAAAAAAAAAAGAAAGAAAAAGAGAACGATGGCCTCTTCTTTCTATCCGTACCTTTCTACTACACGTTGGGAAACTGGCGCACATATAAAATGAAATCTCATTTGCAAGTTCCCTGGCCCTAGATGGAACTGATGGTGAGTTTTTTCACTTCCTTAAGCATAGCTCATCCACATTTATTTTGATAAGGAAGGCTACTGCTTGTATATATGCTCCTGCAGAATCCATGAGCTTACATTCCCTCTGGGCAGTTCTCAGCTCCCCGTAGTCACCAAAGTCCTCAGTCTTGTACCTAGGCATGCCCAGGCCAACTTTTGCAAAGACTCCCATGGCTCTCACCTGGGAGTCAGGAAGCTGAACCTGCAGGTCACTGCAGACCAAATTCCTTGCTAATCTCATCTGGGTTTCCTATGTGCCACCTCCAAGTGGAGCCTTTATTATTTGATTCATGAGGTTTAATACAATTCCAAAGTCCAAGATTCAATGAGAAGTTCACTTTAGTCTTGCATAATTCATGTAATGATAAGGGAAATAAGCATTTGAAGAAGGAATGGGTTGGCTTTCTTTTCATGGCAGAAAAAAACCTATGGTGTTTATATCACATAGGACTAGGGATTTGAAATGAGCCTCGTCACAGACATATCGACACTGAGTCATCTTCATTTGCTTCTCCTGCAACATCTTTTATCGACTGTGAAAAGCACAGCCAACAGATTATTTTCCCCACCAGAGCCCCGGTGCCTGGGATAACCAGGGTGCTTACCTGCCACAAAATCACCAAAGCCCACCGTGGTTAGAGTGACCACCACAAAGTAAATGGACTCCAAGGCGGTCCAGCCCTCGATGTACTTAAAGATGACAGCAGGGATCGTCACAAACACAATGCAGCCAGCCAAGATGAACAGGATGGTTGAGATGACCCGGATCTTGGTCTGGCTCACTTGCTTTTTCTAGGAAGAGCCAAAGAGAAAGATAGGCAAGTCAGTGGCATCACCCTGGATTCAGGATACAGATGTACAGGAAAAGGTACTGTGTCAGTGACTTTTTTTTAAAGTTGATTTAGTGCCTTCTTTTTTTTTGTAATATATATTTTATTGCATTTTAGGTTTTAGGGTACATTTGAAGAACATGCAAGATTGTTGCATAGGTACATACATGGCAGTATGGTTTGCTGCCTTCCTCCCCATCACCTATATCTGGCAATTCTCCCCATGTTATCCCTCCCCAACTCCCCACCCCCCTCTGTCCCTCCCCTAGATTCCCCCGACAGACCCCAGTGTGTGAGGCTCCCCTCCCTGTGTCCATGTGTTCTCACTGTTCAACACCCGCCTATGATTGAGAACATGCGGTGTTTGATTTTTTGTTCTTGTGTCAGTTTGCTGAGAATGATGGTTTCCAGGTTCATCCATGTCCCTACAAAGGA
>NW_022436960.1:14697750-15043348 GCF_009761245.1 Sapajus apella | reverse complement strand
AAAGAAAAAGAGAACGATGGCCTCTTCTTTCTATCCGTACCTTTCTACTACACGTTGGGAAACTGGCGCACATATAAAATGAAATCTCATTTGCAAGTTCCCTGGCCCTAGATGGAACTGATGGTGAGCTTTTTCACTTCCTTAAGCATAGCTCATCCACATTTATTTTGATAAGGAAGGCTACTGCTTGTATATACGCTCCTGCAGAATCCATGAGCTTACATTCCCTCTGGGCAGTTCTCAGCTCCCCGTAGTCACCAAAGTCCTCAGTCTTGTACCTAGGCATGCCCAGGCCAACTTTTGCAAAGACTCCCGTGGCTCTCACCTGGGAGTCAGGAAGCTGAACCTGCAGGTCACTGCAGACCAAATTCCTTGCTAATCTCATCTGGGTTTCCTATGTGCCACCTCCAAGTGGAGCCTTTATTATTTGATTCATGAGGTTTAATACAATTCCAAAGTCCAAGATTCAATGAGAAATTCACTTTAGTCTTGCATAATTCATGTAATGATAAGGGAAATAAGCATTCGAAGAAGGAATGGGTTGGCTTTCTTTTCATGGCAGAAAAAAACCTATGGTGTTTATATCACATAGGACTAGGGATTTGAAATGAGCCTCGTCACAGACATATCGACACTGAGTCATCTTCATTTGCTTCTCCTGCAACATCTTTTATTGACTGTGAAAAGCACAGCCAACAGATTATTTTCCCCACCAGAGCCCCGGTGCCTGGGATAACCAGGGTGCTTACCTGCCACAAAATCACCAAAGCCCACCGTGGTTAGAGTGACCACCACAAAGTAAATGGACTCCAAGGCGGTCCAGCCCTCGATGTACTTAAAGATGACAGCAGGGATCGTCACAAACACAATGCAGCCAGCCAAGATGAACAGGATGGTTGAGATGACCCGGATCTTGGTCTGACTCACTTGCTTTTTCTAGGAAGAGCCAAAGAGAAAGATAGGCAAGTCAGTGGCATCACCCTGGATTCAGGATACAGATGTACAGAAAAAGGTACTGTGTCAGTGACTTTTTTTTAAAGTTGATTTAGTGCCTTCTTTTTTTTTGTAATATATATTTTATTGCATTTTAGGTTTTAGGGTACATTTGAAGAACATGCAAGATTGTTGCATAGGTACATACATGGCAGTATGGTTTGCTGCCTTCCTCCCCATCACCTATATCTGGCAATTCTCCCCATGTTATCCCTCCCCAACTCCCCACCCCCCTCTGTCCCTCCCCTAGATTCCCCCGACAGACCCCAGTGTGTGAGGCTCCCCTCCCTGTGTCCATGTGTTCTCATTGTTCAACACCCGCCTATGATTGAGAACATGCGGTGTTTGATTTTCTGTTCTTGTGTCAGTTTGCTGAGAATGATGGTTTCCAGGTTCATCCATGTCCCTACAAAGGACCCTAACTCATCGTTTCTGATGGCTGCATAATATTCCATGGTGTATATGTGCCACATTTTCCCTGTCCAGTCTGTCATCGATGGGCATTTGGGGTGGTTCCAAGTCTTTGCTATTGTAAACAGTGCTGCAATGAACATTCATGTGCATGTGTCCTTATAGTAGAACAATTTATAACCCTCTGGATATATACTCAGTAATGGGATTGCTGGGTCAAATGGAATTTCTATTTCTAGGTCTTTGAGGAATAGCCACACTGTCTTCCACAATGGTTGAAGTCAGTGACTTCTAACCTTTTTCTGGTCATTGGTTGCTTGGAGGAAATTTGATGAATGCTGTTAACTCTTTCCAATTAAAAAATGCACATACAGAAGTTTTCAAGTAGTCTAGGGGGTTCTCAGGCTCCCTGAAGCCTGTTTGTGAACACCAGGTCAAACAAATAAACAAACAAAAAGCCTGCTTAGCCGATTCTTTGAATGTTTCTTGAATGGTTCCATGACTGCAGCCCAAATACTGATTCTAACTTCCTCACTGGGTGCAAATATAATGATTTCCCAGAAAGGCTTGCTGCTATTTGTCATGTAGTATTACTGATCCTCCATTTGTGAGAATGAGTTTGGAGCTCTTTCCACAATGGTGGTGATGGATTTGCAGCGTTTCCCTTCCATCAAAGAGAGTATGCTAGAAAAAAATTATCTGAGTTGGGCCAAAATGTTTGGATGAAAAGGAAAACACAGCCATCCCCATCTTCATTGTGACCAACTCTAGCCAAGATAGGTGTGTTTCTTCACCCCCCTCCCTTTTCTCTGCTGAGGCTGTACATTTATAACACAACTTTGGTTTAAAGCACACCCATCTGAGCTGGTGCTGTGGTCATCACGTGTGTTGACTGTATCACTCATAAGAGACAGGACAGGAGTTAGTACAACAGGGTCCCTGTCTAAGTGGGTAGGTAGTAGGACGACAATTAGATTGACTTAATGATCTGTGGTGAAATCTCCTTTTGGGCTTTGAACATTTTATACATCTCTGCAAACAAATCTCATCTCATGTCAGCTTCTGAAGGGTCAGTCATTGGGTCACTTAAAAAGAAAAAAAGCATCTGGAATGGGAATTAGACTGATCCTGGAGCAAAGGAATCATGCCAATGGAGCCCAGGAGTGGGGCTGGTAGCATTGGTCGTATTTTCTTTGGATGTGCTAAAGGCAACACTGGAATTGACTCTTAAGCTGAAAAATCCTCAAAACTCTCAGAATTGGTGCTGGAGACTGTCATCGGGGTCTTGGTATCATATACCAGCATACATATATGAACAATGTGTTTAATACCAGGATATATGGCCTTTCTACATTGCCTAGATCAATTTTCTGCAAAGGTACACCACATTTGGGGCAATCGATATAGGAAACCCACACCAAGGGATCTGCATCCTCTTCATTGCACCAAGCACAGAGAGAGCTTTGCATTATACACTTCATTTTGCACATGCAAAACAGAAGCCAAGAGGGGATAAGGGACTTGCATAAAATGATGCTACTAATTAGGGGTAGAGCCAGATTAGAATTCTGATGTAATTAATTCTCAGTCCAGTGCTTAACAATGGAAACAGCTTTTCAAGTAATTCGGCAATTCACCAGCCTATAGAAAGTTGCCAAACAAAGTCGTCTGCACCTAACAAAAGAAATCAGACTAACTCCTGCTGAAAATGGGCAGTCCTCTGTCCTTTCTGTGAAGGAAGACTAAGAATAAAAAAATGGTCCCTGGGTGACCTGTCCAGGAAAAGTTAAAGAAATGCCATCTTTCCTTATAAAAAGGAGGTACTTTTCTAACTCCTGAGAGGATATCTAGTATATAAAACGGGAAGAGGGAAAAATTATTTCATCTATACTGTGATATAGAAAGCCTTCTAATCTCCTCAGAGAAACCATTTGAAAAAAAATTATAATTTACTGATACTGTTGAAACTGTATGTGAAAATATCGACTTTTTCACACATGAAAGTGTCACAACAAGATAAATTACCTGAGAACTGCAGGGAACGTTTTGTCCATTTCAGAAATGTCCATGTTGGCTATTATAGGACGATTTTGTAAAGGCAGGTGAGCCCCTTTCAGACTCCAGGAACTTAATTAGCCTAGATTTTTTTCTGCAGAGATGTATGAAAAGTTCAAAGCCCAAAAGGAGATTTCACCATAGATCATTAAGTCAATCTAATTGCTGCTGGCAATGGAAGCATCATTCCCCCCTCTACAAATCTTCCTCCTCAAACGCATAATGAAGTTAAAGTGAATTAAATGTTTGTGAGATGCTTGTTAAGTCATAAATTGAGATGTGAATGTAATTGAATGAGGTTGAGGTTGGCAAAAGAGGACTGCAAGTACGTAGGAAGCTGGAGACATTCCTGGACTTCAGGAGATGGGCAGAAGGGAAGATGGGGAAGGACAGGGGCGGATTTGTTTGATGGCAGACAAGGAGACGTATAACAAAGGCTAGATTGTGGAATCTTAATTGCATCCTCGACTGGAGAGTTTATCAGCAAGGTAAACATTTCACCGCTACTCATTGCCCAGGCCAACAAGTGTGTTCCGGGTCTGCTTCTCCCAGACATCCAAGGGTGATGCTTAGAGAATGTTTGGAGCATTTAATTATCAGGGTATTTTAGGGACTTAAGAAATACGCGTCTTGCATGTGTATGTGTGTGTAGGTGTATGAAAATATGTGTATACCCATACTTTGCTATAAAAAGAAGTGCTGTGGGCGTAAGGTTTTAGCAATATCTGTTATTCTGGATACCCATGTTTTTACTGCCCTCTAGATATTAAAAAAAAAAAAGTTGCCTTAATTGAACATTTTAAACTGTGGCTTTCACAATGGAATCACAAACCATCTCATGTGCAGTATGGTGATCTTCAGTTTTCTTATCCCCATTAGCCCTGTTCACTACTGCTAGAAAACTGAGTAGTGTTTAAGAACACACAGTTGGCTGGGTATGGTGGCTCATGCCTATGATCCCAGCACTTCGGGAGGCCAAGGCAGGTGCATCACTTGAGGTCAGGAGTTCAAGACCAGCCCAGTCAATATGGTGAAACCCCATCTCTACTAAAAATACAAAAATTAGCCAGGCGTGGTGGCAGATGCCTGTAATCCAAGCTACTCAGTAGGCTGAGGTAGGAGAATCGCTTAAATCCAGGAGGCGAAGGTTTCAGTGAGCCAAGATCGTACTATTGCACTCCAGCCTGGGCAACAAAGCAAGACTCCATCTCAAAAAAAGAAAAAAAACACGGAGTCTAGGGAAAGACTGCCTGAGACACGTCCCATCCCCACTGCTAAATAGTTGAGTGACCTTAGGCACGTTTCTCAACCTCTCTGTACATTAGTTTTTTCCTCTGTAAGATGGAGATAAGAAACCCCACCTTATCAGATTGTTTGAAAGATTAAACAAGTGTGTAAAAGCTTAGCATAGTGCCTGGTTAATATTCAATAATTGTTATCAGGCAATTTTAATGTAAAAGCTCAAATTTTTCCTTAGACCTAGACAGTTCCAGATTTAATGCTTCTCTTTGCCATTGAGGAATGTTGCCTCATGTATGGCTTAAGATAATCTTTGTTTAGCTTCAGGAGGTCACTGCTGGTTGTCCCTTCCTAGATATGTTGCATACCTCATCATCAATGACAAAAAATGTCCTCATTCTCCTTTGGTTCCTCTGTGCCAAGTCTGGATTGAGCTCTCAGACAGTCTCAGCTCGTAATCTTGGAAGTTTTTTTATTTGGCTTACAATTAATTCCACCCTACTCCCAAAACCCCAGGCTCAGCCACCTCCCCGTCCCTTTTTTCATCATTCTTCAGAAACTGCCAAGAATTGCAGATAATGTTTATGATGTCGGGAACCAGCTGCAGAGGGATTCTGAGAGGCACAAACCTCGCTCTCCGTGCCTTCCTGCCACTTACAGAATGGAGCAGTGTTTCCACGGAGGGGTTGCTAGGCAAAATTACATTGCTTACTTACCAGTAAGCAGAGCAGCTAGCAGAAAGCTCTGTGAGAGCCCAGATCTAACTGAGCTAATGTGTCCTTAGGCTAACAAAACTGTTATCAGGGAAGAGATGGTCTGATGTGATATTTGGGTAGAACTGATAGGATGGTTGTGTATTTCTCTCTAAATCGTGTTTTCACATCCTGTTGATTGGTTAGAATAGAGCACATGTTCTTCCTTTCTCTTTACACAAACAGTATTTTGCAAAACTGCCTCCTATATCTGATTGATACAAACTATAGCAATTTTGGAAGTACTCAAAATCCATCTCCTGTAGAGTTCATTTAGTTGTTAAAATTATATGTGCAATTGTTCCAAAGACCAAGTAAGCTTCATAAACAGGAGGAGAGGGAGACAGTTCTAAGGGCTCTCCTTTGAGAGAGGGAGGTATGCACTGACGATTCGGGAAGTGTTTACTTGTTTCAGGCCTCAGAGGGCTAAGCCACATGTCCAATTCTCATTAAGCATAATTCTCGGCCTGTTTTCGTTTACTTCTACAATGTTATTTTGGAGAACATGTATACTTCCATTCATTTGTAGGCTATTTTTTCATTTGATTTTCAGCCCCTCTTTAATCCCCTTGTTTGCATTTTTATGTAATTTTTTCAAATTCTGAGATTAACAATTCAGATTGTTTTGTCAGGCTGGAAAATTATCTATTTGTTGTGATTTCTAGCCAGAATGTTGAGGATTTTACTCAAGAATAAAGACACTGAAGTAAAAATCCTAGGACAGAAGCTAAACATGCAGAGCTCAGTTTCTGGGTTGGTTTGGTTTGTTGAAATGCAAACACATCACCATAGTAATACAACTGAACTGAGGATAATTTCTCAAAATGGAAAGATAATGAGAACTGCCTAGAAAGAGGATTGACTTTATTTTCTTTTCCTTTTTTTTACAGGCTGGAGTGCAGTGGCACTATCTCAGCTCACTGCAACCTCCACCTCCCGAGTTCAAGCGATTCTTCTGCCTCAGCCTCCTGAGTAGCTGGGACTACAAGCACATGTCACCACATCTGGTTAATTTTTGTATTTTCAGTAGAGATGGGGTTTCACCATATTGGCCAGGCTGGTCTCGAACATCTGACCTCATGATCTACCCACCTCAGCCTCCCAAAGTGCTGGGATTACAGGTGTGAGCCACCATGCCCAGCAGACTTTATTTTTTTATACCATGTTTTCTTCCAAGATTTATTTTAGAAGGCTCACTTATAACTAATAATTTCAACATCACAGTGAATGGCCTTGTAGCGCTAGCAATTCTATAAACTATGAGAAGAGATTTTAAACACTGCCTAAAATCTCCATGGCAGAGATACTCTTAGCACACATCAGTGAAAATAGTGAAGTGGAACCTATGTGAAGCCTACTGAAAATGTCCTACTCAAAAGCTGAATACACAAATGGATCATATCTACCCCCCAAAATAGAAGTTTATATCCAGCTTCTGACTCTCAGTCATGTTGCAAGACACCTATGACAGACTGGCCAGTTCAGTACTTTGCTGGTTTCACCATGCAAAGTTTTTGAAAAAGATGTTGATATATATAGGTAAATTGTTTTTATCACTAGACTAGCAACATAGGTGCATCTGGGATGGAAGAAAAATAAAATTCACAAATAATGAAAACTCAGGCTGGGCATGGTGGCTCACACCTATAATCCCAGCACTTTGGGAGGCTGAGGCAGGTGGATCACCTGAGGTCAGGAGTTCAAGACCAGCCTGGCCAACATGGAGAAACCCCATCTCTACTAAAAAATACAAAAATTAGCCGGGCCTGGTGTCAGGCACCTGTAATCCCAGCTACTCAGGAAACTGAGGCAGGGAGAATCGCTTGAACCTGGGAGGCAGAGGTTGCAGTGAGCCAAGATCGTGCCACTGCACTCCAGCCTGGGCAACAGAGAGAGGCGCCATCTCAAAAGAAATAAAAGAAAGAAAAGGAAAATGAAAAGAAAAAACTCAGCTGTTTCACTGCAGGAAGACTGTTAAATTTTCAGAAGTTTTCTATTCTAAAAAACTGGTGGCTGTTAACATTTGAAGATAATACGCTATTGGAACACAAGATTTTGCATTTAATTCATTCTGTACATAATTATTTAAAGCCTTTACATGTCAGGGACCATTCTAGTTGCAAGGGACATGGCAGTTCAAGGGAAAGAAGGAGGGAGGGAGGAGAGGAGGAAAAAGAGAGAGAGAAGAAAGGGGAAAAAAGAAAAGCAAAAGTTCCTTCCTCTTGCGCACAAAGTCCAGTGGGAAGATCTGAGCCTTTGGCTGAAAGTCTTTGAGGCACTGTCCATGGTGCTCCACCCTGGTAGATATTGAAGGCAAAGCTTAGTACCTAATGACACCCGGGTGACCAAATACATCACCTGGGAGAGAAGAAAGGAAAGAACAACATTCTTGTAGCTCTGGCATGTGGAACCCAAAAGCACGCCAACTGTAATGAACGATCTTTAAATCTTTGTTAGCCAAGTATTCAGAAGCTATGTCTCAGAGGCAAGAACAACTCACAAGCAATCACACCACATGTAGAAAACATCCAGACAAATCCTTAACTGAAGAAGCGTCCTTCTCTTTCGTCAAAGTATGGAAGAAAGCCTGTGGAAAAGTAAGGAAGATGGGTACCTGCTGATGAGTCACACCAACTGAGTAGCTCCTGAAAATCCCTCCTGGCTGCTCACCTATCCAAATTCTAAATTTATCCTACCAGCATGGTGGACAATGCCTCCATCCCAAATGCCCTCTCCACCAGCACAAACAGAAGCACACAATAATACTACAGCAATAATGCTGACCGCTGAAAGGTAGACTCACTCTTCTCCCACTGGCTAACAAGGCTTAAAGTCACAGTTTACTGGTTAAGCAGTGCATAGTAGTGAAGGCACAAGACCCCTCTAATAGGATAAATACTCATTTTCCACCCCAGTGCTCCTTTCCCTGTATAGGGAGCTCCACCTGCTATAATACACATGGCCACTCAACTCTTATTCTGATCTGGAAACTGTGAACTCAAGCCTCTTCCTCTCCTCTTCCTTTAGGAAACAAGCTTCCCCGAAGAAGTACTCCTTGTAATCTCCTATCTAATTCTGAGGTTGTATTAGGAAACTCATCTTTCCACAGATATAAGCCATGTTCTGCAGTATAAAGGGAATATAGTAATGTTAAGTTTCAACTTATCATCTCCTTTGTCTTATTATCTTATTGGTTCATATTTGGGTGGGAAATAGGGGATGCTGTTTATTGGTTTCTTTCAAAAACCATATAATCATCTTTTTATCCTCAGTCCTGGTACCATGAATTTTTGTGAGATGGAGTCTCACTCTGTCACCCAGGCTGGAGTACAGCGGCATGACCTCGGCTCACTGCAACCTCTGCCTCCCGGGTTCAAGCGATTCTCATGCCTCAGCCTCCCAAGTAGCTGAGATTACAGGAGTGCACCACCACGCCTAGCTAATTTTTGTATTTTTAGTAGAGACAGGGTATAGAAGGACGAGATGGAACAATGGTTTGAGAGCTCTACAATTTTTCTGGAGATATAAGAAGGCTTCCCAGCTAGGCATGTAGCTAATTGTTTCAGAGAAAAAAAGAAAATGGAGAGAAGCAAGAAAGGGATACGCATGAACTTTCTAGTTAAATGAGGAATGAAAAGAAAGATAAGAAGGAAATACAACTTTATAGAAAGTCATGCAGAAATAAACCCTACACTGGAAAGGCCTGCATTGAGGGAACTGGGAAGAAGCACCTAAAAGTGAGAAAGTTCCTTTTGCATATTTTTAAAGCTATGAATGAAGTTGAACTCTATAACTTGTCCATTCCTTTTTCAGTATTTATCATGTACCTACTCTCTGTCAGGGAGTAAGCTGACTTCACCACTGAGTTAAACAAAATGGCCCCCAGTCTCACAGAGCTAGCAGGAGCTGAGACAAGCATTAAACAATCATGCGAGGAAATATTTCATCACAGCTTGTGACAAATCAGACGTGTTGTGAAGGAGAAAGAACCCACAGAGTAAGAGTGTGTAAAAGGGGACGGAATGACACTGTTGAACTGTTTGCCTATAACAGTCTCCATGTTTATTCTCCATATATCAAGATTCCCACTTCGGAGTAATGGGAGTTCTTGCAAATGATCCAAAACAAAGGATTAGTGATGGAGAGAAATATCCTGCAAGGAGGATAAGGAGGTGCCAGTGAACTTGGACTTCACGTACACTGGCCATTTTCTACTCCTGACGAAGTTTCCATTGGAAGCCTCATGGCAGAATGACCCAAGGCAGGTACCTTGACATCCTAGGAGACTTGTCCTCTTTGCATCTCATCTAAGTTTCACACAAATACCTCCAGGAAATCCAGGCTCCAAGTGTGTGTGGTGGACAAATCAATGCATACACGATTCCTTTGCTCATTCATCTATCATTCATGTATGATTATTAAAGAGTAGCACTGCTCTTTAATTTGATCAGACTGGATTTGCTGAGAAGGACTAAGCTGAAGCCTATTTTGATTACTGAACATGCATAATAAATGTCCTGGCTTTTAATCGGTACATTTTTTCCTCTTAAAATAACTAAGTTATATGCAAACTCTTTCATGGAGCTTAATGTAATGAATAAAGTGGATGTTTACCTTTTGTGAAGAGACTGGGCTGTTTAGCTATGCAAATGAAAGCAGATGGAGGCATCCCAAGGCTGTGACTCCAGGGACATTTACTCCATGAGATAAAGTAGTCAACAGTGGCCTACCCTTAGGGTTCATCTCTGTAGATAATATTTCCTTTACAAGAATATTCTCTTTAAAATGCAGTTCTAAATTACATTGCTCCTGCAAAGTGTTTAGCAGAGATATGCGTGAACAGTTTGAACAGTTCTTCTCAGAGGACCAGAAACTGAGAATCTAAAAGCCACAAAAGAAGACCTCCAGACCTCCCGATGTTCACCTCATGTTGGAAGGAAGATTAGAAAATGGAGCTGGGCCAAACTTGATGATGTTCAGCCTGTAGTGTAGGGTAAGTGATCATCAACAATACTGCCATAGGTCGCCCAAGCCACTCCACTATCATGCTGCGACCAAACAGCTAATGTGATCACGGGGCATGACCATGTTAGAGGATCCTTGTCATTCTTTTTTTTTTTTCCATCAATAATTTGAACATCATTCTTTAGTTTGGTGAAAGACAGAGACCTCCTCCCAGTGTAGAAGATGCAATGTACCACCTACTGACTTTCCCAGCCTCTCCTGCTATGAGGATACAAGCACGTGTCCCAGGTTTTCCCAATGATAAAGACGTAATTCAGACTTTGAACCACACACATGCAGATGTAACAGGGTTAAATCCTGAAGTCGTCATCTGATAGTTCTCTGTGTTTAGGTTAGGAACAGAGACAGAGAGAAGGCAGAATGGCTACTCCGCCTGGAGCGAAAGTACAGTGGGAGAGATGAGGTCTTCCTAGGGTCTTCCGGGGGAAGCAAAACGTCCAGTCTGGAGAGCCAGGGGACCAAGAGGAAGAGATTAGATGCAGAGCTTCCTGCTGGTGCTGGCACCAAATGTCTCACTACCTGTGCACAGCCCACCTCTCAAGAGTCCTGGATCCTCCTAAGTCCTTCAACAGAGGGTGAGGAAATGGAACCCTGAGTGGGGTGGGCCTGGGAGGCAAACCTTGCCCTTGATCAAGATGGAAGTGAAAGCATCAGCAGGGAGCTTCCATGGGAGGTGGGGTGGGGCAGGCAGGAGCAGACATATCACGGATGTTATATAAAGAAACAGGGACCGTGTGAAAGCCATTCCAGGGCTGGTGGCACCAATGGTGGCGTATGACCCACTCCAGGAGCAGTCACAAGGATGGTTCTAGCAGCAGCACCCAGGGACCGCCGCCCTGTGTGTGCCCAGGCAGACACAGCAGTGGCTTCTTCCAGGACCAGTTCCATTGTGTGATTTGGTCATTGGTCTTAACAAAGTACCTTCCAAGTTTGGTTTTCCAACCATCCCAAGGATTTGGTAGCTATCCAATATCGTTTTTAATTTTTTTTTCATTTTTGTTTAAATTAGCCATAATTTCCCTCATTTTGAACTAAGCTGCCTGCCTGCAACAGCTACTTCTGGAGGTCAGAGCAAGCTAGCTTCAGACACTGGGAGACAGGTCAAGGACACAACCCAACTGGACACCCTGGGACAGGCCTGGAATTCTGGGCTCCAAGAACAGCCAGAACTGTACCTGATGTGATGTAACTGCTGTGGGTAATATCTCTCTGACATTCCTAAATCTTAAAAAGTCTTGTTAAAAATAGGGCCAGGCATGGTGGCTCATGCCTGTAATCCCAGCACTTTGGGAGGCCAAGGCGGGCGAATCACCTGAAGTCAGGAATTCAAGACCAGCCTGACCAACATGGAGAAACCCTGTCTCTACTAAAAATACAAAATTAGCCAGGCATGGTGGTGGGTGCCTGTAATCCCAGCTACTTGGGAGACTGAGGCAGGAGAATCACTTGAACCCAGGAGGCAGTGGTTGTGGTGAGTCAAGATCGTGCCACTGCACTCCAGCCTGGGCAACAAGAGCGAAACTCAGTCTCAAAACAAAAAGTACAGCTGGTCTCAGCTGCAGTTTGGAAGGTGTTGTATCTATTCCTGGGAATAGTGTTATGAGTGGTGTCCATCTCCCTCAGCTCCAGGACAGCAGGATGGTAGGACCCCCCACTTCCGAGGCAGAAGGATCTGTCACCTGCAGAAGGTGGGCAGCAATACTGTCGTGAACGATCAGTGGTTAGAGCAGAGGTCAGCAATTCAGAAGGAGCTGATGAATAACACAGGGAAGGCACAGGCTGTGGCCAGGACATGGTGACAACCCCTGCCAGTACCAGAGGTCAGGGAAACTTGGACAGGGGAGCTGGCGGGAGGGGTATTGTGGGGCTAGTGAAGCACCAGGCATTGGGGCCAAATGTAGATTCAGAGGAAATATTCAGAAGCACAATTATCAAGTGTTAATGGTGGATCTCTTTGGACAAAGGACATTTACATGATTTTACCTTCTTCTTTGTACTCCTCTGCATTTTCCAAAGTCTCTCCCGTGACCATGTATTCTCTTTGTAAGCTTTGTAATGAAAGAAAAGCAAAAGAGGGAGAGGTAGGAGAGAGCGAGAGGAAGAGGACTAAGGAGAAGAAAAGGGAAGGAGAAAATGAGCATCATGACACTGGCGGTGATTCCCTCAAGAAACAACAGAAGGGTGCCCTTGAAAATCATTCGCTTGATCGTTCTTCCTTTTGGAAAAGTAGTGACAACCCTTCCTTGGAGGAAAAACTAAAAGAGAAAAGGAAGAAGAGATATTCCCCATGGTAAAGTAAGAGAGATGAGCCTTGTCTGAGCCTTCAGAATCCCAGGAACGTTTGCCAAAGTGGCAGTGGGAGAACTGTGAGGACCTGGCCTTGATCCAGTTCAAGAAATGCATCCTGCCTGCTGCCTCATGCCGCTCCTCCTCCTCTTCCCCCACCTCCTCCTCCTCCTCCTCTTCCCCCACCTCCTCCTCCTCCTCCTCTTCTCCTTCCTCCTCCTTCCTCCTCCTCCTCCTCTTCTCCTTCCTCCTCCTCCTCCTCCTCCAGAATCTCTCTCCTCCTCCTCCTCCTTCAGAATCTCTCTCCTCCTCCTCCTCCTCCAGAATCTCTCTCCTCCTCCTCCTCCTCCTCCAGAATGTGGCAACCCATTTCCTGAGGAAATTGTCAGGGACCCCTATCCGCCATTTCTCCCAGCTCCCCTTTGCCCCAGCTGCAGCCAGGCCATTGCTGATCCCTCTCTCTTGTCCGTAGTAGCAGTTAGTTTGCAGTTCTGGAGGGACTGGATTGTTTGGTGCCCCAGTACTGCTCCATTTCATGCTTCGGCGCCTTTCCAAGACTTGATTTTTTTAGAACCATTTTAGCTTCACAGCAAAATTGAGAGAAAGGTACAGAGATCTCCTACAGAGCCCCCGCCCCACACATGCGCAGCCTTCCCCGCTATCAACATCCCAATCCAGAGTGGTGCGCTGGTTACAACTAACGAGTCGATACTGACAATCACTACCACCCAGAATCCACAGCATACGTTAGGGTTCACTCTTGGCGCTGTACATTCTATGGGTTTGGGCAAACGTCCGATGACATGTATCCACCATTATAGTAACGGACACAATAGTGTCCCTGCCCTAATTTCTGCTGCCAGAGATTTCTCTGTGCTGCACCGACTCATACTGCTCTTCCCCCAAGCCCCTGGCAATCACAGTTCTTTGTAACTGTCTCCATAGTTTTGACTTTCCCAGAATATCAGGTAGTTGGAATCATACTGCACATAGCCTTTTCAGATTGGCCTCTTCCGTGCAACAATATGCATTTAGCATTCCTCTGCATCTTTTCATGGCTTCATAGCTCATTTCTTTTTAGCTCCTGTGCCCTTTTAAGGACTGTTCCATCTGCTAGGATGTTCTTCCACCTTTTCCATGCTTGTCGGACTCCTGTCCATTCCTCACACACAATTCTGACATTGCCTCCTGTGGGAAGCCCTGTCCAGTTCAGGTTAGAGCTACCACTTCTTCCTCTCTGCTATCCACGTTCCTTCACCCTTGCACAGACCTGTCCATAACGCTGCTCAACCTGCATCACCGTTTGTCCGTTCGCCCATGTGTCTCCCTATTACACACTGTGCTCCTTCATCTTAATGTCCTAAGTGCCCAGCACACTGAATTTTTCTACAGCTGCCTCCTCTATTTCAGCACCTTGAGAAAATATGAGAGTATTGTTTAAGGCAAATATTCTATAAAAACAATAAAACCATTCATCCAGCAAAAGATAAACTGACAGGATTTTATCATTTGGAATGCTAGTAAAGGTATATAACATAGAAAGATATAGGCAGACAGATGTACACACACACATGCACAAAATAAATATCCGTGGAATAGAATTGAATATTAATAGCATGGGAAATATATCAAGGGAAGAGGCTTATTGGAACATGGCCATTTACACGAGAATAGAAATTAGGTATGTAAATTATTGAAAGCTACATGGGAGCTCCCTGGAATTATTTTTTTTAAAATAACCCTTTTTAGATCATAACACCCTAGGAGGTGGTCTGTAAACTTGTCAGGGCGTTTGTGGTTGTCATAACTCGAGGGGCACTCTTGGCATGTAGTGGGAGGAGTTCAAAGATGTTCAGACATCCTGCAATACAAGAGTCAGTGCCACAAATCACAGAACCAGCCCACATTTAGCATGAGTTTTGAACGTCCCGCTGAGTAAACTCATGTCTACAATTATCTGAGCCAAGAACCTAGCTCCCTTTTACATGTAAAGACACACACACATACACACACACACACACACACACACACACTCTCACAAATTGTTTGCATCTTTTCAAAGTAGACCAAATTTTATAAGAATCTGACTCTAATGTAAATAGATTAGCTGGAAGCTTGCTGAGAGTTGTTCTCTATTTTGGAAAACTATACCATTGGAGAAAAAGTCCTTTGCGACATCTTAGTCACCAACACAACATACCGGAACCAATCTGCATTTGGAGATATTGCATCCTACCTAAAGATGCCAAGACTCACTGCTTTGGCAGGTCTCCTAGGCTTTCATAACTGAGAACCTATTATTGAAACTTATTACTTTCCATTTATTTCTCCTTCAAATTGTAGCTAGAAAATTTGCATTGAATTTTTCAAAATTACCTGTATTGGCAAGGTGCACTATCTCTGAAATTCATTTCAATGTAGTAAAGGAGCATTCACAAATATATGCTATAAAAAGATATTGGATATTACAGGATTCAGAACCACTGGATGAAGGTAAATTGTATATTGTATTTAAGAAGGTTGACTTGATATACTATAGAATTACACTTCTAGGTACAGCCTGATGAGTTTAAAGTGCCTGTGCATGTGATTACCATTGGCAATAAGCATTATCAGGGAGCAGCTCCCCTACAGACCCATCTTTTATTCAAAATAATTGTACTTCAAAGACTAAGACTTTTCTTTCCCCAGTGCCATCTATTTGCATAAAATACTACTTTTGTTTTCAAGGTCATTCTCCTTATCTTTGTTTAGAGGTAGGTGGTGCAGGATTAGGAACGTAAGAGGGATTATGGAATGTCTCACTATGCTGCCCAGGCTGGGCTGATCCTCCTGCCTCAGCCTCCCAAGTAGCTGGGACCTAGTCCAGCTTCAAGGTTATTTCCTATATCAAGATGTATAAGCTTATGTCAAGCAATGTTCATTCATTGATTCATCAAGGACAGCTTAAGTATTCTCTGGGTGCCAGCCCTGTGGTAGCACCTGGTAATACCTGGAGATACAGCGGTGAACCAGCAGATGGGACCCAACCTCACATAGCTCACAGGCTGATGGGGATGCTCAGCGTCAAGCACATACTTCCAATATAGTGAGATGAATGTTATTCTAGGGGTGCACAGGATGCTACTGGGGGGCGGGCGTTGACCTCATTTAGAAGTCAGCAAAAACTCCCCAAGGAACTGACATTTGAGCTGAGACCAGGAGGAGGGTAGAGACTTTGTGGCAAAAATAACACATGCAAAAGTCTGGAGATGAGTGTGGCACATTCAGTGCAAATGCATGGGTCCTTTGAATTTCCAGTGGTGAAGCGAGGTTTCTACCCAAACAAAATCATCAAGACCCTTACTTCAGGAAATACTAACTATGACAAACTTTTAAAATTTTGACCAATATAATCTTTTCAGAAAATTTGGTTGGTAGGTTGTTTTTTTATTTCCCTAAAAATAGAAAATAATTAGAATTCAAGCCATTTCTAGAAATATTATTAAAGGCATATGATCATTTTTTAAAAATAGAAAGGAGATGGGAAGCAAATGTGTGCCCATTTTCTAGGCAGGGGACAATCCCATCAACTCTTAAACTCTTCCAATAGTGGCTCACGGAAGCAGGTGTCACACATTTATGCAGCCATCTGGACAGGTCCTCTTCCTCTTCTTCCTTGGGGAAAAGGCTGATAAGCCTCCAAAGGGTAGGTGAAAAAGAGAGACGCCTAACATAAATACAGAATTAAAGGGCTCGGGACAATTGAGATTTTCTGAAGAGCGGCAGAGTCAAGGAGAAGACAGCAATGTTAGGAAAAGGATGTCAGGAATATCAGAAAGAAAGTGGTAATAACACTGCAAGAACACCGTACGGCATTTACATGTCATGTGCCGCATTTTAAATGTTGATACTTGCTTTTATTGTTCACTCTGGTGCCAACTGTTACGGTACATAGCAAAATTTATTTATTTATTTTTTGTTTGTTTGTTTGTTTTGGTAAATTAATATTTTGATGCACAAGGGGTTTTTTTTTACATTCCTCCAACCATATGATATAGTCACAATTTATACATATTTAAATTGTATATACATTCCCTTTTATTTTAACTGCATGATATCTGTCCCTGATACTAATTGCTCAAGCAAATTTGCAAAGCAGTTTAGAATTAGAAGGGACAGTCCTGACAACTGAGACGGGATGCCTGATACACTCATTTGTGACTACTTGGGAGTGAGAGGGGACCTGGGGGTGGGGAGTGGATAGATAGACAAACAAATATTAATAATAATAATTTAGTATTAGCTATTCCAGCCATTCCCCAGGCTCACATAGAAAGACTACTGATGTTGTTTATGGTGAAATTCATTTCTGCCAAGGAATGGAAAAAAGTAACGAAGGGAACATCACTCCGTCTGAGGGGGAAATGGTGTAATAACACAGTATCTAAACAGAAGAGACAGCGTTTGAGCTCAGTAAAACCCATCTTTCAAGGATCCCTTGTTGGTATTTGAAGGGCCAGGCATCTTTTGGGAGGAAACTTTAGTCTTCCGTTAGGGTCTTTTAGTAACACTTTGATGCATTTTTATAAAAATACAAACTGGCCCATGTGTTCAAGATCTAGTAAGAGCATGGGCAAGGTGAGAGGCAGTCAGCATGTAGCTAAATTAAATTCCTATTCATTCTTGGATTTTTTTCTTCTTTTTTTACGAAAATCTACGTATGTGGTAAGATCACATGGACACATCTGCGTGAACAGTTGCAGCCAGTGAAGTGAGACTGAAGTCGGAGAAGACAACCTTCCTCCTTCACACAGACAAAATGGCAAGGGCACCCCCTGGGGGGAGCCCCAGAGAAGCCGACCAACCTGCCGTCTGCACTCTTTCTTGTGCTGTTTGCCTTTCAAAAGGGCTTGCTGAATCTTGGCCAACGCATCTTCTCCTCCCAGAGAGAGCCATGACTGATGGCTGAGGTCTTATCCCAGATACAGACCCTGTTGTCCATGGGTTTCTTTCTCTCTGCCCCTGCCCTTTCTGGGGCCCCCTCCACTCCTCCAGCCCCACCCACCTCCATGCCCATTTCCAGGAAGAGTAGAACAGAGGGCAACGTCAGCAAGCATCTCTTCTTCATTTGTGAATCTTACACATCCTGAGTGCTTGGAAAGAAACCAGGTTCATGTCTCTCTCCTCTCTAATCAATTCACAATCAATAAATATTTACTGAACACCTCCAAAGCACTTAGCACCGAGCAGGTCCTACAGGGATACAGGCCAAGAAAGGCACAGTAACATTCAGCTTCAAGGCCCTTATGCTTTACTTGAGCAGAATAATCCATGGTAAGACAAGACAGGGTGCTTGTGTGATGTCAGATATACAAGCTAGAATTCACAAGTCCCTTCTCTGGGCGCCCATAGCTAGCAGAGTGCTATAATAATGGTGAACAGCATTGATTGAGGCTATGCAGTAGGCACTGCTTGCAAGTATCAGCTAAGTGCCAAAACAGACAGGAACTATTATTAGCCTCATTTTTCAAATAAGAAAACTGAGGCACAGCCTGAGGTCACATAGCTGATAAGAAGTAGATAAATCATGGATCATTCATCGAGGCGGTGTGACTTCAGAGCCTGCCTGCCTGCCCTGGCCCTGGTATCATTCTCCACGGTATTATGGACACTGATTTTGATGCATGGCTGTTTTCTCCTAAGAGAAAGAACTGTCCTGTGTTTACTGCCACATACCCACATAGTGTTGAGAACACAAAAAAGTGTTATTTGATAATTGTTTATTAAATTGACCTAGCAAGGAGCATGAAGGAGCAGCCACAGTGGAGAACAGAAAAGTGAATCATGATTGGATGAATAAAAGGATTTCAGAGCAGCAGAAAGGTCTGGTGGAAACTGGGTGTCATCCTCACTCAGAGGCCCTAGTCAGCCTGACACTGAGCCACCCTCCCTCCTGCCAGCTCTGCACACATGGCCCAGGCTGACGAGTGGGACAGGAAGATGCATGGGGACACAGCTGGAGGTGAGGGCAGGAAGGGAGGGCAGGTGCAGGAGGGAAGCAAGGCTGGAGGCACAGCCTCTCCGCTTAGGCCCCAAAGTAACAGAACAGCAGCTATGGGAGCAGCCAGGACTTAGAGGCAGTCAGACAGCAATTTACCAAACGCTGTTATTTTGGCCTATAAAAGTTAAAGGAAAAAAAAAAAAAAAAAAACAAAAACAGAAAAAAAGCAAGTGTTGGTGAGGAAGTGGAGAGACAGAATGCCTGTGCATTGCCAGTGGGAATGTGAAATGGTGCAGCCACCGTGGAAACCAGTGTGGCAGTTCCTCAGAAACATTAAATGTGTAATTACCATGTGACTCAGCAATTCCACTCAACAATTATTATGTCCAAAATAATTAAAAAGACTCAAACAGATGTTTATACAGCCATGATCGTAGCAGCATTACTCATAATAACCAAAAGGCAGAAACAGCCCAAAAGTCCATCAACAGATAAATGAATAAACAAAATGTCATATATATATATATATATACACACACACACACACACACACAGTCATATACACACACACACACACACACAGTCATACACACACACACACAGTCATACACACACACACACACACACACACACACACACACACACAAAGGGAATATTACTCAGCCTTGAAAGGAAGGAAATTCTGACACGTGTGCAACATTCATGAATCCGTAAAGACACTGCACTAACCGAAATAAGCCAGACACAAAAGGACTCCATTCACATGAGGTTCCCGGGGTAGTGAAATTCACAGACACAGAAAGTAGAATGGTAGTCACCAGGGGCTGGGGGAGAGGAAATGAGGAGTTATTATTTAACAGGTTCAGAGTTTCCATTTGGGAAGACACAAAAGTTCTAGAGATGATGGTAGTGACGGTTACACAATGTGAATGTACTTAATGACACTGAATTGTACACTTAAAAACAGCTAGGGTGGTAAATTTTATGTTGTGTATACTTTACCACAATTAAAAAAAAATAGGCAGAAAGAAAATTCTGAAGCAGGCTCTAATGTATCCTACTAACTCCTGGGAGTATCTTACAGGAAAAGAGAACTTCTTTGTAACAGTGACTATGGCCAGGATGAAAATGTTAAATGCACAGAAAAAAGAAAGCCCAGAATGACATGGAAATTGATGCTAGCTTGAAAGGCCAGTGAACTCAACTTTTGTGAGTATGCAAATCCCTTCTGAAGGTTAAAAAAAAAATTCCTCAATCCCCACACAACAATAGAACTTTTGCTACTAACTGAGAGGGAGAAAAAAAATATAGATAGATGATAGATAGATAGAAAGATAGATAGATTAGATAGATAGATGATAGATAGATAGATGATAGATAGATAGAAAGATAGATAAATGGATATAGATATAGATGCAGATATAAAGATACTATCAATTCAGGAATCACCCTTCAAAATGAACTGACAGGAAACATTGATGACAAGCCCTCTACATACATTTGGAAAAGGCAAGCACACATGTTAAAGAGACATACTGTTTATTCTGTCCACCGGCAATGCTTGAAGCACAAAAGGATTCTCTGATCCTTTAAAACGACACCTCAGGCTCCTAGGGGCCCACCACCTACAGGATAAGAACCACAGCTCTCTCTGAACAGGAGCCTAAAACTCAGCAGTAAACTTCCAAGACATAGTGCAAAAACATTAGGTTAAAATGGCTATGACACACAAGTGCAGCTCCTCTCAGGAAATAAAAAGCAATGCATTCTCCCCTAGAAATCTAAAGTGCACTTCTAACAGGAATGCACACTTCCTAGGCTGGATTCAGTTCAGGAGAGTGCAGTGTGTTGGCAGCCCTTCCCTGCGCAAAGCCATCAGAGCCTGCTCAGCATGGGCCTGCACATGCTTGTCACACTGTCACCTCCCAAGGGAGTTGGCTCTTTGGGGTAATGGTTCAGAACACTGGCACATCTCTCAATAATGATGTGTATTCTAAACATTTTCCCTTCCCTAAAGCAAAAGTCATAAAGGTATCCAGAATTTATCAATGACTACTGACATGTCAGGCATCTAAAACTTATCCTACAGTGAACACACAGATCACACACCCAGCTCTGTGATGAGCACACTCAATTCAACAAGGGCACCTCTCAATTTTCTGGAGCGTAATTTGTTAGAAGCTATACCAAATTGCTTGCTTGGCTCACAGAAGTAGCATGAGACTACATTTAAAAAGAAAAAAAAAATTAAACTGATAATTTTTAAAAAGAGTTCTCTATAAAAGAGCAAAGAATTATTATTCTATTAAATCAGTGCATTCCAGAGGAACCAAACTAACCTGTGAAAACTGGTGCTAAAGCGTGAACATGAAAAATCATTTACCTATTACACTGATTTTATAATGCTAATAAAAATGTGATTGCTAATAAAACTCTTGCATTAAATTCATAACTCAAAAGCACCTGGAATCTTTAGATACAGTTGTAGACCTAAAGTGTCACTAGACTTTCACTGGCCCCAAAATGCAAAAATATAAAACCTTTTATTAATACTTAATAAAACCCCTGGGATTCTAAGAAGTAATCATCTCTTCAATGAGCAAGACCTCACTGATAATGAATACCCATAAAATTTTCTAGATAGTTTCCTCTATCAGAGATACTTTAAGAGTTTCAGAAGCCTTAGGGGAAACCAGCAAAATCTGAAAGAGACGAGGAAATAGCTAAATGGCTTCTAAAAGGAAGGGGTATTTAAGACTACTTGACATCGCAGACCTTGAGTTTAGGACTGAGTTAAACCCCCAGTGGGAATTAAAATCTTGGTGGGAATACTCTCAAACTCTATGCTCTTCAAACCATCGAAGCAGAGCATTGAGGCACTCCGATGAATCCAGAAAAAGAAGACTGTTTTGGACGACAAGGCCAGCTATCTCAGGGCACCAAGAGGCTTGGCTTTGAGCTGTGCATTTTATCTTGTTTTTAATATTAAGCAGGTTATACAAAGCAGAGCAATGGGTGGAAGAACGGAGTGGAGACCATCTCTGCCTGGCAACTGCTCTCGCAGAGGTGGGTCAAAACAAGTCAGCTATTGATACAGTATAGGCCCTTCTTTTATTAGGTTGGTGCAAAAGTAATTGTGGGTTTTGCCATTACTTTTAACATCCTATGGTGATCTCAGAATATAAGCCCATCTTTGTATTAGTCACATAACAGCAGACATGAGCAAGGTGACACCTAAATCTTAGATTAACCTCCAAGAATAGAGATCACAAAGAGAGAGATGTTAGCTAATAATGAGCTGGTATTAGGGAGCTAAAGCAGGTACATAAAGAATCAGAGGCTATGAGGCAATTCAATACACTTTGAGAGAGCATAAAGTCAGAAAACTAAAACCCTTTTAAAGCAGAAAAAAAAAAAAGGTCCAATATCTTTTTCGCAACTAACCATCTTTATCTGTCCCTAGGTCTTACTAAACCTTTTGTGAAGGCTCCTCTGAGCCATCAGATGCTATGCCTACATTGCAAGAGAAAGAAGAAAAGACATATAGTGGAATGACTAAGTCTATTCATGCACTCTGGGACAGGGAGACCTGGCTTGGAATTCTAGCTCTGTCACTTATGGGCTGTGTGACCTTGGACAAGTCACAGAACCAGTCTAAGCATTCCAATCTCATAAAAGTAAGAAACAATAATGGTGTTTCTGGCAGGGTTATTGCACAGTTTACTCTAGGTAAGGTCCACATAACCCAGCATCTGACATAATAAACCCTCAAAACATATTAGTGACTCTATTAGTCCATTTTCACACTGCTATGAAGAAATACTTGAGACTGGGTAATCTATAAAGAAAAAGGTGTTTAATTGAGTCACAGTTCCACCTGGATGGGGAAGCCTCAGGAAACTTACAATCTTGGTGGAAGACACGTCTTCACAGGACCACAGGAGAGAGAATGAGTGTCAGGCAAAGGGGGAAAAGCCCCTTATAAAACCATCAGGTCTCATGAGAACTCACTATCACAAGAACAGCATGAGAATAACCTCCTCCATGATTCAACTACCTCTGACTGTGTCCCTTCCACAACCCCTGAGGATTATGAGAACTACAATTCAAGATGAGATTTGTGTGGGGACACAGCCAAACCATATCAGAGACTTATATCTTTGATACCACAGTGCCATAATACCCAGTATTATCTCAACAAAATCCTCTCGGACAAGTGACAGATCCAAGTCTTCCTGCAAAGGTCCCTACATGCAGGAGCTCAGGAATAATTTCCCACCTCAAAGTAACAATCAGATTCCCAGAAGTTACCTCTGATCAAAGTTTGCCAGGAAAAAGAGAGAGAGAAACTCTGATAAAGCTACCTGGAAAATGTTTAAATGTTAAACGCTATCCAGGAAGTATTTTAAGTAATTCTATTTTAGGCAATGTTTGATAGCTTAACTGTTCATAGAAAAGAGTGAAGATGCATTTTAAAGCCCATTAAAACGTTCTATAGTGACCTCAGAAGACAACAGGAAACCCCAAAGGGATACTACTGGTCAGTTATTAAAGGTAAGCCAAGAAAGAGGAGGAGCCATCCATTAGATAAGTCCCCATGGCCAGTTAAAGTTAGTGCTGAGATGGTTTGCCTGATGAAGAATAACAGCAGAACAATTTATCATCATGTGGACTCATCAGAGTCTAGTCTCCAAGTCTTTTTCCCTCACTGGTGAGAAATGATCTCATTCCCAGAACATAAAATCTCCAAAGCCTCTTTAAGGACCCATCTGAGAGAGGGGAGTTCTGAGTCGGCATGGCGCTAGCACTGGAAAACTAATTTGGACCACTGGTGGACACACCAGAGCTCATGTGGAAGATCTGGATGGGGGACCAGGGCATGTGCGTGGGAGTCTTTGGGGCAACTGTCCCTTATATCCCAGTATAGATATGGTCAAATCAACTAGGGCAATTTTTCCCCTGAGGGCACATTTAGTAATGTTTGGAGACATTTTTGGCTGTCATGACTGTGGGCAGTGATGATGTTGCCATCAGTGAGTAGATGTCCAGGGATGCTGCTATACATCTTACAATTCACAGGACAATTCCCATGACAAAGAATTACCCAGACCAAAATGTCAATAGTATTGAGGCCGAGCAACCCTACGTTAGATGAAGGGAGAAAAGAAGGGGCCATCCATGGAAAAACTGTCATGGGCTGTCATTAAGAAATGTTGTGTAGTCTGTTCTGTGGATGTCATATATGCAGATCACCCCAAATGTACGTTCTGGACCTATCATTAAAGCTACAGAAAATCCTTAAGCTAATTTGGAACAGATCTGGTTGATAAAGCTTTAAAAATTATTTGCATTTTAAAATAATTACTTCCTACCTTCTTGCCCCATAGGAAAAGGAAGAAAGCAATTGTTTACGTTAAAACCGGGGTTTTCTCTCTGATAAAAAAAAATAAGCTCACATTAACACACACCATTAACTCTACTGAGTTATTTGTCAGAAACTTATAATATGGTATGTACGAGAGCAGACATGTTATAGAGGCAGACAGTCCAGAGACACATGGACACTTATAAATTGAAGTTCACTAGTACTGTGTCTTTTCTACACTACTGAAAGGCAGCCATTTCTTAAACTAAAGCCTCAGCCTACCGCTCGTCCCTCCTCCCCTGCCCCTTTGGGTACAAAGCTAATGTGCATAGCCAAGACCCCTGAACGTTTTCGTTACCAGTATGTATCAAAAACTGTAGTTGAACCCACAATGCTGAAAATAACACCTAGTTTTTAAAACAGGATTTTGAGCTGTTTGAAATAATAATTTTTATTTTTCATTTTACTTTAAAAAAAATTTGAGGGACAGGGTTGCCCAAACTAGAATACAGTGATGTGATCCTAGCTCACTGCAGTGCCAACCTCCTGGACTCACACAATCGTCACACCTCAAGCTCCTGAGTGGCGGGGACTATAAGAACTTGCCACCACACCCAAGTAATTTCTTTGATTTTTTTTTTTTTTTGACACAGTGTTTGACTCTGTCGCCCAAGCTCGAGTGCAGTGACACAATCTCATCTCACTGTAACCTCCGCCTCCCCGGTTCAAGCAACCTCCCAAGTAGCTAGAACTAGGGGCGCACACCACCACACCCAGCTAATTTTTGTATTTTTAGTAGAGACAGGGTTTCATTATATTGGCCAAGCTGGTTCTCTAGTTCCAGAGCTACTGACCTCAAGTGATCTGCCCACCTTGTCCTCCCAAAGTGCTGGGATTACAGGCATGAGCCATAGCACTCACCTTGATTTTTTTTTTTTTTTTTCCGAGACAGGGTCTCACAATGTTGCACATGCTGGTCTTGAACTTCTGGGCTCAAGTAATCCTTCTGCCTTTACCTCCCAAAGAGCTGAGATTATAGGCGTGGACGACTGCACCTGGCCCTTGAAATAATAATTATTTTAAGTTAACCTTTTTCTGCTGGATGCTAACTCAAAGATGCCTTGGGAGAAACAGAAGCTTCCTGCCAATTGTGTTCTTAAAAGCCTCTCCTTGATTCATGCCAGGCACATGGCAGAGCCCTGCAGGAGTCCTTGGCTTCTGCCACATGCCCCTTCCTGGAATCTAAAGTGGTTGATCAGTCCACTAATTTAAACTTATTAGCACTTTGAGATTGACATCACCTCTGTCTTAAATAGTGGCCTGTTCTAAGTTTTCCAAGTAATTTTGGCACTGGTAAGTCTAGGGTAATGTTTCATCATGTGTCAGTGACGCCCAGAATCATTTGGAACCATAAGCAAATAAACATTTCTGCCATATCCTTGTGGGGAAGAAATCCAAAAAAAGAAAAAGAAAAAAAAGATGTCCCTTGGTTTTAGAGGAAGTATCAGAAAGCCTGCTGATCCCAGCCGGATAAAAAGAAGCAGGTACTTCCTACCAGAGGCCGAAGTCCAGCTTGGAGCAAGAAATTGAGGTTCAGTCCAAAATTTGACTGGTTTTCCTATAGCATCCAATCAAGTGACAGTCAGCCTAGCCCAGCAAGGCAGCTAGCCCACAGCAGGGGAGAAACAGGCCGCCTGCTTCCAAAGCCTGCTTCGGAATCCAGTGTCAGCCCTGCTCCATCCCAAATAAGCAAATATTTGGGATGCTAACTGCCCAGATATTTCCCTGAGAACTTAGGAGGAATTGTTTTTACTTTAATTAGCATGGTATACTAAAATATTCTAAACTCCACATTGATTTCATGGTATAGATTAAAGTATCTGACATTAATATTTTCAGCTCACCTGGAAGAGATTAAGGCAGGATTCGTGGTTCTAATCCAGGTCCTGCCACCAATTCGCTGTATGAATTCAGAAAAGTCACATCCTGAGTTCCATTTCCTCAGGTGTGAAATCTATGAGCTGCACAACAGTAGTGTTCCCCCCAAAGAGTGATGCACAAACCACCTGGACCTCAATTCCTGAAATGCTGGTCACCCTAGAGTGGGACCCATGAACACATCTCAGAGGATATGTATATGACTATACTAGTGTTCACCAATTTTACCATCCACTATTATTCTTGGAGATAAAATAATGCATTCCAACCCCTCTTTGCAGCTACAAATGGGGCCTGGTAACTAGTTTGGGCTAATGGGCTCTACCTGAAGGACAGTGCTCTGAAGAGCCAGTATGCAGCACTCAGCTCTTTCCCTGGCCCTAACTAACTCCTGAACCTGAGAAGCTGCCTGGATTCCAGCAGATATGACAGGAGTAGGAGTAAGCTGTTTGTGATAGGCTAGCTTATCCTGATTGATTCAAGGATCCCAACAGCCACCTGATATATGACAAGAAAAAGAGAAGACATCTTCCCTATGAGTGGTCTCTATGGCTAGCAGTTAATCGACATCCATGTAAGACATTCTCATTTGCTTACTCGAACTTCTTTGCTGACAGAATGCTAATTTTGTTCATTACAGTGATGTGTTCAGCCCCAAGAGATGAAACATGATTCCTCTACTCCTTAAGCATTGGAATCACCTGGAGAGCCTGGTAAACACAGATTACTGAGCTCCAGCACCCCCAACCTCTGCCACCAAGAATTTTCATTTCTAACAAGTTTCCAGTGGATGCTGATGCTGATGGTCCAAGGGATACTGATGCCTATGGTCAAGAGACCAAACTTTGAGAATCACTGGTCTAAGTCCATCATGGCAATACTATCGTCCTTTGTCTGATATTTCCTTTCCTATCCTCCCTTGCAGATGCAAATGTGATCTCATTCTGGTCAATGAGACAGAAGGGGACATCTGCAGGGTAACTTCTGGGAAAGATTTTTCTGCCATAAAAGGAACCAATGTCAACACAATATTGAAAAAGAAGAAAAAAATTGGAGGACTGACACTAACTAGCTTTAAGACTTACTATAAAGCTGAAGTAATCAAGATAGTATAATATTGGAGAAAGGATAGACAAATAGATCAATGAACTAGAATAGACAGCCCAAAATAGAACCACATAAATATAGTCAACTTATCTTTGACAAAGGAGCAAAAAAGGCAACAACATGGAGAAAAAATCGTCTTTTCAACCAATGGCACAGAAACAACTGAACTACACATGCAAAAAATATGGCAGCAACACAAAGCTTACACCCTTCACAAAAATCAACTTAAAAGTGATCACATACCTACATGTAAAATGTGAAAGTATAAAACTCCTAGAAGATAACATAGAAAGAAATCTAGATGACGTTGGGTTTGGCAATTACTTTTTAGGTACAACAATAAACACATGCTCCATGAAAAAAAAAATTGATAAGCTGGACTTCATTAAAATCAAAATCTCTGCTCTGTTAAAGACACTATCAAGAGAATGAAAAGATAACCCACAGATTGGGAGAAAATATTTGCAAAGGGTATACTTGATAAAGGATGGAAAGTATATACTTGATAAAGGACTAATTCAAAATATACACAATATGGCCGAGCACCATGGCTCATGCCCATAATCCCATTACTCTGGGAGGCTGAGGCAGGTGGATCATTTGATGTCAGGAGTTCGAGAGCAGCTTGGCCAACATAGTGAAACTCTGCCTCTACTAAAAATACAAAAATTAGCCAGGTATGTACTTGTACTTGTACTCAGAAGGCTGAGGCAGGAGAATCACTTGAACCTGGGAGGTGAAAGTTGCAGTGAGCCAAGATCATGCCACTGCACTCCAGCCTGGGTGACAGAGCAAGACTCTATTTCAAATAATAATAATAATAATAATAATAATACATTATACATTAAAACTCAACAATAAGCTAACAAATAGCCCAATTTAAAAAAAAAAAAAGCCAAAGACTTTAACAGACACTTCACCAAGGAAGATATACAGGTGGTAAGTAAGCATCTGAAAAGATGCTTCACATTATACGTTATCAGAGAAATGCAAATTAAAGCAAGATACCACTACACACTTAGAATTGAGAAAATTCAGAACACCAACAATAGCAAATGCTGATGAGCATGTGGAGCAACAGGAACTGTCATTCATTGCTTGTGGAAGTACAAAATTGTATAGCCACTTTGGAAGACAGTGTGGTGATTTCTTATAAACCTAAGCATATTCTTACCATGCAACCCAGTCATCGTACATCTTGGTTTTTAACCAAAGGAGTTGAAAACTTATGTCCAACCAAAAAATCTGTGCACAGAGATTTATAGCAGCTTTATTCATAATCACCAAAACTTGGAAGCAAACAAGATGTCATTCAGTAGGTGAATGGATACATAAACTGTGGTACACCCAGAAAATGGAATATTATTCAGCTCCCAGAAGAAATGGGCAAAAGCCATGAGAAGACACAGAGGAAACTTTAATCCATATTTAAGTGAAAGAAACCAGTCTGAAAAGGCTACATACAGTATGATTCCAACCGCATGCCTGTTTTAGTCCATTTTCACACTGCTGAAAAAGACATCCCAAAACTGGGAATAAAAACAGGTTTAATTGGACTTATAGTTCCACATGGCTGGGGAGGCCTCAGAGTCATGGTGGGAGGTGAAAGGCACTTCTTACATGGCGGTGGCAAGAGAAAAATGAGGAAGGTGCAAAAGCGGAAACCCCTGATAAAGCCATCAGATCTTGTGAGGTTTATTCACCTATCACTAGAATAGCACAGGAAAACTGGCCCCCATGATTCAATTATCCCCCTCTGGGTCCCCCCCCAGAACACATGGGAATTCTGGGAGATAGAATTTAAGTTGAGATTTGGGTGGGAAGACAGCCATATCAACCATATCAATGACATTCTGGAAAAGGCAAAACTCTAATAAAAACATGAGTAGTTTTCAAGCATAGGGGAGCGGGACAGATGAGCAGAGGATTTTTAGGAGAGTGAAATGTTATGTATGATACTATAATGGTAGATGCAGGTCATTATAAATTTGTCCAAATCCATAGACTCTACAACACCAAGAGTGAACCCTGATGTAAACTATGGACAGTAGGTGATAATGACACATCAATGCAGGTTCGTAAATTGTAACAAATGTACCAGTCTAGTGGGGAATGTTGATAATGAGGGAGACTATGCATGTGTGGGGGCAAGAGGATATGGAATATCTCTGTACTTCCTCTCAATGTTGCTGTGAATATGCAACTGCTCTAAAAATAAAATTTTAAGGGAGTTCCTTTTGTATTTCCTGATATGAGGTTGGATGAAAACATGCTATTTGATCATGAAGCAGTCATCTTGCAATGTGAGTGACAAGTCTGAGGATGATGAGCCACCATGCCAAGGAAAGCAGAGCAGAAAGAATAGGGTAACAAATCTGGATACACCTGACATTGTGCAGCTGATAGCACAAGCCTGAATCAACATACCTCCAGGCTTCTTGCTATGTGAGATAAGGGTCCAAATCCTTAACCTATTATTAATCAATGTTGGGAGTATGAAAATTGTCAGAATCAAAATGGGATTACTTGTGTTTAAAACCCTGAGAAACAGAGTCAGAGAAAGCCAGGAAGAAAGTGTTCTAATGCATAAATGCCTGATTACAAGAGCTATCATAAAAGAATGCAAAAACTATAACCTTGTACAAAAGCCATCACAGCCTTACACAGAAAAGTATTTCTATGAAGACATCTACCCAGCAACTGCCTGTCCAAACTTGGACTGGCATCACCCTTGTAATTGATCCTTGTGGCCAAGGATAATTATCTCAAAACAATTATGTAATGTAATCCTCCTCATTTTTCCTTTAAAAACTTTTTTTTGTTTTGTTTTACCTCCTTGAATGCACACATAGTTTAAAGTGGCAGGTATGTTACCACTGCAGTGCCCATTCCTGAATAAATATCATTCTCTTTCAATGGGCCTCTCTCCGTTATTTAGGGTGACATACATGGTATCAGAAGTGGGATCAAAGTGAGTGTACCTCAGAGAAATAAGAGGTCCCTGGAACTGACTGCAGTACTGACTGAGCCCTTTCTGCTCTCTGCTTCTGTCCATTTCCTCTTCTGTCTGGATTAATCTCCTCTCAGATTCTCAGACTCCCTCCCTTTGGTGAGTTCTTTCTGACTTTACATGTGATTCATTTGGCTAAAAGGCTGCCTTAAGTATTTCGCATCCCTCTTGGGTCCATGAAAGGTGTGTTTGTTTGTTTGTTGGTTGGTTGGTTGGTTTGTTGGCAAGCACTTTCTGATATAAAGAAAAGTATCCTTCTGCATCGAGTACTCAGATGTCTACAGAATTTACATTCTGTCTTTGTGGCATGTCTTTTCTGGTGAGTTCACTTTTGGTTCTTTCTGTACATCAAGTTTAATATTTTATTTGGTATGCACACCTGGCTTAAAAATCTTGTGTGGCCAGATATGGAGGCTCAAACCTGTAATCCCAGCACTTTGAGGGGTCAAGGAGGGCGGATCACCTGAGGCCAGGAGTTCCAAATAAGCCTAGCCAATATAGTGAAACCTCATATTTACTTAAAAAAAAAAAAAGAAAAGAAAAGAAAATTGTAAGCATTCTTATTTTAGTTTCATTTAGATTTGGTTATTACGCACATCTGCAAATAATTTGGCACCTTAACTTTTACCTCTCCTTTGTTTCTGAACATCTTCTGAGAGCAAAATTAAACATCCTAAGTACTGGTGCAAGAAGGCCATTTAAAAGTGTTGTGGTAAGCATCTATGTTTGTAGTCATATGTTACACAGCAATAGAAAAACTAATGCAGCAGCAAAGTCCTAATTCGGTGTAAAGGGATTATAAGCCCTTTTGGAAACAAAGGTAAAACTGTATTCTCTAATCAGCTTATAAGTAATAAAGCTGGCATTTTGATCTCTACCTGATTCCTCTATTTCACAATTAGTTCTGACCTACAGAGGAGAGGAAAGAATTTGTATTTATTCATGCCATAAAAAACTCCAATTGTCAGTCATTTTATTACTCTGCAACCAAAAGCATTTCTAAGTAATGCAACACCCCTCAGCAATTCTTTTAAATGAGAGTCAGACCTGGGATGTGTTGGAAGGGCCCAAACCTGGGTCACCTCAGGATTCAGGCATCTAGAAGACCAACTTTATTGTATTTTATTTTATTTATTGATACAGGGTCTTGCTCTGTCACCCAGGCTGGAGTGCAGTGGCATGATCTCGACTCACTGCAACCTCCACCTCCTGGGTTCCAACAATTCTCATGCCTCCATCTCCTGAGTAGCTGGGATTATAGGCATGCACTACCATGCCCTGCTAATTTTTATATTTTTAGTACAGACAGGGTGTCACCATATTGGCCAGGCTGGTCTCGAACTCCTGACCTCAGGTTATCCACCTGCCTCAGCCTCCCAAAGTGCTAGGATTACAAGTGTGAGCCACCATGCCTAGTACAAGGCCAGCTTTAGATTTTATTTTTACTCCAAAATAAATCCTCTTTTCCCAAGAGCTGGGAGAAAACATAACAGATCAAGAGAAGGGCTTAATATTCATTGAGCAGATGAAATAAATAAATAAATAAACCTTCCCCCATGAGAATTAAAAATTCACAGCCCCAAGCTTTGTTAGTTTATACAATTTTCACTTCTCAAATAACTACCTAAACATAATTGGACTTTTAAATATAGTTTAAATCAATGGCAGAAAACTTCGAGATTTTATTCCAAAACTTTATATGCAGCAAGCAAACTGCTACAGGCTCAGTTGTTTGTATATTTAGGAAGTGTGCTAACATTCCCCCTGGAGTTTGGTCATCTTTTCCAATAGCACCCTCCAAAATTCAGCAAATGCATTCATTGTGCGCTGCCCATTCAATAATATGCAACTTTCTCGTTTTCTTAAAAGAATCCTGATCTTTGACAGTGCTGCAAGGAGCTGAGTGGACAATCAGCATAAAGATGAAATGTGAGGTTTCTAAGTCTCTGTCTCAGAATCTGCCAATGATCCATTTGACAGGCAACTTCAAGGGGAAGGAGAACCGTACACTCTATTTGTAGTCTAAATTCATTAGGGAAGACTAGGTCCCTAAATTTAGCAGCAGATGTCCAAATGATTGCAACCTCTTCCGTCATTTTGAATATAGTAACTAGAATTTTTTCTGCTAAGGAGGATTTCAAAAACTTTTAGTCTAATCCTTTCTTCTACAAATAAGGAAACTGAGATCTAAAGAAGCTACATAAAAATAAAAATGCCAGATCAGTCATTTCCCCAACTGAATCCTGTTCTGAGTGTTCAATCCACCAGATTCTTTCTTCTCTAAGTCAGAGGGCCATGAGGCAGCAGCTAAGAGGGTGCCTTCAAGAAGTTCAAAACAGTTCTTAGAGACAGGGCTGCCATGTCTGGTTTAGGAAGACCTAAACATCTGAAAATCAGGGAAGCTGAGTACCGACGGTTTCCATGGCGACTGCTGAGGAGCCCAGGTGCATGCTCTAATGAGGCCACCAGCCAGCCAGCATTAAGGAGCAAAGGCTGTGGGACATTCCAGAAAAATTCATACGCCACAGAGCTCTCAGATGAAACCCGAAGGAGTGGCTAGCCTGCCTATGAGGGCTTCTCTTGGAGAGATACATGGTAGCTCTGGACTCTATATGTCTGCCCTGTGACAAGCTCTTTTCCACACATTATTTCATTTAATTATCACCAAAACCTGACAAAGTAGATTCAAATTTTATCCCCTTTTGTGGATGAATAAACTGAGGTGCTGACTGAGGGTCAGTGAGATTATAAATGGCTCCCCCAGCTCTGGTGCCTCATTCCTCCCCTCCTACTCTTTTTAGGAGGCTTCTGAAACTGCTTCCGAAACTGCTCATCTGAAAGCTCCCTTGCATTCTTCTAAAAAGAAGTATAAGCCATTATTGCAAAGACAGCCTTGAACTCAAAAGTCTGAGAGTTCTTACAGGGGAAAAAAAGCTCACCGTTAGAGCTCCCAGCTGATCTACCTTTGCCTACCATTCCTAGATCCTAGAAAAGACCTCAAAATGTCATTCTTAAATATTAAGTCATCATAAGAAAGAATTCCCAGAGGACGGTTTGAAAGACTTGAGAATTAGGTTAGTACTGAGTAAGAGAGCAGAAATGAGCAGAAATGACCTTACACCTGAGCAAAACAAGTTTTCTGTGAAACTATATGAAATGAGTGTGACTTAAAGGCCACTGGGAACCCCAGCTGAATCACTCAACCACTCATGCCTGGTACTGATGCCTGAAATCATTTATTAATTAATTTTAATTTTAATAAATAAATTCATCGAGTTGAGATTGTTGTCTCTTGTTTAAAGACAAATATTCCAGAGAGGAAAAAACCCACTAGGGCAATAGCAATCATCAACAGTTCCGTAGGAAGTAGTACATCAGGGTGCCATTTCTGAAGGAGCACTCGGCAGTGAGAGGTGGGAGAGGGAGAGACCACTGGAGACAGGTGCAAAGCACAGAGCAGTGTCTGGAGAACTCAGGCTTCTGGAAAAAGCAGGATTTACCTGAAGACATTGCGCTTGACAATAAAATGGAGTGAGGGAGTTCCAACAACAAAATGGATGGATTTATAATTTTCTACCTCATTACAAACACAATGAGGAACGCCTCTTCCAGCTTTAAGGAGAAACTGAGTTTGTCTCACCTCTTCAAAAAATCTGGCTTGGCAAATCCATACTTAACTTTCTTGTGTCATGATTGTAGAAATACCACTCTAAAATAGGAAGCCACTCAAAGAAGAGAGTTTAGGTGCAAGACCTTTGACTTCCATTGGCCAAAACAGAAAATACCATCCTAACGTTAAACTATTCCACTAAAAGCAGACAATGCCCCTGATACTGCCTTCTGGATACTGTCAGGCTAATGTCAACTGAATCACGGTGGTTAGAACTGAAATATGATGCAGTACTCACTCGAAAGACCTTCTCCACTCTTGCAATGCTTTTCCCAAAGATGGTTCCAAGTTGGTCTCCAATTCCAGCCAATAAGAAGCCAAAGAGTGGAATTCCAAAGATGGCATATAAAATACAAAAGATTTTTCCTCCTTCTGTGCTCGGAGCAATATTCCCATATCCTGGTGAGAAATATTAAAAAGAGGGAGAATAGCAGAGAAATTAGCATACCAACCAAGGAACTCACAGACTTTTAAAAAAACTTTGCACATTTCCCCCGCTTTTTGAGTTTTAGGGGGTAGAACTTCATTTCAAAGGCAGTATACAAGTCACAGCATTGTTCCATTGCTTCTCTTCCTTCTCACCTTATAAACAGTTTCAAGATTTCTTGGATAATAACACATTTTAGGAAATTCGTGGTCACTCAGAATTTTCATTTCCATTTCCAACAAAAAGTGATACCACCTTTTTCTGAAACACCAAGCATCATGGACATGTCTAGTTTAGAGACACCTGAACACATGGGAAGGAATCACCATTGCATGTTTTAGATTTGACAAGAGTTTTTTTTTCCACAGTCTTACCCATGGGCTCCACCTGGACAGACTGTGGCTGTCTTGAAGGGTGATGGGAACTCCATATTGAAGAGGAAATGTGGTTTAGTACAAATTTACAAAGGACTCATGATTTGTGCACTCCTACCCTGGGAAGCCTGAAAACAGGAAAGAATGGGGAAGGGACGGCTTTGTGCTGCCTCTCCCCACTGCCAGTAAAGTTCAGCCTGTCTGGTCCTTTTTTCTCTTTACTGGCAGCTCCACACCATCTCTCAGTCCTGCCCCTCCTCCCAACCACCTCTTGCATTGAGGGTAACAAGGTGCTAAATGTTTACTGATGGATATTTGAATACAAGAGAATCTTTTTATAGTCAGGTCTACTAACATGTATTTCAAATAGTGCTTTGAAAATGCCAACATCTACACTCTTAACAGTATCACAATTACATAAGTAACTTATCTTTAATGAGTATTGGGCTTACCCTATATGGATGAGGCTAAAGTATTGCTGGAAGAAAAAGGCATTAGCATACTTTATATAGAGATGAAAGTCTAAATTAATATTCATTTTTGTGCCGATTCATATTACAATCTTATGTTAACAAGTATCTAGACAGTAATCTAACCATTCTCCCAAATCTGGGTAACTCATGTGGGGCCTGTTTCTGAATCCACGCAATGAGTGAGTTATTGGGTCCACGCTTACTGGCAGGTTGGGAATTCAACATGATAAAATAATGTTGATGGTTAGTCCATCATTCAGCCACCCACAGGCCGGGAGAACTCATGGTTGCCTTCTGCCTCTGGGAATGAGTCACCTGGCTACTTTCCTTTGCAATCTTCTGTTCTGAATCATTCAAACCTCTTATAACAAATAATGTGAATTACAGCTTCCACTTCTAAAGTGAGTGTTCAGGCTAGCCTTCCTCATCTTGTGTGTCTTTTATTCACCAGGATTTTTATTTAAATATGCAAAAAAAACCTCTCAGAACTTTTCTTAGGTACTTTTCAGGAACTGGGACAAAATCATTTTTCCAAACATCCCCTACTAGAATGGTTGAGCTGACATTAAGCTAGCCCTATTTTAAAGGAAATAAATGAGCCTCTACAGTTTCACTTTATGCATCTTTATGGTGACTCTTGGAAACATCCAAGTAACTTGTGAAAACACTGAAGACCCCAGCTTAACTGTATCACAACTGCCTAACTTTGGGGCATATAGGTTGTCCAAGTGTCTCAGAAAGAAATATATTGCAGACATAGGCAAAGAAATGGAGGCTTGGAACTGGATGAACAGGCATCTCATTAATCATGACAACTGCTACACCGCTTCCTCCAGCTTTCAGAGATGACCACCTCCACCTTCTGGGTAAGGCGCTGTGCCTTACCATGGAGCCTCAGGGAGAGGTGAGGAGATGAAAGATCCAGATCCAATTCCACCTCACACTACCTGTTTCTTCTTAGATGCACTTAACCTCTACAAATCCTAGTGGCAGAGGTACTCAAGGAAAATTCAGGGGGGGGGGAAATCAATGAGCTGTAAAGTACTGTATCGATGCAAAGTATTATTATTATCATCATAATTGATTCCTTGTTTGTTCAGTGTTTTGTTGACTAGAACACTAAAATACAATTAAAGCAAAGTTCTTGGGTAAGAGCATGAGTGATGCAATATTCAAACAGGCCTTTAAATATATTCACAGCCATCTTTCTTTAGTGACACACTGCGTAGTGGCTAACCATTGTTTAAGAGGCACAGGTTTTTGCTTTTGTTTTGAGATCTAGCCTTTAGGACCTAGGTTGTTTCTAGGTGAAATTCAGAAACTCATATGCCACAAGAACATTTTGGATGAAAGACAATTGCCATTCATATTTAGAAAGCCTCTTAATCTAATCATATGACATGGTAGGTTTGCACTTAGCAAATCTGCAAATATATTGATGTTAGCTATTAAAAGTGTTCAGGATGTCCATGACACCAGTGGGTCCGGGGCTTAGAAGCCTTTTCTGGCACTCTAGGCCAGGTTAGGTCAGCTTAGTCCACAGATCACAGCATCCAACAAAGGAAGGGTGACCTGGCACCATTTGGTATCAGGGCAAAAGGTGTTGCAAACCTGAACAACACCAGAGGGCATCACTGTAGTAGATCCTAGAAGACCAATGTCAGGTTTCATTGTGTTCAGCAGATTTTTAACCTGGGGAAAAAGTGTCATGCACTGTAGGAGGATTTATTGTAAACCAATTAAAATTGAGAAAGTCTGGGCCACTTCAAGAGGTACATTTTGGAAAATGCTCTCCAGTAGCCGGTATTGCATTCATGAGACATTAGTGTATATTGAAGGAAACTCCCAATTTTCTTGTTTCTTGACACGGCTACGTGAATGATCTGTCTGCTGCATTGAAAAACACGACAGCTACACTGGAAGGCACATTAATGGAATTTATTGTGTTAGCTTGTTAGGAATCCAGGAACTTGGTTTATTGGATAACTATGTTTATTCATCCACATAATATCACATGACTGAGGAATGGTGGCTCCATCTGCCTAATTAAGAATGTTTGATATGTGATAGTTTCTGTTATTTTTTGTGTGTGCTTACACGGGAATCTTTGCGTTTGAGTAAACGGCTCTTAGCCCTTGGATTCTGCTGCCTGGCTTCCATTCACGTATTTACCTGTTTCCTCATCATCATATACCCAGGGGTTACTCTGGGTCCCCATGCCTCAGGTGAGCAATCACCTTGTCTAAACCAAGAAATCCAGGGCTTGGCCACAGTCGTTAGTTCAAAGATGGACATATGATCTGGATTAGGGGCTTTTGCTGGAGCTTTGAAGGAAGTGATCTCTCTTTCTTACTAAAAGTAAGTCTGGAGAAAGACAGGCCTAGGCACTGCCAGTCATTTTTCCCTCCCCGAGTTGTTCTGCCTAAAATTTATGAAACACTAAAGAAGCAGAACGAAAAAAGAGGAGTGGTGAATGGGGTCTCGCTTATATAATTTGAGCTCTGGATGGAGCTACCCATAAAGTGTTAAGAAATAAATGTTACACCAGCCGTGGTGGCTCACCTGTAATCCAGCATTTTGGGAGGCTGCGGTGGGTGGATCACAAGGTCAGAAGTTCCAGACCAGCCTGGCCAAGATAGTGAAACCTCATCTCTACTAAAAATACAAAAATTAGCCGGGAGTGGTGGCAGGTGCCTGTAATCCCAGCTACTCGGAAGGCTGAGGCAGAGAATTGCTTGAACCCAGGAGGTGGAGGTTGCAGTGAGCCAAGTTCACACCACTGCACTCCAGCCTGGGCAACAGAGCGAGACTCCATCTCAAAAAAAAAAAAAAAAAAAGAAAGAAATGTTAAACCTCCTTTTATTTACTGGAGTCAGTATATTTTCTTTGGTTGTTTAAGCTTGTGTGCTTTGAGCTTTCTATTGCCTGCAACTGAGAACATCTTAATACACACTTTGGGTCAGAGCTCATGGCAGGCCAGTGAATATTCTCTGACCTCCACAGCTAGGGACTGAGCCTTCTGGCTGCGGCAGCTGCCATCTGCCATAATCTTTGGACCATACACTCTTGATTTAAAGTCTTAGGCAGAGCTCAATGCACATATCCAGCCTAGGAGGCTGTTTCCTCTGTGGTGGGAGGCAGGACACTGTGTCATACCAGTTATGCATAGGAAGGGAATCTTTCCCCAAAATCAGAAGGAAGGTAGATGCTGAACAGGAAACTACTACAAAGCAAACATGCATCAAAATCAGAAATGCAAAGTCCACTTCAGGATCATGGTACAATGCGAACACTAGAGACAGGGTCCTTGTTCTATTCAATTTGGAAAACACGGTTTTCCCTCTCACTCTTTCTCTTAACTGAAAAAGAATGCATTGTAAGTTGAACGTCATTTTGTTGGCTAAATTTTAACTCCAGAGTGGAGGATCTTATAAAGATACAGCTACAGAATTCCGAAGAAAGTCTTAATACAATGTACGTAAGAATAATGAGATGAAGAAATAATTGTTTTTCCATTGACTTAGTGGTAAAATTCATTCATTGCATGTGATCACAAGGTTTATAAGAAAACTCAGAGCCCAGCAATTCATCCAGCTCTTCCTGAGCAATTTTCCACTAGTTAGGAGTCAGGAAAGAGGAACTGTGAGAGCTGATGAGCTGTGTTTTCATTAATTGTGAAATACACAAATATTGGCCTGTTTCCTTTCTATCTTAAAATTTGCAACATAATATTGCAGACATTTTTGCATATTATGAAGTTCCTTGAAAAACACATTCTTTGATGTTTTCTATTGGATCCATTATTCACACCACGATCACATATTGCTGGAAGCTTAAGCTGTTTCTACTTTTGTAATAGGGTAACACCATGGTGTTACATTGTGAAGTGTGGTCTTCATCTTTGATTGTTTCCTTGGAAAGATTACCAATGGATTGCTCTGTCAAAGCCATGACCTTTTTAAAGGTTTGCCAAATTTCTTTCCAGATAGACTCTCATGAGCAGCTTAAGGTTATGTACTTTTCAGACATAAAAAATGTGTTTATTAGGTAGAATGTGTATAGAGACACCTTGGGAATAACAGAATCTTTTCTGAAAAGCAGTGCTACTCCTTAGTATCAGAGATCCCTTTTATCTGAAGATATCAAAGCACTTCTTTTTGAAGAATGTTTTCTTGTGTTGAGATATATGGAAAGATTTGCTAGTGTAGGGCAAACGGAATACCTTCAGGCACTCCTCCAGACCAGGAGCCACACCAGAAGGAAGAGCAGACTCTGCTTAGTCAATGTCAGGGATGCACTGTGTACCCTGATCCCTTCTTGGTCACTAATTCAGTGTGAGAAAGTCCAACCTGCCTTTGATTATTGGCTCTGCTGGCGGGTCCCCAGTAACTAGCTTTTTTAAACTGGATGAATGATGCTCACTTCTATGTGCAGATGCTTTTTCACAAGCTGTCATTTGTAGAAGGGCAGCAAAGGATCAGGCTCTTACCAATACCTGTGAAATGCTATTAGAGTTTAGTCTGTGAGGCATTTTCAGATTGAGCCATCTGACTCTACTCAGATCAGAGAGAGAGCCTCTGGTCAGGACCCAGGTGGTAGCCAGTCACAGTGTCACTTGCCTGGCAGCCTCATTTAATGTATCAAGGTACCTGCTGGTACATACCCAGCACTTGGATTGGATGTTTATTTCTTATTTTCATTTTTCAGAGAAGGGGTATTGCTTCATTGCCTGGGCTTAAGTGCACTAGTGTGATCATAGTTTACCATAACCTCAAACTCCTGGCTCAAACGGTCTTCCCACCACAGCCAACCAAGTAGCTGGGACTACAGGTATGCACCACCATGCCAGGCTCATTTTTAAGAAAATGTGTGTAGAGACAAGGGCTCACAATACTGTTCAGGCTGGTCTCAAACTCCCGGCCTCAAGTGATCCTCCCACCTTAGCCTCCCAAGGTGCTGAGATTATGAGTGTGAGCCCCCACGCTTGATTCAGATGGGATGTTTAACCCATGGGTTTGAAAAGAACAATCACCGTGGCCAACATTTACTGAGTTCTTACGAGTTAACATGCATTGTGCTCCATAAACATCATCTCATCGAGGTGGGTGCTGCTATTAGCCTCATTTTATCTATGAGAAGACTGAGGCCCAGAGAAGTTAAATAATTTGCCCAGTCCTTCATGGTTAGTCAGTAACAGAGTCCAGCTTCATTCACCAGGACCAGCTACATAATTTGTAGGGCCCACTACCAATTGAAGTGGGGTCCCTTGCTAAAACACCAAAATGGTTTAAAGCTGAGAGCATTAAACCAGGCACAGGATCCTTCTACGTGTGGGCCCCGTGGGACTGCACAGGGTGCACATGCGTAAAGCAGCTCTGCCTGCGTGGACAGTCTGGTGATCACAATAAGAAAGCACACTCTTAACTAAACAAGTGAGGCTGCATGACACACAGTTGGGCAAAGATTGGACTTTGGCATGTAAACAGCAAATGGAAGCCTTTGTGTGTGCTCCCCAGGCATAAGTCATCCTCTTTTGTTTTATTTTTAAAAATTTTTTTAAATTATACTTTAAGTTCTGGGTACTTGTGCAGAACATGCAGGCTTGTTACATAGGTGTACACATGCCATGGTGGTTGGCTGCACCCATCACCCTGTCATCTTCATTAGGTATTTCTCTTAATGCTGTCCCTCCCCTAGCCCCCCATCCCCAAACAGGCCCCATTGTGTGATGTTCCCCTCCCTGCGTCCATGTGTTCTCATTGTTCAACTCTCACTTACGAGTGAGAACATGCGGTGTTTGGTTTTCTGTTCTTGTGTCAGTTTGCTGAGAATGATGGTTTCCAGCTTCATCCACGTCCCTGCAAAGGACATGAACTCATCCTTTTTTATGGCTGCATAGTATTCCATGGTGTGGAATATGTGTATATCTGTGCCACATTTTCTTTATCCAGTCTATCGTTGATGGGCATTTGGAGTGGTTCCAAGTCTTTGCTATTGTGAACAGTGCTGCAATAAACATAGGTGTGCATGTGTCTTTATAGTAGAATGATTTATAATCCTTTGGGTATATACCCAGTAATGGGATTGCTGGGGCAAATGGTATTTCTAGTTCTATATCCTTGAGGAATCACCACACTGTCTTCCACAATGATTGAACTAATTTACACTCCCACCAACAGTGTAAAAGCATTCCTATTTCTTCAAATCTTCTCCAGCATCTGTTGTATCCTGACTTTTTAATGATTGCCATTCTAACTGGCATGAGGTGCTATTTCGTTGTGGTTTTGATTTGCATTTCTCTAATGACCAGTGATGGTGAGCTTTTTCTCATATGTTTGTTGGCTGCATAAATGTCTCCTTTTGAGAAGTGTCTGTTCATATTCTTTGCCCTTAAATGCCAGCTTGCTCTTCGTGAAGGACATGGAACTGTTTTCTAGCCAGAGGTGAACAGATCTGAATTCATCCTGAGCTCATCTTAATGCACATTCATTACAGCCTCCCCTTGGCTTTGTCCCTGTGGAGCTGGTTGTCTTTTGCTGAAAGTCACCAGAAGCCAGTTGGTGGAGATGCTCCTTGGACTCCTTTGGGTTTACTTAAATCCAGTTATAATGTTCTGAGCTAGTTCTACTGGACAATTACCCCTGTGCCATCCCCTCTCATTTCCCAGCCTCCATTGCCCCAACTGCGCTGAGAGATACCCACACCTCACATTCAACTGGAGGTCCACCCAAATCACTGAGCCAAATCCAGCTCCAGGTATAGAAGTCTTGTCCCTTGTCCTGGTGCTGTGGGTGCTGTGGGAGAACAGTGAAGTTTCTGGAGAGAAAATAAGAATCAACCACCTGTTTTCTCCTGGGACTGAGTTTTCCTAGAGACATTTGCTCAGAAATAATTCCTTCCCACAGAAAAGCACAGGACAAACTTACAATTGCTAACACTGGGTGCTTAGTTTGCATGTTTCACAGGTATTTAATATTTACATGTAACTCTTGCTTTGCATGTCACTCATTTAATCTTTAATAGCTGTAGGTAGGCACTTTAATAGCCCTGTCTTTTAGATGAAGAAAGTGAGGCAGAGAGATTAAGAATGTGCCCACGACCTGAGAGTTAGTAAACAGAAGAATCAGAACAAAAATCTGTGTAGTCTCTAGTTCTAAGCCTACAGACAACTGTCACACCTTACGTCAATGTTTTACTCAAGTATTCTGGAAGGATGGGCAGGGCAGTCAGACAGATGGGGTATAACTAGATCCCCAAATCCCGGAATGTGGTCTTCCTACTGCCTCAGAACAAAGCTCCAAAGTGTAAGTGCTGGAATTCTCCCAGAGTGACAGGGTTGAGGGTTAAATGGTCTCTCCTTATAGTTCACCAAAGGCATGGAGCACAAATACACTCACACATGTGCCCATGCATGAGACACAGCGTCACTCAAGAATGCTCCATTCGGCCGGGCGCGGTGGCTCAAGCCTGTAATCCCAGCACTTTGGGAGGCCGAGGCGGGTGGATCACGAGGTCAAGAGATCGAGACCATCCTGGTCAACATGGTGAAACCCCGTCTCTACTAAAAATACAAAAAATTGGCTGGGCATGGTGGTGTGTGCCTGTAATCCCAGCTACTCAGGAGGCTGAGGCAGGAGAATTGCCTGAACCCAGGAGGCGGAGGTTGCTGTGAGCCGAGATCGCGCCATTGCACTCCAGCCTGGGTAACAAGAGCGAAACTCCGTCTCAAAAAAAAAAAAAAGAATGCTCCATTCACAATTTCTCTGTAACATGCAATGCCATTTGATAGTATTTTACACACAGTAGAACTTTTTTCAAATTGGAATCAATCCTCTCAAACCCTGTCACTGCTTTATCAACTATACTGATATAATATTCTAAATCCTCTGTTGTCATTTCCACAATATTCACAGCATCTTTACAGGCAGGAGCAGATTCCATCTCAAGAAACCACTTTCTTTGCTCATCCATAGAAGCAACTCCTCAAACATTCAAGTTTTATCATGAGATACGGCAATTCAGTCACATCTTCAGGCTCCCCTTCTAATTCCAACACACTGGCAGTGACAGCCTCCATAGAATTAAAAAGTGAAGTCTTAAACCTCTCAAAATCATCCATGAGGCTTGGAATCAACTTCTTCCAAACTCTGTTAATGTTAATATTTTGACCTCTTCCAATTAATCGCAAAAGTTCTTAATGGCATCTGCAATGATGACTCCTTTCCAGAAGATGTTCAATTTACTTTGCTCAGAGCCATCAGAGGAATCATTATTTATGGCAGCTACAGCCTTATAAAATGTATTTCTTAAATAATAAGAGTTCAAAGTCAAAATTACTTCTTCATCCATGGGCTGAAGAATGGATGTTGTGTTAGCAAGCATGAAAATAACATTTATCTCTTTGTACATTTCCATCAGAGCTCTTGGGTGACTAGGTGCATTGTCAGTGAACAGTACTCTTTTGAAAGGAATCTTTTTTCTGCGCAGTAGGTCTCAACAGGAAGGTTAAACTCTTCAGTAAACCATGCTGTAAACAGAGGTGCTGTCATCTAGGCTTTGTAGCTCCATTTATAGAAGGAAGGCAGAATAGATTTGGCATAATCCTTAAGGGCCTTAGGATTTCCTCAATGATAAATGACCACTGGCTTCAATTTAGTTACCAGCTGCATTATCCCCTAATAAGAGAGTCAGCCTATCATCTGAAGCTTTGAAGCCAGGCATTGACTTCTCTTCTGTAGCTATGAAAGTCCTAGATGGCATCTTCTTGTAATATAAGACTGCTTTGTCTACAATGAAAATCTGTTGTTTAGTGTAGGCACTTTTTTTTTTTTTTGAGATGGAGTCTCGCCCTGTCACCCAGGCTGGAGTGCAATGGCGTGATCTCGGCTCACTGCAACCTCCGCCTCCCCGGTTCAAACAATTCTCCTGCCTCAGCTTCCCGAGTAGCTGGGATTACAAGTTCCCGCCACCACACCCAACTAATTTTTGTGTTTTTAGTAGAGATGGGGTTTCTCCATGTTGGCCAGGCTGGTCTTGAACTCCTGACTTTGTGATCCACCTGCCTTGGCCTCCAAAAGTGCTGAGATTATAGGCGTGAGCCACTGCGCCCAGTCTAGTGTAGCCACTTTCTTAGCTAGACCTTTTGGGTAACTTGCTGCAGCTTCTCCCATAGCACTTGCCACTTTAACCTAAACTTTTATGTTATCAAAAGGCCTTCTTCCCTAAAATGTCACAAACCAGCCTCTGCTAGCATCAAGCTTTTCTCCCGAAGCCTCCTTACCTCTCTCAGCCTCCGTAGAATTAAAAAGCATTAGGCCCTTGCTCTAGATTAGATCTGTGCTTAAGGGAATGTTGTGGCTGATTTGACCTTCTATCCAGACCACTAAAATTTTCTCCATATGAGCAATAAGGCTGGTTCACTTTCTTATCATTCCTGTGCTCACTCACTGGAGTAGCACTTTTAATTTCTTTCAAGAACTTTTCCTGGACAGGAACAGTGGCTCATGCCTGTAATCCCAGCACTTTGGGAGGCCAAGGCAGGTGGATCACTTGAGCCCTGAAGTTCGAGACCAGCCTGAGCAACATAGTGAAACTCCATCTCTACAAAAAATTTTTAAAATAATTAGCTCGGCATGGTGATGCACACTTGTAGTCTGAGCTACTTAGGGAGCTGAGGTGGGAGGATCCTTTGAGCCCAAGAATCAAAGCTGCAGTAAGCCATGATGGCACCACTGCACTCCTGCGTGGGTGACACAGAGAGATCCTGTCTCAAAAAAAACACAAAATTTCCTTTGCACTCACAACTTGGCCAACCGTTTGGCAGAAGAGACCTAGCTGTTGGCTGTTTCAGAGTTCTATATGCCATCCTCACCAAGCTTAATTATTTCTGGATTTACATTTAAAATGAGAGGCATGCACTGACTCTTCCTTTCACTTGAACACTGAGAGGCCACTGCAGGGTTATTAATTGGCCAAATTTCAATACCACTGTGCCTCCGGGATCAGGGATGCCTAAATTGCCAGCCGGTGAAACAGTCAGAACACACGGCACTTACTAAGTTCACCGTCTTAAAAAGGCCCGGTTTGTGGCACCCCAAAACAATGACAATATCACTGACCACACATCTCCTTAACAGACATACTTAAGAGTGAAAAAGTTTGAAAATATTGTGAAAATTACCAAATGCAGCACAGAGAGACAGAGTGGTGCATATGACATTAGAAAAATGGCACCAATCGACTTGTTCAATGTGGGATCGCCACACACCTTAAATTTGTTTAAAAAAAAAAAACTCAACATCTTCAAAGCACAATGAAGCAAGGCACAATAAAGTGAGATACAACTTACAGAGAATGATACAATGAGTAATAACGGATAGCAGAAGAGAGAAAGGAAGTTGAGACGCTAAGTTCACTGGCTGCATCATATGTAATAGCTGAGAGCCAAGAGTTATCATTTAAAGCTGGCTAATCATATAAGAGAAACATAAGCACATTTAATCATTTAAAAGATGATGTCCACTAAAATTTTGTGTTGTAAAAAGAGAGAGAAGAGATATAGGGATCGAATACCCATTATAGGGATCGAATACGTATTGGTTAACAGATAGAACACTAAGATTATTATATGCTATTATACTTCTAAAGTCAGCCCCTAGGCCAGGTGTAATGGCTCATATCTTCAATCCCAACACTTTGGGAGGCCAAGGTGGGTGGATCACTTGAGGTCAGGAGTTCAAGACCATCCTGGCTAACACAGTGAAACCCTGTCTCTACTAAAAATACAAAACTTAGCCAGGTATGGTGGCAGGTGCCATAATCCCAGCTACTCGGGAGGCCGAGGCAAGAGAATCACTTGAATCCAGGAGGTGGAGGTTGCAGTGAGCCGAGATGGCACCACTGCATTGCAGCCTGGGTGACAAGAGTGAAACTCCATCTCAATAAATAAATAAATGAAGTTAACCCCTAAGATAAAAATGCAAAACTCTCTAAGTGTTACAAAAAAAACACACACAAATAAAATAAGACAAAGACCAATACAGGAAAGAAGTCATCACAGTTCATTCTAGGATCACTTGCAAAAAGCACTTATCTCGTCAAAGTAATGCAGATGTTTCAATTCTATCTAATTAAAATTGGGAAGACAGAAGGACAGGAAAAGAGCCCTTCTGTGGTGGGGCAGGGAGGAAGAAAGAGAACTAACTCCTCATCTTCCACAATAGGAAGTCAAAAAAAATGCCCAAAACTGAAAATTGCGGAAGTAGTACAAGCATGATATTTAAAGACATGGGGATGAACGTTAAAATCAACAATCAAAACAGATGAAAGGGACAGTCTCTGGAAGGGTAAGAAAAGGTGAGAGGGTTAGAATGCGACTGTTTTTTATAACAAACTTTGTAGAACATTTTGGTTCTTTACTCTGTAACTTTAATAAGAAGTACAATTTTTCAAATGGCAATTGAGCTCAAATGAGTAATCCAAGTTCAACCGACCAACTCATATTTTCCATTCTAACCTTTTCATTAGGTTCGCTAGCCCTTCATTCTGGACAAAGAGATACTTCATTCTGCTTTGGCTTTTGTTGGAAGCCACCACAATGACTGCATTAATTTAAATGACAGTGTTTCCTAAGTCTCCTCTGAACCTCAAACTATCGTGTACGTGATGAGGACAAAACCCTGACTAAGCGCCCTTACTCAAGATGACCTGCAGAGGAAGAGGTATTAGCAAACGAACGGGTACCTATGGTGGTGATGACGGTTCCCGCAAAGAAAAAGGCACTGCCGAGGTCCCAGTGGCTGCTGTTGTTGGAAGAGTTTCCTATTGGACTGACTCCCGCGTTGTCAGCATCAAGGGCATGCTGCAAAAAAAGGGAAAAAGCACAAGACTCACTTTAAAAGTTGTTTTTTAAAAAAGAAAAGAAAGGTTCCAGTAAATTATCCCCCTGCTCAAGAACCTGCAATCATCTAAAAAGAACTGGTTAAGTGGAGGAGGGTACCATCCCAAAGCAAAATACTACGCGTCCAGTTGTGAACATTAGAAAATTAATGTTACGTGAGAGGGGGGAACACTGGGCTATAGAATATGGTGACATTTATAGAAAGCTTGCAGGTATGGGGTGGCTCAGATTATGCAAAAGGCATACAAGTTGCTGTGTATACACACACACACACACACACACACACACACACACACGTCTAGAAGAATGTTCACCCCAAGTGGGCATTTCTGCAAGGCAGGATTGTGGTTGCTTTTTCACTGTTTTCTGCCTTCTAAGAATGTTTTACATTGAGCTTGTTTCAACAGGGCAGGAGTTAAGAGCCATCCTGGCTGTGCCCGTTGTTAACTTCAGACCCTTGGGTAAGTTATTTGAACCTCTCTAAGCCTAGTTTCCTCATTTGAAAACTAGAGATAATACCTTCCCCACGGGGTTGTTGTGAGGATTAAATGAGATGGTCCAAGTAACACCCTTCGCCCAATGTCTGGCGCCAGTTAGGGTTGAACAAACAGTAGCCAATTTCATGATTGTCCTTTCAGTCTCCCCTACCCCACACCACACACACACACGTTGTCCTTTTTAAAAATAAGCTACAATGACTCCTCAATGATAACCGAATTTGGAATTCCATACACCTTAACATTTCCAACAAACTGGCCACAATGCTGACTCATTTTCATCTCACACTGCTATAAATTCCCCACTCTGGGCAGGACACGGCAGGAGATGTTCCCTGTACTGATGTACCTGTGCCCTCCCACAAACAGTGCACATCCTCCTGGGTCTAATTCGAGCCCTGCCTCTTCCAGGAGACTTAGTCTATGCATCACTGCTTCACAGTTGCCTCCTTCCCCAAGTTCATACTTCAGCAACAATTAAATATACTGCTAAAAATCCCTCCCTAGCCTCATCACAAGCAGGATACGGTGAAAAACTCCATAGCAGTTCTTCCTGAGCTGGCCCTGCCATTGTTTTTCAAGCCAGGGGAAAAGGTAGGACGTAGTGTCATGGCAGCCCAACTCCATGCTGTTCACACAGGTGAGCTGGGATAGAAAAGCAACAGGTGAAAGCCTTGGAGAAGAGGTAACAGACATAGGAGCTGCTTCTAGAACAACAAACAGAGACTGTTCCTTGGGCAAACCTAACTCTAGGTAGGGAGAGCAAGACACAAATATTGAAACGTAATTACATTTATCCTAAGTAATGCCCATGGCGTAGAGTGGTTGTCACAAATCAGATTACAACTGAAAAAGTCAACCATTGTTACATTTTGCCTTCTTTAATCTGGATTATTTCAAACACTCTGGATGGACCAGGAGATCAACAACCTTTTCCATAAAGGGCCAGATAGTCAATATTTTAGCCTTGGTGGGCCACATATGGTCTCTGTTGTATATTTTTCTTTTTAATAATCCTTTAAAAATATGCAAAAATGATTTTGTACAGCTCAGGGGTTGTACAAAAAGAGGCTGCGAGCTAGATTTGGTAGACTCATAGGCAACTGGCTGGACTATACAGGGGAAAAAGGCACCTTCTGTCAAGTTCTTAATCTATTCTTTTCTGCCTCTAAGAGAACATGGAATATTATGCAAGGCCACAGCCGGCCACTATTTCTAACAAACCCTGGCACCCTAGAATTTAAAATCTGGCTGCATGAGATGTGTACAGACTATCTTTGCATAAATCAGCCTAATTGACAATGGTCACATAATCATCAGAGGTATGTTCCGCTCTGCTCTAGAGGGGAGACAGATGGTGAGTCCTTTCCACTGGTAACATCTCTGTTTTAACTGTGCCGTATGAGTACCATCAGACCAAGCCACAAAGCTTTCGCCAGGGTTTCTTTCTTCATTATCTATTCAGCTCTGATGAGCCCACTTGGAAATAATACCACAGGGAGAGCTCTAGGCTTCAGTCACTTAGGTTGCTTCAAATCATGCCATCAGCACCTAATATTTACAACTCCTATCAAGCTGTGAAGAGAGGTTAGGCTCACAGAAGTCTCACAGTGCCGAGAATTCCACATAAACGTCATAAGCAAACCCAGCACAGCACACAGAAATACAGATCTGCACATAAGACAAACGGAGATGATGTTGATTTGTCTCATCAAAAAGTCTGAAGATTCCTTTTCAAGTTTCATTTTTCTTGAATTATGTAATTTATAAATATTTAATGTTTACCTATGTAACCCTCAAGAAAGTGTTTATCAGTTGAAAGGAAAAGGAAACTAACATTTGTTACGTGCATGCCTCTCGCTAGGTGCACTCTGTTTTATCCTTTCTACAAGTTGTGTATGATTCCATTCTATTCTTTCCACAGCTCACAATAAAGTAGCATTATCCCCCACCTTAGAGATGGGGAAACAGGCTCAGGAAACTTAAGGAACTTGTCCTAGGTCACCCAGCCAGGAAGTGGAGAGGCCAGGATTCGACCCTGTCTGGCCCAAAGCAGATGGTTTTGGCTTTCCTCTATCTTTGGTACCCAGAATGCACGCCACCTCCCCCACTTCCATCCTCACCTCCAGACAGATGAGGAAGGAGGACAGCCATTGTCCCAGAATTTAGGCAGAAGAGGCCTTACAAGGGATCATTTCTAATTAGTCTACTTCCTTGAACATGAAGATGGAGACACCAAACTTCATTTGGCCCTTGAAGCTGATTAGAGATGAGTCACTCTCCATTAAAATAAAATTAGAGAATAAATTAAAGTGGAAAAAGGCTGACTTTTATACCCAAAAAGGGAGGGATCAGAGAAAAGGGAGAAGGCCTGAAAAAGGAGGACAAAAGAAATACAGCGAGAAAAAGATGTGTCAACTGACACATGGGAAATTCAGGCTCAATAGCAGCAATGCCCGGGGCTTTGAAGAGCAACTCCATCTAGTATCCCATTTCAACTGTGTTCTGTCTGTGAAGTCAATTCCTCTCTCCCTGCCAAATCTCCAGTAAAATGGGCAACACACCTAAGTGCCTTGGGGAAGCAGTTTTGTGGAAATTATACATAAGGGTTGTTATGAACACAGCAGGGCCACTGATGCTCTGACCTAACTCCTCGAGAGCAAGACTCAATGAGAAGGAGAAAAATAAGCTCTCCCACAAGTCACCGAACTTCTGGTAAGGCTTTAGAAAACCCCAAGACTGAGAATGACATTTGATTTTCTCTCCGATTTTTATGGCTTTGAAAATCTCTGGCAAACAACCAGAATTCAAACGAATCAGCAAACTTGGGTTATGACTGACTGCAACAACATTTTTAACTCAATAATAACAATTCTAATTGAGCTTCTAGTTCTAATTTCTATTAATTTTCTAAAGTATTTTCTGATCATCTTAATCGTTTGAGCTCAGGTAAAACATTTTGAAATTAATTGCATTTGCTTTTAAGATTTTTCTCTGCATTCAGGCTGCAGAAGCGAATGAAGGGCAGCCCATTAGGAATGTGTGAGCACACAGATGGTGAAATGACACAACTGCGCTCTGTACATTTAACTCAAAAGATGTTACAGGGTAGAGGTTCAACCAATGCTATTCAATAATTTCAGACTCAGTGAGAATCATTTGTTCACTTACAAGTTCAACCATTATCAACCTCAGAGAGATCTTATGAAGATCAAAAAAATACACACAGATAGATAATTCAGTAGAAGTAGACAGATAATTAGATATGGAGGATACTGTAGATAAAAAGGCATTACTTTAAATTTTAATTCCATTCCTTCTTGGATCCTTTTTAGCCTCTAAGCTGGAATTTCCAGCACTCACCTATCTACCCAGTAAATGACCCAGGAGTGAATGTTTTAAATCAACAATAAATAAATGAACAAACTAAAATAATAAATTTAGATATATTTTCTTCCCAGAGGTGTAAGAGGAAAATATTTTACTTTTTTCTAAAATTAGACAAACACAAAAGCAACTCAACACCAACAACAAAATAATAGATTTATTTCTTTTAAAAAGAGGTGGAGAGCTGACTTGAAAGAGGGCAAGATCTAAAAGATTCTATGCCCCTTTCTCTCCCTTGTCCTCCCTCCCCCACACCAGGCATTAGGACTACCTGACATGCCTAAGAGAGAAACTGCAACCTCTCACAAAGTGAGGCGGGTCTGCAGCTGATGCGCAGAAAGAGAAGAGGAGGAGGTAACTGGACCCTTCACAGGACCCCCCACCAGGTTTCCCCCACCAGTTTCCTCCCATCAGGCAATGCCAGCTACATGAATCACTGCTCCAGACAGCGCGCGATACCATCATGAGCGTTAGTGCTGCACTGGGATGAATGATGGCCCGCAGGGGACCACTAACTGTCTGTGGCTTTTCTCCTATGATCTGTGCACTCAGTGAGATCATCTGTTTCTCTGTTTCCTTATGTGCCACCAAAAAGAAAGACAAACAAAGGTGCAGCAGTAATCTCTCGGCTTTCTCTGATTGGCTGAAGAATACAACAGATTCGTGCCCTATGCATGGATGCCAATAGGTAGGTGACCAGTTGATCTATTGTCCAAAGCAGGGAACTTGCAAACAGAAAGGTAGCTCTGTTCACGACTATGCTGGGACCACGGGACAGGTGCAACCCAGGATGCATGGTCATTTTACTAACAGACTGTTTGTCTCTCGAGAAAGAACTTCTGCGGGCTGCATACACAATGTTCTTACTCCCTAGATGGCACAGGCAGCAAAGGTATTATGAATTGGGGATTCAGCCAGGGACTGAGGCAGGGTAAGGGCATGAGTGTGGAAAGTGGCTTCTGAAGTGTATTAAAAGTGAGCCTATTCCAGCCATTGGCAGTTGGAAGGAAAGCCACAAGCCCTGTGAGAAAGGCAATCAGCAGACCACATTCATTACCACTCAAAAATGCCCCTAATGATTCAAAACCCCAGCAGCAGGGCAGCAAGATCTCCACCCACCTCCTCACACATTTGTGGCAGAAGAGCCTCGGGTTTGAAGTGGAAAGACAATATTTAATTTGCTTGCCACAATTCTTTCTCCTGCTTCAGAAGTATTTCAAATATAAATATTCCACAGCCACCCAAGTGAATATTCTGTGGCTTGGAGAAGGGCAACTTTACATCCAAGGGCAAGGTGAGTTCATGACATTTCAAGCAACCATGGGAGGATCTTAGGGAGGATTTCTGGGGTCACACCTAGCGAGGCACTTTTGTGACTGATTCAGAGATATCTTGGCTTCAGTTCAGAGAGGGTAACAGTAGAAGCACCTCATACATTACTCTTGCAACAGGGAAAGTTCTTGGATAGAGTAGTAAATATTCAGCCTCGCAAGTTGTTCAGCTTCTCTAAACCTCGGTTTCCTCATCTGTAAAATGAGGGACTAATACTTTCCATGCAGGGTTGTTGTCGGAGTTGTTTAAAAATGAACGTAAGACTTCAGGCACTGTGCCTTGTCGTTTCTTATTCAGGAGTATTAGTAATAGGAATCCTTTCTGAGTACTTCTGAGCATAGACTAACTCAGCCCTGAGGACCTAGTATGATGGGCAACACTGCTGCCCCCAGGGGACTCATGACACTGAGAACAGTATAGCTCCATGTGTACAGTACACATCTGGTACACAGCAAAGCTAACAAACAATGTTCTCAGAATTGTCAACAGGGTGTTCACCATCCTGAACTCTGCAAAGGCAGCTTCTCACCACCTCGAGTTCCTTTCTTTATCTCAGACGCACAGCTTCCCACCTGTGGGAAGCGCAGGCTGGCTCACACCCAGCCCGGGACACCCAGTGATTTGCAATAGGACGAGGGGAAGAGAATGTGGGCTGACGCATGTGTGCCTTTACCTCCCACCCAGACAGTCAACATGGCAGTCAGGCCTGGGCTGACCTGAGTGGACACATCCCAGTCGAGTGGCCTTCCTCACTGCCACACCACCTCCACCTCAGAGTCCCTCACTAAAAGCAGACCAGACCATGAAAACGCAAAGAAAGAGGCACCTTCAGTAATGTGGTGGATATTATAATGGCGTGTATTTTCCTACTGCTCTAAGTATCTGGTTATGTGCAAATATTAGCGTTTCCTCAGGAGTCCTCAGGGAGCCAGGCAGCAAGGTTTCATCAGAACTTTACAGCCTGGTTATAAATCTAAAGTGGTGGCCACTGGCAGAAAGGACAGGGCAAGTGGAGAATCTGTTTGAAGAAGAGGAGAGAGAAATCCAGGATGGGCTAGCACGCATGCTCATAGCGTATGGTCTTAGACATGCTAGCTTTTTTTTGCCACCGCAGGTTAATCTTACAATGGGGATTTCTGAGACTCAATTCATTAGAACCTTGGATAGTCACTAATGACTAATCTATCTGAATATTATCTTATGAGACCAAGTCATATTTGGGGGTGCTCTTGTACCTTCCAAATTGTGCCTTATGGTGGAGAATTCATTTCCTCTCTCTCTCTTTGACTATACGGAAGGATGAAATAAGACAAATTTTAAGCCATGAGGAATGTATCAAGTCCACTGAGGAAGGAGGGAGAGATGTATATACTTTGATATGATCAATAAACTTTCAGACCAACAAGCTGCCACCCTTTCATCTCAGCTTGGACTCACACTCGACAGGCTGAATAACAAATTTGCCAAGTGAGGGTGAAAAATTGCCCTAGTCCTGAGGAGAGTGTCTGATATATGCCTTGTTATCTCTGCACTTGAGATTACTCCCATTAAAGATGGGCCTACCCAATTTCTATTAAAAGAAAACTGTACTGGACTACAGAAGCAGCTACAGGAATTCTGATTCGTTACACTGTGCACTAATGGAAGATTACCATTCCTTCCATTGTCATGGCACTGAACAGAGCCTGAAATTTAATATTTAGAAGATTAATGACATGAAAAGGAGAGGCTTCTGCCGTCTTGTTTTTATTGTAGCTATTTATTTGGGGCTCTTTATTGCTTTTGAGTGCTCAATATTAATCACAGATTAAGATTTCATTTCCAGCTGGGCATGGTGGCTCATGCCAGTAATCCCCACACTTTGGGTAGCTAAGGAGGATTGCTTGAGCCCAGGAGTTCAAGATCAGCCTGAGCAACACAGTAAAATCCCATCTCTACAAAAAATACAAAAATTAGCCAGGTATGGTGGTGTGTGCCTATAGTCCCAGCCACTCAGGAGGCTCAGGTGGGAGGATTGTTTGAGCCCAGGAGGTGGAGGCTGCAGTGAACCACGATCATGCTACTGTACTCCAGCCTGGGTGACAGAGCAAGATTCTGTGTCAAAAAAAAAAAAAAAAATCATTTTCTGTGCCTCCTTAGAGAATGGGTCACCATCTCTCCCATGAGCATAGTTTGATAAGAGGAGAAACAGGAAGTGGAAACAATGCTAGAAACTACAGGGAAAGTTCTAGAATACTCCTAAAATTAAGCATAGCTGCCAGCACTTGCAGTGTAGCAGACTCTGCCTTCTTATCCCATTTAGTCCTCAGGAAACCCTGTCATCGTCGATGCTATTACTGCTCCCATTTGACAAGCGAGGCAGCAGAAAATAGAAGTAACTTGTCCACAGTTACAGCGGTTAGGAAAGTGTCAGAGTTGAGACTGGTTAAAAGTCCTCTCTTTTCACTCTAGCCTTCTATCTCCCACAAATAGTTCTCTTGTAAACATTTTGCTAAAGCTCATCTGTCATGTCACCTTCTTCTAACTAAAAAAAAGGACAGTTTTAGAGAAGTCATAATTTGTATTTCTCATCTCCATTTTTTTTTAAAACAAAAGGTTAAACACTCACTCAGTAAAGTTAAGCTGCACTAGCAGGCCCATTTCCATAGAGAAAGAAGGAAAAATAAATGTTCCCAATATAAAGTGATAAGCTACTCTTAATTGCAGACCTGAATGATAACCCATGGACACTGGTTTTAGATAGAAAAGAGTGACCCAGCCTCAACACCTTATGTTGACACAAAGCCCTCTAAAGGACAACCAGGAAGTAATCATGACTCTCTGCAGTTGACTCACAAGTGAATGAAGGTCCTCTTGGGGGTCCCATAGGTTGAGTCAGAGACTCCTGCTCTGTGACTAAGGACCTGAGCGTTTCCTTGTCTTCCAGAAGCAATCATACTGGGCTGTAACTGTCCACTAGAGTATAGCATCATGGATAAAAAGCATGGATCCTAGAGCCAGATTGCCTTGGCTGGGTCACTGTTTCACCTCTCACTTACATTTGGGCAAGTTATTTAACTTCTCTGTGCCTCATTTTCTTACCCCACTTCCTAGGATCACTGTAAAATTTAAATGAGTGACTATACATAAAGCATTTAGAGCAGTTCCTGTCCACAGTTAGCACAGTGCCAGTGTTAGCTAGTGATATAATTCATATGAACCTCAAGCTCCTTGAGGACAGGGTGAAGGCGTCTTGCATTTTTCATTATTTTTTAATTACTAGGGCCAAACACAGCACCTGCTTCATGATAAATACTAAGTAAATATTAGTCACATAAATGAAAACATTTTATTGGGATAAGTAATAAGAGCAATTGTAGGAATCATACACCATCAGAATCTCATTATTCCATAATGTACACAGCCACACCCTGAAGGAGAACAAATACATGCACATTTGTATAGAAATGTAGTCACAGGAGCATTCACTTCTGGGTTTGGGTTTTATTTTTATGGGAGGTTTTTTTTAGTACATTGAATTCTTATTTGCAAATTCATTTTCCAGTGGCATGCCAATTTCCATTACCTCTTTAATTTCTGGCTTAAAAGCTTTAGATCTCCATCACTAAACAGTGATGAAATCAATAACCCCAGGGATAGAAACAATAATAATAATGACTTGGAGGCCTGTAGAGACAGACTGGGGCCTGCAGGCCTGATCTTGCACACATCGAAGCATCTTTCATGTGACTGCTTTGCTGGTGAAAGGGCAGCTCTTCTGAATTCAAAGCAATAGCCAGGAAGAGTCACTTCAACTCAGAGTTGAGCCCTTGGGCTCAAAGAACCGGAATCTGCACTCTCCAGACAAGGGTTCTGGACAAAAGGCTGCTTGAAATAGGGGATGGTCCAGCACAGAGAAGGCTGCTCTGGATCTGCACTCTGAAGTCACAACAAGGATTTCCAAGAACATCTCAGGTGCTGTGCTTTCTGACAAACTGCTTTCCTAAAAAGCCTTATGTCCCTAAACATGTAAATATGTAAAGCTTTGACGGCTATAGATACCAAGGGAATCTGTTCATGCATAAAGAAGACAAAAGGTGAGTTTTTGTCTTAGCTGGGTGTGGTGGCACGCACCTCTAGTCCCAGCTTCTCAGGAGGCTGAGACAGGAGAATCACCTGAATCCAGAAGGCAGATCCAGAGAAGTGCTATTGACAACCAGACCAAAAAGAAAGGACTTGTATAATACAGAAACAGAATTTTTTGCTTTCCTTCTGTGAAGGTTCTAAATGAAAGGTTCTTGGTCTTCAAAGCAGATACAATGAGCACCATTCCTTCTTCCTCAAGACTTTGGCATCTTCTGTTGGCCAGCCACTGTGCCACGCAGAAGGGATTTATTAATAAAAGACACAGACTCAACTTCAAAGAGCTCACAGTCATGAGAAGGGGAAAGAGAAAAGTGAAGGTCACCCAAGAGAGTCTAGTGGGTACAGTATAGGGCAAATGGGGCCAAGCAGGACATGACACAACATAAAGGTCCCATAAAGGCTTCCCCCAAGAGTTGAGATTTGGCACCACTGAGGACAATTCAGGTCAGAAATCCAGAGCAAAACACTTAGCAGAGTGCCACAGTTGTCACTCCATAAATGTTTACTTATTGAATTAATGAATGAATAACTTCAAACCCTTTGGGTTTATATGAAGGAACAAAATGGTAATGTACTAATTGACCAGACCATATACCCTGTTGCTAAAAACATACCTGTAAGCTTCAGGGTGCTCTGAAGATAAAATCCAAAGTCAGCCCCTGCATGGTTTGGCTCCTGACTGTCTCCAGCCAAACTGCTTTCTAAGTTCCCTTTGTTAAAAGCCCTTTGGGCACATTTGCTCAAGTCCTCAGCCACACAGGTTGCTTCCCTTCATCCAGGGCCTTGACTCCACCTCCTCCGCCTGGAATCCCTGACCTACGAAATCAGTTCTCCTCTTCAGGTGTCCCATAGCTCTAGCTCCCCCTCCTTTGCAACTCTCATCTGGGTTATAGTTACAATTATTTGTGTAATAACACCCATAAGGTTTGCCTCTCCCACTGTCTAGAAGTAGGGTCACCATATATTTTATCTTTCAAACCAAAACACATTTTTTTAATAGAGACAGGGTTTTGCCATGTTGCCCAGGCTGGTCTCAAACTCCTGAGCTCAAGCGATCCGCCTGCCTCAGCCTCCGAAAAGTGCTGGGATGATAGGCATCAGCCACCGCACCTGGCCCCAGGACACTTTTGAGAGAGAAAGGGGCACTATTAACAATTGCTCCACAACCACAAAACCTGGGACATTTGGTCATTCTAGCTATAAGCTCCAAGAAGGCAGGGACCATGTCTGTCTTTTATTCATTATTACATCTCAGCATCTAGCACTGTAGGCAATCAATAAATTTGTTGAATGAAAGAATGAATGAGTGAGTGAACAAATGAGTGAGCAAGTGAGTGACTCAGGTCTTGGCAGAAGAGCAGTGCCACAGCCTTGGGAAATGCTTATGGGTCATGCAAATCACCCATCTCCTTGGGTATAGAGAGGACAGTTTGGCAGTTCATAATCCCCAGCCCTCTCATCTGCAGAATAGTAGCTTTGGTTGCCATGACAACAAAAAAGGTTCACACCCAGGACCACAGCACAATACCCACTCCTCAATGCCACGGCCCACATCTTAGACTAAATCCTTCTCCACCAAAGCATGGTAGAGTCAGGCCCAATGAGAACAGCCAATCAAATGAGTCAGTAAGTCAGAGACCGATGGTCCGGCACCCCAGCCTTGTTGTGGAGGCTCTCTGTTATGTCAGAAACGTTACAAATATGGGGAGAGGACAGGAGACAGAGCTCTGTGTCAGAGGCAAGTTCTAACTGTCACAAAGGAGCGTTCTCATCATTTCGTTTGAGTGGATTTTCCTTTCATCGGGAGGAATTTGTCTTGATCCAATTATATACTCTGTAACCCCACTGTGTCAAGCCAAGGAGAGTACTAGTAAGAGACTATGGCCTCTGGAGTCAGAGAGATCTAGCCCAACTCGAGTCCTACTTTGGTCACTAGCTGGTTGCAAGAACTTTGCCCTCTACAAAATAGGTAGCAACAGTGGCCACCTCTTGGTGCAATGGAGGGAGGCAAATGAAGCTAAGTAACCTATGCAAACTCTCTAGCACCCAGCCCGCACAGAATCAGTGCCTGATAAATGATGCCAACAGGAAAGGGTGGGCGGAAGGGGGAGAGGGAGGAATGTGTTAAAAGGGACATAATAACAGCAAGATAGGAGGAATAATTCCTAGTGTTCTATACCACTGCAGGGTGACTACAGTTAACAATAATCTATAGTTTCAAACAGCTAGGAGGAGGATATTGAATGTCCCCAACACAAAGAAATGATAAATGTTTGAGATGATGAATATGCTAATTACCCTGATCTGATCTGATCACCATACATTCCAGGTATGGAAACATCACTATGTATCTCATAAATACATACAACTATTATATGTCATTTTAAAAATTTTTTAATAAAAAAATAAATTGTTCCAAATAATACTCATCAAACACAGTCTAAGGCCCAAGTATACTTGGGCAAAGTATCTGATACTCTACTTGGAAAGGATTAAAAAAAAACACCTGAGTCAGCACAGTGGCTCATGCCTATAATCCCAACACTTCGGGAGGCTGAGGTGGGCAGATCACCTGAGGTCAGATGTTCGAGACTAGCCTGGACAACCTGGTAAAACCCTGTCTCTACTAAAAATACAAAAATTAGCTGGGTGTGGTGAAGCAGGCCTGTAATCCCAACTACTCTAGAGGCTGAGGCAGGAGAATCATTTGAATCTGGGAGGCAGAGGTTGCAATGAGCTGAGATCTCATCATTGCCCTCCAGCCTGGGCAACAGGGTGAGACTCCATCTCGTGGACGGAGGAGGGAATCCCAGAGAGGTCATAAAGTGAAAACCAATGGTAAAGTTCCTATTCACCAACATAAAAAGTCACTGGACCAGTCAGAGAGAGAGAAAGAGACAAAGCCAAGTGGGAAGAGACCCTCCAAAACGCTCATGCTCCAGGCAGTTCCAGACCTAGCCCCGGCCAGGCAGATGAAAGCCCCGGGACTTTCTTAGACAGAGAAGCACCCTATCACGGTGGAGAGACCTCTGAGGACTTCAGTAACTTGCTGGAGGCAAGGAGTAAAGTTGAGCCAAGGAAGAAGCCAGCCTTCCAGGGAGTGAGGTCACCTGCTCACTCTGAGGGGATTAGACCAACCTACCCCCAGAAACGTTCTCCAGTGAGAGAGGAATGGACCCCTGGCGTTTGCTTTATGGCAAGTTACTTAGAATGAAAAATCCCATGTCCTTCCTGATGGGCGCCTCATCCAACAGTAAACCCCCTCCTGTGAAATGTTGCTCCCTTCAACAAGGCTGTGACCAGAAGAAATGGCAGCCATGGGACCACTTGAGCTCCAATGAAGACACTCAAAATCTTAAAACATCCAGCAATTCACATCCTGAGAAATGGCTGCTGCAAATCATCATCCCTACAAACTGAAGCATTCATTCCTCATTTGCCTGTCAGTCAATGAAGGCTCCTCACGATTTTATTCTTTGAGGATCACAAAAGATGAATGTTTTATGGTTTTCTCCAAGACTAGTCAGTACAGGAGCTTCTAAGACAATTGCCCTGGGAACAGGGAGATAAGCAATTACAGCACATGAGGACGTCAAAAATAAAGGCTTTTTTGGGACAGAGTGGCCGCCAAATCAAGTTCATGGAAACCTCAACTTCAAAAATACATTTAATTCACTTTATTCTACTGCCAAAGAAATGCAAGTACTCCAGGTATGATTCTTTGCCTACTCAGTTCACTTGAGAGAAGAAAGACGGAAGGGGGAAGGAAACAGTGTATCCTGAGTGCTAGTGTCATGCTAGGCACTCCACTAGGTTCACTCACTCCTCCCAATCAGAATGACTGTCTGAGCCCTGTAATATGAGGAGGAGCCTTAGGTTTAGTGGGGTTAAGGGACCAAGTCTATCTGATGTAAAGTCCATGTTCATTCCCCTTCTGACACACCCTTTCTTTGAAAATACAATATTCCCCACGTGGAGGGCTACAGCACTATACCAGACAGCCCAGTTTTCTTGAATCATGTTTCCTTCTCCCTCCAGTCTTTTCCTTGGAGTAAAAGCTTTATGAAGAGGTCTACATGTCAGTGGAGGGATACTCACCACTGACGCACGCGAGCAGTATGGCACAAGGGTTCAGTTGTGTGGGCTCTGGAGTCTGGCTTCCCGGGGCTCAAGTCCCAGTTTAATCACTTATTGGCTATCTGGACTTGGAAACGTTATTTAACTCCTTGGGGTTTATTTGCTCATCCATAAAATGAGATGATAATGATAGAACCTACTTCGGACTGGGCATGGTGGCTCAAACCTGTAATCCCAGCGCTCTGGGAGGCCAAGGTGGGAGGACTGCTTGAGGCCAGTAGTTTCAGACCAGCCTGAGCAACATAGTGACACGCTGTCTCTACCAAAAAAAAAATTTTTTTTAATTGGCTGGGTCTGGTGTTATCCACCTGCAGTTCCACAAACAGACGGTGTCCACTTCACAGTGGAGTGGCCTCTGAGGACTTCAGTGACTTGCTGGAGGCAAGGACTGAAGTGAGGCAGGGAAGAAGTCAGCCTTCCAGGGAGCGAAATAACCTGCTCATTATGAGGGGATTAGATCAACCTGGCCCCAGAAATGTTCTGAGAAGGCTGAGGCAGGAGAACTGCTTGAGCCTGGGAGTTTGAGGCTACAGTGAACCATACCGCACCACTGTACTCCAGCGTGGGTGACAGAGCAATACCCTGTTTAAAAAAAGGAAAAAAAAAAAAAAAAAAAGAAAGAACCTACTTTGTAGGCTCCTTGCAAGAGTTAAATGAGCTAGAGGATTAAAGCACTTAGAACAGAGTCTAGAGGAAAGTAAACACCAATAAGTGATCGCTATATTTTATGATTACACCAGCTCTGCAGGAAGTTTCCCGGTTACAATCATCTGCACACTCCCTCACATCTCAGGGATTAGATTCCAGAGATGGACGCATCTTTTGTGTCCTTATGAGCTGAACTGCTGGGCCCCAGCTTGGGTTAAGCAGCTTGCCCTAGGCAAGCTCGGTCCTCGTGAAATTGGAATTAACGTCATCGTCTCCTTTGTTCAGAAGGGTCCTAATTAAAGGGGCCTGGCCCTTCCCCTTGAAGATCCACATACCTCATTAGGGTTTAATCACAGTCAGGCATTGGGGATATAAGCCCGCTCACCCAGTCTCACCTGGGAATCAATGGTCACTGCTCCTTCGAGGCTGCCTGAGCCGACCGGGTCCCTCAGGTTCTCTAAAGCTGTATGTCAAACCAATCAGAGAACTGGGGGGACAGAGATCAATGGAGCTGGCCCTAGTGTCTACTTGATAAATGTGAGCCTGCGAGTCCCCAGTAAGGCTTAGGATAAAGATGGCATTCTAGATGCCCACAGTAAACCCTCTGAATGGAATAGAAACTTGTTGTGTTGCTTCCCTGGGCTCAAGTCACAAAGAGAGAGCATCGTGGTGTAAGCAGCCCAGCCCAGCACTTGGGGAGCGACTTCTGTGAAGGGCACTGTGCACTTGAACAGCAGAAGTAACATTTCTCTGTTAGAAAACGTAGGGTTTGCAGCCCAAAGGGCATTTCAGACACCTTCTTCTCTTTCCCTTAGCAGAACTCCAGCATGCACACCATTTAGGAGTTTTCTGGTTTCTGTTTTTCCTCCTTTCCTAACAAATAGGCAGCAGCAATAACAAGAACTCAAAGTTATTGAGCTTCTTTTGTTTAATCCAAAGACCACCCTAACAGGTAGACACTATTGTCACAATCTCCATTTCACGGAAGAGCAGTGGAGGCCAGGGGCGACTATGATATTTGCCCGTCACACAGCTCATTAAGTGGAATAGGACTTCACACAGGAAGATTAATTCCAGAGTCTCAGGGGCTACAGGCCAGGGAGGGATGTGGAGCACAAAGCAGGCACCCCAGAAATCTTTGCTAAAGGAGGAACAAGTAATTTTCTTTTCATTTTTCTTTTTTCTTTTTTATTTTTATTATACTTTAAGTTCTGGGGTACATGTGCAGATCTTGCAGGACTGTTACATAGGTATACACGTGCCATGGTGGTTTGCTGCCTCCGTCTCCCCATCCCCTACATTAAGTACTTCTCCCAATGTTATCCCTCCCCAATATCCCCGCCCCCTGCTATCCCTCCCCTAGCCCCCCAACCCCCAACAGACCCCAGTGTGTGATGTTCCCCTTCCTGTGTCCATGTGTTCTCATTGTTTGACACCCGCCTATGAGTGAGAATATGTGGTGTTTGGTTTTCTGTTCTTGCATCAGTTTGCTGAGAACGATGGTTTCCAGCTTCATCTATGTCCCTACAAAGGATGTGAACTCATCCTTTTTATGACTGCATAGTATTCCATGGTGTATATGTGCCAAGGAGTGAGTAATTTTCAAGTTTTCTTTGTCAACTCTTTTTTTTTTTTTTTTTTTTGAGACAGAGTTTTGCTCTTGTTGGCAAGCTGGAGTGCAATGGTGTGACCTCTGCTCACTGCAACATCTGCTTCCCAAGTTCAAGCAATTCTCCTGTCTCAGCCTCCTGAGTAGCTGGGATTACAGGCACCCACCACCATGCCCAGCTGATTTTTATATTTTTAGTAGAGACGGGGTTCTATCATATTGGCCAGGCTGAGTCCTATACTCCTGACCTCAGGTGATCCGCCCACCTCGGCCTCCCAAAGTGCTAGGATTATAGGAGTGAGCCACCATGCCCAGCATCAACTCTCTTCAATGTAGCATTTTCTCTGTCTCTCAGCATCTCTCACCTGTGATGTTTCAATATTCTAACTGGTCTTCCTTCTTCCAGTTTCTCCTTCCTCCAACCCAACTTCCTCATTGCTAAAAGGTTTTTTCAATGGGCAATCTCCATCTTCCAAGCCTGCCTCAAAGCTTTCAGTGACTCTCGACATTCCACAACATAAAGGCCCTCTAAGCACCTCCTCAGTCCAGCTCCCACGACCCCTTTCCCAGCCTCATTTAGATGTCCTCTCATACTCCTCAGTTCAAGCCATTCTGACCACTGGCAATGTCTCAGATCTGGCACGGATCAGTATAACGTTCTTATTACCACAAACTTGTTAGCATTTCCCCATGGGCCACATGCAAGCCATTGGGATACCCTCCAACCATGGCCTGCCCAATGAGTCCCTCCCCGATTTCGTGTTTCTGTTCCGGTCATGGTAGTTCAGAGCCTGGGATATGTGGTCAGACTGCCTGGCAGTAAACCCTGGAACTGCCACTTCTTTTTTTTTTTTTTTTTTGAACTCCTGACCTCAATCTGCCCGCTTCAGCCTACCAAAGTGCTAGGATTACAGGCGTGAGCCACTGTGCCTGGCCTACAGATGGCATTTAAAGCCACAGGATTGAATGAGATGCCAGGTGAAAGAAGGGCCCCACAAATGAAGCTGTGAGGCTCTTGGACATCTCAAAGTGGAGCTGAAGGGGAAATCAGCAGAGACTGAGAAGCAGCCAGAGAGAGAGGAAGAAACCCAGGGAGGGTGGCATCCTGGATTCAAAGAAACCACCGTTTCAAGGAGGATGTGGCTGTCTGTGTTCAGTACAGCTGAGAGATCACATGAGATGAGGGCAGGGAAACGCTGGCTGGGTTGGTAACAAGCACGTCAACTGCTGACCTTCAAGAGGGAGGTTTCAGTGGCATGGTGAGAACAGGAAGGCAGCGTGCATTGGGTTGAGAAGAAAATGGGAAATAAGGAACTAGAGGCAGTGACAACTCTTTTTAGAAGTTTCTCTGTAAGAAGGAGCAGAGAAATAGGCCAGTAGGTGGAGAGTGGTGTGGACCAAGGAAAAATTTAGTTCTGTGAACAATATTATTTTCATCTGAAAGTGTACAGAGGGCTTTCTTGAGATAGGCACTATGTCTAGCACTTGTGTTTGGTCTTACCTAATCCTCACAACAGCCTTAAAAGAAAGATGCTCTAATGGTGACCTTGAGCCATCACCTCCTGCCGCCTCACCTCCTCATCTCTATGTAGGCATCAAAGACTATCCTCACAGAATAGCTGTGGGGACTGAAGGAGATAAGTAACCACAAAACAATCTCTGAGCTCCATTTGTCTCAATAGGGCTCCATTTTTTTGACATCTTTCAGATAGCTCTATTCCAACAGATTATAATGATTGGTTTACATGCCTCTTCCTCCAGTGCTTCTCCACCGACTAGCCTGTTAAATTGGATAACTCTTTGTGAGAAGGGGGGTCTCTACTGTGCATTGTAGGATGTCTGGCAGCATCCTTGGCCTCCACCCGATAGATGTCTACAGCACCTCCCCAGCTGTAACAACCAAAAATGACTCCAGACATTGCCAAATGCCCCCTAGCAGCAAACATCCCCTCCCCGGTAGCCCCACCCCAGCCCATTAAGAACCACTGCTTGAAACTCTGAGCTCCCTGAATAATACTAAGAACACTCCCAGCAATAGAAGCAGCAGTAATCCTTTTGTGAGCGCTTACCATGTGCCAAGCACAGTTCAAAGCCTTTCTCCTGAAACCCTGCACTTAATCCTCTCAACACCCTGAGGCCACATTCTATTGACAAAGAAACAAGAGGTGACTAAGGTGCTCAAGGTGTGTCTCCTTCTTTTTTTCTCTTTCTTTTTCTTTTTGTTTTGTTTTGTTTTGTTGTTTTTTGAGACAGTCTCTCTCTGTTGCCTGGGCTGGAGTGCAAGGGCACCATATCAGCTCACTGCAACCTCCACCTCCCGGGTTCAAGCAATCCTCCTGCCTCAGCCTCCTGAGTAGCTCGGATTACAGGCACCTGCCACCATACCTGGCTAATTTTTGTATTTTTAGTAAAGACAAGGTTTCACCCTGTTAGCCAGGCTGGTCTCAAACTCCTCACCTCGCGATCCGCCCACCTCAGCCTCCCAAATGCTGAGGCTGATATGTATGACAATGCTGGCATTACAGGCATGAGCCACCGCGCCCAGCCGTGTCTTCTTCTTTCTATCCCAAACACCTGGCATGTTACCTGATACAGCAGGAGTTCAGCAGCAATTCTGAGAATGAGTGGATGGGTGGATAGATGAACGAGTGACTAAACAAATGAATAGATGAGAATACCCCCTCCATAACAGCAACCCGTCTTTCTTCACCTTTAGGGACAGTGGCCCATCACTCTCCTTTGGAGTCCCAAGGTATCCCATAAAGTGGTTTTACTTGTCCGAGAATCCCTCCCCACTATGCTCTAAGAGCTACGGCTCTTCTAGGTTATCCATGCATTTGGGGGGTGTCATGCTGTTCCAGGTACTCTATTTTTGTTATTGGTAATATGAAGCACACCTTCCAGCTTGGCTTTATGAGGAGGTCACGCAATCCAGCCAGGAGACGATGAAATGAATACTTTCAATCTGCTTTCTACCCACCCGTCACTCCTTTCAGACCTGGGTAAGATACAATAATACTATCTTTCCAGCTTAGAACACAGCACACTGAAAACCCTTCCAGATGTGAAGACAGACTATTTTTAAGTACTGTGTTTTTTGCAATCACTATATACAGTGCTGCTCAGAGGCATAAAGTGCGAGAAAGCTCCCTGGTCTGAAGAGTGGACACTTTCATCCTTGTGAAGGTATCAGCGAACTGACGGGCAAAACTTAATGATTTGGTGCAATGATTTGACACAGTTTCAGCAGTTAAACCTGCTCAACTTATATTGTGAAAAAGACTGCAGATAAACACAAGCAGGAAACTTGAAGTTATAGTACATGGAGATTTGAAAGCAACCCAGGTCCGGGACTGATGCTTAATGTGTATAGGGAGAAGAAGCAGAAATGCTTCCTGATAGGCAGCCAGGAACTCTAATGATCTATTTATTGAGACGAGGTCTCACTCTGTTTCCCTGGCTGGAGTACTGTGGCACAATCATGGCTCACTGCAGCCTCAACTTCTCGGGCTCAGGTGATCCTTCCACCTCAGCCTCCCAAGTAGCTGCGACTACAGGCATGTGCCACCACACCCATCTAATTTTTGTACTTTTTGTACAAAAGGGTTTTGCCACGTTGTCCAAGCTGGTCTCAAACTCCTGGGCTCAAGCAATCCATCTGCCTAGGCCTCCCAAACAGCTGGGATCACCAGCAACGAGCCACCACACTGGCTATCTTAAGCTTTTTGACTGCTAAAATTCTGGAAAGTGTTTGATAAGGTTTGTATTTATGTCCCTGCACAAATCTCACGTTGAATTGTAATCCCCAGTGTTGGAGGAGGGGCTTGGAGGGTGGCGATTAGATCATGGAGGCGGATTTCCCCCTTGCTGTTCTTGTGATAGTGAGTGAGATCTCATGAGATCTGTCTTTTTGTTTTTTGAGACAGAGTTATGCTCTGTCGCCTAGGCTGGTATGCAGTCCAGTTCACTGCAACCTCCACCTCCTGTGTTCAAGCGATTCTCCTGCCTCAGCCTCCCTAGTAGCTGTGACCACAGGCATGCACCACCACGCTCAGCTAATTTTTGTAATTTTAGTATAGATGGGGTTTCACCATGTTGGCCAGGCTGGTCTTGAACTCCTGATCTCAGGTGATCCATCCACCTCGGCCTCCCAAAGTGCTGGGATTACAGGCGTGAGCCACCATGCCCAACAGAGATTTGGTTGTTTAAAAGTGTGTAGCACCTCTCCCTCTGCTCTCTCTTCCTCCTGCTCCAGCCATACAGGACATGCCTGCTTCCCCTTCGTCTTCCGCCGTGATTGTAGGTTTCCAGAAGCCTCCCAAGCCACGCTTCCTGTACAACCTGCGGAACTGTGAGTCAATTAAACCTCTTTTCTTTATAAATTGCCCAGTCTCAGGTAGTTCTTTATAGCAATGTGAGAATGGACTAATACAACATTCAACATAAAGCGTGTGTTTAAGAGAGACTGGAGCTTATTATAAACCAAGACCTACTTAAAGGGCCTATAGACTATTTGGATGAGAGAGGGTACAGTCAGTCCAACCTTGCTTTGAATACCAGCTCTACCATTTCGGGGGCTGGAAAGTTACTCACCTCTTGACCTGTAAAATAAAGATCATAATATGAACTTAGAGTGTTTTTGATAAGATTACATGAGATAATAGGTATGTGATACCCAGCTCATAACAGGTAACTAATAAAGAGCAGCTTTTTAAATTATGAAATTCTCTTAAATGAACACACACATATGTATGCGCAAACACATTCACACAAACACACACATGCACACACATAACTCATTTCACAGAGAAATCTTCGAGGTCAAACAGGGCACTGGTCTTCATGGCAGCATCAGAATTAGGACCTCCACATTCCCCAACCCTGTCCTTCACTCAGGTCTCTGAGCTCTCTCATAAAGAAGGGGGTTAAAGAATGGGCAATACGGAGACACTGAATTAATCAACAAATGCATGGAAAAGCTCAGCTAGCTTGTGACATCACCAATGTTGCATAATTTACTTTGATATCTTGCTCTAAAAGCATTTATCTACTGGGCAATAATTAGAGCCAAAGCAAAGCATAAACCACACGTGGAGGCAAAGATAAGACAATGTGGTCCTTTTCTTCAAGATCTCACTGCCTAAAGAAGGAAAATTCAAGCAGGATACTAGATTCCCTTCAGATCACCGATTAGGTTATTATTACATGTGTTGCAACTAATTGAAAAGGATCCTGCCACATATCACAACAATGTGTATAAATGTAATTATACTCCTACTTAAAACTACTCCAGAAGTGTTTCTTCCATTCTCTATAGCATGCTAGGCTTTAAATCTGGCACCAATTACTACAACAATATCATCACCACAAATGTGGTAGCATTTTCCCATGAAAGAGAAAAAGGGATGGGCATGGTGACTCACACCTGTAATCCCAGCACTTTTGGAGGCCAAGGCGGGTGGAATGTTTGAGCCTAGGGATTCAAGATCAGCCTGGGCAACATGTTGAAACCCTGACTCTACAAAAAATACAAAAATTAGCCAGGCATGGTGGCACATGCCTGTAGTCCCAGCTAGTCTGGAGACTGAGGTGGAAGGATCAATTGAGCCCTCCCAGATCAGGAAGTTGAACCCTCAGTGAACTGTGATCACACAACCACACTCCAGCCTGAGATGACAAAATGAGACCCTGTTTCAAAAAAGAAAAAGAAAAAAAAGACAAAGCCATTCAGAGAACTGCCTTCCTATGAAACAGTTATGCTGCCCTTGGATTTTTAACATTTTAGTTTTTAAGAAAAATTTTAGGGCATAGTTATGAAATCATATTTATTCCCAGGAAGGGAAGAATTTGTATTTCTATTTATTAAAGAACCAAGTCAGATTATTAAAACTAACTGACAAGAATATGCTTGCTATGAAGGTACCAGGTCGTAAGTAGCATCAGGATTCCCTCACTCTGTTGGTACGGTAGGAAATAAATAAATAATAAAACAGCCCAGACTTAGGAATCCTACACTATCTTGGGTTGTTGCAGCCATTAGAATTTCACCTGCATCATCCCAGAGTCAGAACTGAAGAAAGCTTATATTTTCCATCCCTCCGCCTTCCAAACTTTAGAACCCTCAGAAAGATGGGACTCTTTCTCACCTCCATAAATGTCACCGCCTTCCACCAAAACCCACTCTTTGCAGCTCAGGAGAGTGTCTGGGATAGAAAGTGGAACTTGAGCCTCTGAGGCAGCCTTCCTCCTTCACATGCAAGGTGAAGCCCTCCAGCAGGGCTCTCTACCATTTCCCTTTCTTCCTCCGGAGAACTACTATTCTCTCTGGCTTCCCAGCCTTCTCGACTCTCCTGATGTAGTCCCTCACACCACAGCCCTGTCGATGTCTCTCTGGCTTTCCTACAGCCCCTCGCCGCCACAGCCCACCCCCGTCAAGCCCTCACCCATCGCCCAGACGTGTTGCTGTGCTTCTTAATGCCACAGTTCAAGTTGTCTGCTTCCGTTTTCTCATGGATCATTTTTCCTTAATATCCAGGGTAGGAAAAGGCTTTAGTACAGTGCCTGATACACAGCAAGTATTCAAAAACAGCAAACCTGATGATTGCTACTACTGTGATCCATATTATTTCAGCCCCATGAATCCACTAAAACAGCTGTCTCAGGCCACTGACAGCAGCTTCACCTACACACCTGGTGACCTCTTCTCTACCTCATCCTTATGGACCTTGGGCAGGTGAATGTATCCCTGCTTATTCTAAATCCACATATTTAAAATTCTTTCCTTCTTTGAGTTCTATCCCAGCATTCCACAGAGAGTTCAGAACCAAGGAGTTAATCAGCACACAAAGGTGGACTTGAACTTGAAAATCCAAAGCACATTGGCCTGCTGCGGCCTCTGGCCACTCACCCAAAAGCAGATGCACAACACAGACCCTCGTTCCCCCACATTGTCACAAGCCTCACTATCGATCCTTGGAGGTCTCAGCTCACACATCACCTCCCTGGAGAGGACTTCCCTGACCACCAGGACCCTCTCAACTGAAGACAAGACTAGAGACCCAGAAGGATAAAGCCAACACTGCCATCCACCCCACCAGTTGGTCTCTGGTGGACGCACTCCCTGCTCACCTGGATCAACGTCTCCAGCTCCTGGGGGCTCACACAGACGTGATCCCGCAGGAATTCCGCCTTCTCCAAGGCAATGGTATTCTTCTGGCTGCTCTCAAAGGGCTGCTCCAATGCCCGGAAGACGAGACCGCCGGTGACGAGGTAGACCACCACAACCACAAAGATGGCAACCACCGTCTTCCACTTCATGACGGTCTGCAGGCCCCCCTGGGAGGTGCCTTCCATCCTGGCTACCACTGTGGCTCGGGAGGAAATGGACAGGCGCGGAGTTGGAGTTGGAGTCGGAGTCGGAGCGGGAGCCGGGGGTTGCCCGTTAGTGGCGCTCTTGGGCTGGCACACTGGTGCTGCTGCGGGAACGGCCACTGAGGAGTCAGGGTGGGGGACAAAGAAGAAGAGAGTTTGTTTATAAATAAACACAAAACGTGTCAGAAACAAAGCACAGATGTCTTCTTTGAGCCAGCTTTCAAATGTGAGGATTAAACACTGGTTCAACAAGCCTGCAGTTAGGGAATTTGATCAGTTGCTAGGTACCCATTTCAGTTTTAAAAAATAAGCATCAGGAGTCCCAGTTTACAAAAAAAGTATAAATTGAGTTTGAAATGCTTACATTTTTCTACAAGGGTCCAAACTGAAAGCTGTCTCTCTGTTATTTATAATTTACCTCCTCCCTTAGCTTCCTTGTTGAAACAATGTGTAAGGAACACAACAAATCACCATATTTAAAAACAAACATGCTGTTGAACGTGGAGAGGAAGTAAATAGGAGAGGGATACCCAGCTACTCTATCCGAGTACCAATGGCTGCTGATACCAAAAGCAGAGAAGAGAGGAGCACCTAGAGACTTTAAAAGTCTTCTTGGTGGCCAGGCACGGTGGCTCACACCTGTAATCCCAGCACTTTAGGAGGTCAAGGCAAGTGGATCACAAGGTCAGGAGTTCAAGACCAGCCTAGCTAACATGGAGATGGTGAAACCCATCTCTACGAAAAGTATAAAATGTAGCTGGGTGTGGTGGCATGCACCTGTAGTCCCAGCTGCGCGGGAAGCTGAGGGAGGAGAATTGCTCGAACCTGCGAGGCCAAGGTTGCCGTGAGCCAAGATCGCACCACTGCATTCCAGCCTGGGTGACAAAGCAAGACTCTGTCTCAAAAAAAAAAAAAAGTCTTCTTGTCACAAAACAAAGGAAAAAAGGATGAGCTTGTTATATCTTAATAGAAGATGTGACTTAGGCATAGCCACTCCTGATCTATTAGTAATAGAACTTTTCTTCTGTAGTTTTCCAATAAGATGTCATTGGAAAGAAAATGTCTCCTGGTTTTCTAAGCACATAGAATTCTCTAAGGTCCCTGTTCTCTACAGGGCAATTTCATTACCTTGGAAATAAATAGGTCCAGCTGGAGGCTCTTCTGCGATGGCAGGAAGTTTGGGGTGGTGACGCACATGCAATGCTACCATGCATCACAGAAATGTCTTGTGCAGCAAGAAACAGCCACTGTATTTCAGTTTTGTTCTCCCTTTATTATCTGAATTCTTATTATGTCTCTGTCATGGTGAAAGCTGGCTGTTATGTAAATAAGGTATTAGGAGATGACAAACCTAATTACCTAAGTGGGGTAAAGAGTCTCACTCCAGCAGGGGGTTAAACTGCTCCATCACTGTTGGAAAAGTCAAAGAGCAGGCTATGTCACTCCCCGTTCAAAACGCCTGGCTGTCGGGGTGGTGGCTTAGAAAAATCTAAGTTTGCAAAAATCTGCCTCTCCTCCTAGACCCTAGAAATCAGTTTCTCTCTTTGGAAACCGAGCTGAACATCAGTCTTCTGTGGCATATTATCCAATCCAGTAAAATCAGTCCATGTTAAATTTCCCTCAGATTTACATGAACGCAAAATTGACTGGAAATTGGATTGAAAGATCTATGTGTTAGAATCAGCAAACTGGGTATGATGTTCTTGCTAACCTTTCCCTAAAGACGCTGCATTCACTTTCCCCCTTGCTACTGTTGATGCTGGGAGTCCACGTCCCAATCCCTAAGACATATGAATGTCATCTTACATGACAGAAGGGACCTTGCAGCTGTGATTAAGAATGTTGAGATGGGGCCGGGTGTGGTGGCTCATGCCTGTAATCCCAGCACTTTGGGAGGCTGAGGCGGGCAGATCACGAGGTCAAGAGATCAAGACCATCCTGGCCAAGAAGGTGAAACCCCCTCTCTACTAAAAATATAAAAATTAGCTTGGCATGGTGGCACACACCTATAGTCCCAGCTACTCGGAAGGCTGAGGCAGGAGAATTGCCTGAACCTGGCGGTTGCAGCGGAGGTTGCAGTGAGCCAAGATCGTGCCACTGCACTCCAGCCTGGGCAAGAGAGCACGGCTCAGTCTCAAAATAATAATAATAATAATAATAATAATAAAGAATGTTGAGACGGGAGATGATCTCGGATTATGTGGTTGGCCTCAATATAATGACAAGAGTTCTTATAAAAAGAAGCAGGGCAGCCAGAGAGAGAAGGGATGTGAGGACGGAGCACAGGTTCGAGTGATACACCCATGAGCCAAGGAATGTGGTCCCTCTAGAAGCTGGAAAAGTCAAGGGAAGGATCCTCCCCTAAAGCCTCCCGAGAGAAAATGTACTGCTTACGCTTTGATTTTAGCCAAGGGAGGCTGATTTTGAATTTCTGACTTCCAGAACCATATAATAATAAATTAGTATTGCTTTAAGTCACTACATGTGTGGCAATTTGCTACAGAAGCCCCAGGAAACTAATTTGCCCTCCATTAGTTCAGGTCTCCTGATATGGTTTGGCTATGTCCCCACCCAAATCTCATCTTAAATTGTATTCCCATAATCCCCAAGTGTCGGGGGAGGGGCCCAGTGGGAGGTAACTGAAGAGTGGGGGCGGGTTTTCCCATGCTGTTCTGTAACAGTGAATAAGTCTCGCAAGATCTGATGGCTTTATAAAGGTGAGTTCCCCTGCTGCCATGTAAGAAGCGATTTTGCTCCTCATTCACCCTCCATGATTGTGAGACCTCCGCAGCCACATGGAACTATAAGGCCATTAAACCTCTTTCCTTTATAAATTACTCAGTCTTGGGTATGTCTTTATTAGCAGCAGGAGAACAGACTAATACATCTTCCTTGCTCAGCATTCATTATGCACGCTGCTGATAGAGGCTGCACCCTTGTCCCCCCTCCCATTAGAATGAAAGTTCCATGAGGGCAGGCACCCTGTCTACACCTCACCTCTGCACCACTAGTGTTCTGCACAGTGCATGGCGTATGGTGGGTGGCCAATCAATGATGGTAGAATAAGTGAATTAAGGGTGGAAGGAATGCTGCCACATCCAAACCACACAGACAACATGGATGAGGAGCGTCAAATGGCAAATAGTTTGGCACTCCAGCAATACTGAAAGCAGGTCCTCAAACACAGCAGTGCTCTGTTCACACCTCCACACCTTTGCAGGTGTTGTCCTTTGGCCAGTAACCCCTTCCCCACCCTCATGTGCCTGGAGAACTCTCATCCTCTTCAGTCTCAGCCAAAAGCCGCCTGCTCTATGAAGTCGCCCTGGGCTCTTCTAGGCAGGCTCAGCATGCCGATCTTCCTCACTAGCCTACCAACTTCCTGGAGTCAGAAAGTTCATCTTTTAATCACTGGATCTCAATTTCTTGGCATAGTGCCTGGCATATAGCACATGTCGTTTTCTGTTGGTGGTGGTGTTGGTGATGGTGGTAATTCCTTCACACAAAAGCCCCATCAGAATCACCAGCACTCTCAAAAACAAGCCATTTATTTAATGCTGAATGGGCACAAAGGGCTGCACTATGGTGGGGATGAGGCACAGTCCCTCCCAGCCTCGGGGGCTTGCCAGTCAACTGAAGGAACGTGCTCCCCAGCACCAGGTAAGCAACATTAGCTTAAAGCCTCATCAGCTGACATGCAATGGCATGAGCATGGAGGGGAGTGGGGGCTGGGTCTCCTCCACTGACCAGTATCATGGATGCTTCCCAAGCTTCTAGCATCCCCGAGGCTGGGCAGAATTGGGCTTGAGAAAGGTCTCTTCAGGCCAGATCCTGGTCGGTGCCCGTTTGCTAAGAGACTGTCCCTTAGGGCAGAGTTTAAACAGAATCCACCCATTTCTGAGCTTCCAAAGCATCAGAGCAAAAATCAGAGTTTCATCCCAAACCCATGAGTGACTGCATGACCTTGAAACTGTGACTTAGTTTCTCTGTTTGCTTACTGTGAAATGTGAATAATAACAGCCACCTCTTTTTCTAACCGTCCACAGGGTTCTCAGGAACAGCAAATGAGCCGTCCTGGTTTACGGGCTGGAGTACATGTGTAGATGTCAGGAGTACCAGCAGAGATCGCAGAATGTTACAAAACCTTTTGTACATGTGACTAAAAATGGAGTTGGTTGCTTTGGCAAAGAAGACTGCACATTTCAATGGCTGGAAAAGGATCTGGATTGTGCTTAAGTTGGATATATATATATATATATTTTTTTTGAGACAGAGTCTTGCTTTGTTGCTCAGGCTGGAGTGCAGTGGTGCAATCTCAGCTCACTGCAACCTCCACCTCCCAGGTTCAAGTGATTCTCCTGACTCAGCCTCCCAAGTAGCTGGGACTACAGGCATGCACCATCATGCCTGGCTAATGTTTGCATTTTTAGTAGAGACGGGGTTGCACCATGCTGGCCAGGCTGGTCTTCAGCTCCTGACCCCAAGTGATCTGCCCACCTTGGCCTCCTAAAGTGCTGGGATTACAGGTGTGAGCCACCACACCTAGCCAAGTTGGATAAATTTTTAAAGGGTGTTTCATTAATCCATTTCTTCTCCTTAGAAGCCACAGTGGCTCTCACCCTAATACAGTTATTGTGTTTGTATGTGACCTGGGATGAATCACTGAAGGTCTCTGTGCCTGGAGCCAACAAAAAAGCAGACTTGACCAGATGGTGATGAGGATGGTGGTGCTGATGGTGGTGAAGGTGACAGGAGCCTGAACTGCCTACTGGGTTCTTACTCATGCCTGTCACTCTGACAAGCACTCTGCTGACATGCTCATGCCCATCACACAGCCCCACTTTGCAGACAAAGAAACTGAGACCCAGATAGGTTCAATGGCTAAGTCAAGGTCAAGTGGACTGAAAGTGAGAAGCTAGATTAAAAAGAGAATCATCTGACTTCAAAGTCAGTTCTGCAGAGTACAGGAACAAGAAAAGAGGAAACAGCAATTCCAGGGGGAAAGAGCCCTTTTATCCCAAAACACAGTTTCAAATAGGCATAAAAATATTTTCCAGTCTATGAAACTGGCTACTTCAGTTTCCGAACGGCAGTGGAGTTCTTTCCTACATAACGTATCAATAATGAATGAATCTATAAAGTAATGGCCTATCACACTTCATGGCTCCAACAGAAGAGTACTGGGCAGCAAAAGTGCTGCCAAGAACCGATGAGAAAGGAAATGTTGAAAGATAATATACTTTCTGCTAGTTTCCAGTTAAAATGTTTCCTCAAGAATATCTGCATGGCAGGGCGCAGTGGCTCACGCCTGTAATCCCAGCACTTTGGGAGGCTGAGAGTTCGAGACCAGCCTGGCCAACATGGTAAAACCCCAGGTCTACTAAAAATACAAAAATTAGCCGGGCATGGTGCCATGCGCCTGTAGTCCCAGATACTCGGGAGGCTGAGGCAGGAGAATCATTTGAACCCGGGAGGCGAAGGTTTCAGTGAGCCACGAGCGTGCCATTGCACTCCAGCCTGGGCGACAAGAGTGAAACTCTGTCTCAAAAAAGAAAGGAAAAAAAAGAAGAATATTGGCACATATTTCAATTTCATCTAAACGTGGGTGATATGGAGGGGCACATGGGGAAATCTGCTTTTTCATGGTTGAACAAGCTGTTAATAATTTTACATTATTCACGCTTTCTCAGGCCCCACAGATTTTACTTCTCCATCCATTCATTCTTTCAACCAACAAACAACTGCGTTTGCCTGGCACCGTGTTTGGCACTGGAGCTAAGTAAATTAAGAAGACACATCCTGCCGTTCAGAGTTAATGGAAGAATTAACAAAGATTTTACACAGGCATAAAGCTGTTTTTGTTTTGCTTTGTTTTGTTTGAGACAGGGTCTTGCTCTGTCACCCAGGCTAAAGTTTAGTGGCACAATTATAGCTCACTGTAACCTCGAACTCCTGGGCTTGACCAATCCTCCTGCCTAAGCTGCCCCAGCAGCTAGGACCACAGGTATATGCCCCCATGCCCACCTAATTTTGTAATATTTTGTAGAGACAGGGTCTCATTATTATCTCATACATTATCCTGGCTGGTCTCAAACTCCTGTCCTCAAGTGACCCGCTGGTGTCGACCTCCCAAAGTGCAGGGATTACAAGTGTAAGCCAGTGCACCAAGACAGTGAACCTGTTTTTATCTTCACCAAACCTTCTGTGTAAGGCGGTGATCATGATCTGCCCCCAGTGACAGATGAGGAAACTACGGGCCAGGGAGGTGACACTGAGCAACCCATGACAAGCTAACAAGCAGCAGCATCCTTGAGTCCATCTTCAGACACCTAACCCCGGTGCCTCCCCTCCTCCACATCGCCTGAAAGAAACGGCATTCCAAAGATTCAGAGTCTCTTGGAAACCTGAAAGGCAGCTGCCTCAGGGATGCCACAGTCACGCTGCTGCCTACTGACCCAGACAAGGTGCAACTGTGACCCAGACTCCCTGGCGGGAGGGAAAGAACACCCTCCTCTCACCTCTCTCAGCCCTGCAGCTGACCTCCCACCCCTACTCCAGATCTGGAATCCTCCTGGGGCCACTTGCGCTGATGGCTCAGAGCTTCCAAAGAGTCCCAGGTTACAGCTCAGCATGGAGTCCCCAGAAGGCTTCCCTAGGTATAGGGAGACTTCAGGCTGCTGGGGAGGGAGGGGGTTAGGAAGAGGGCAGGATTCCACCTCGGTGCTCCACCCACACCGGGCTGCAGTTGTCCCAGCAGCTCTTAGAGCAGAGACAGCCTGTGCTACCTGTGATTCCAGATACCCAGACAACCAAACCCTATTTTTCCTGTTTCCATGGGACAGCCCGATCTTAAAGGCGATCAAGCTGATCCCAGTCAGAAGGGCAGTAACACTTAGACTGTGTGCACTAAGTGAGCAAGCCATGCTCCCAAAACGCCACCCAAGGAGAGGCTCTCCCTTTGAGTGAAGCATTGCTCCCTGCTCTCTTCAAAACTTCAGGCTGCACTTCCAGATGGAAGAGATCAAACTATGATGAAATGACTGAGACCCTATGGAGCCATGAGAAGAGGAAATAAGGCAGACTGGGGGGAAAGAGGGAGCTGGAACTGGCTGCCACCTTGTCTCCCATCTGTCCTCTCCTGTCCCCTTGGTCCAGACCCCAATCTTCTCTCACCTGAATCATTGCGACAGCCTTCAGTCCTGTACCCCTTAAATCCGTCCTCCACATCCCAGCCACGTACATGGTGTGGCACTCTCTCAGGTGCAAATGTGATCACATGGGCCCCTGCTAGCGATCCTCTGAAGGCACCACCAAGATTCAGGGTAAAGTGCTTGCTCTGTGGCTTGCTCCCCGACTCTCCCTTCCAGGACCTGGCGCCTGCCTATCGCCTCGGCCTCACCCACTGCCACGCCCCCACAAGCAACCTTCGCCCCAATCAAACCCGGCAGCACCCAGACCCGCTCACACTTGCCCCAGAGAAACAGGTCTTCATTCCCAGATTCTTTTCACCTCCTGTCTGTTTTCTGGATCAATTCCTTCTCATACTTCAAAACTCACCTCATGTGTCACCACCTCCAAGCTGGCTGCTCATCCCCCAACATTATAAGATGCCCTTCCTTTGTGTCTCAATGTGAAGTTCAGTGAGAACCTACAACTAGGAGGCCCCTGCTTACAGTTTGTCCCATTCCTGAATTTGTTCATTCATACATTCATACATTTGCCTTGGGCCAGCGTTTATGATATCAAGTTCACACACCTGCCCAACAGAAACTTTGACTGCAAAGTTAATCCAGCATATGGACACGACCCTGGCACTATTGTGTTTTTTACCACAGACAAAAATCCGGAGTCAAGGTGTTAAAGTTCTCAGAAAGCAAACAGTCCAAGGAAGGAGAGTTTCATGGTTTGTATAAGTGCTAGAGTGGACAAACAGGAAACAGGGCAGTATCTTACTTCACGGAGCTCGAAACACTCAGTTCTGGGCTTTCTCATTCTCTTCATAAAGAGCTACCAGCCTCTCTTTTACTCAGGGGAACAAAATATTTGTTAGATTTAAAAAATTCTATTGAGGGCTGGGTGCAGTGGATCTTGCCTGTAATCCCAGCACTTTGGGAGGCCAAGGAGGGTGGATCACGAGGTCAGGAGATCGAGACCATCTTGGCCAACATGGTAAAACCTCGTCTCTACTAAAATACAAAAAATTAGCCAGGGGTGGTGGCGAGCACCTGTAGTCCCAGCTACTCGGGAGGTTGAGGCAGGAGAATCGCTTGAACCCGAGAGGCGGAGGTTCCAGTGAGCCAAGATCGTGCCACTGCACTCCAGCCTGGCGAGAAAGCAAGACTGTGTCTCAAATTTCCAAAAAAAAAAAAAAAAATCTATTGAATGGCATGAGTCACCCTTGATGAGTCCCCTCTCTGGTGGAAGACAAGCAGAATTTGCCCTAAGTCTGCCTTCCTCTGACTGGGGCCACACTGCATAAACTGGGGTTTGAGGACCTCAAAGACTAAAGGGCTTTTCTTTCACCCCACAAGCTGGGGAGAGAGCAAAGGGTTGACATGGGACTTAGAGGAGCAATGACTTCCTTCTCAGGATTTGTAAGCAGACAGTTTCTCCTGATCTTTCCCCAGATCTCTTCTTGTATTTATAAATCGAAGGCATGGCAAAAAAACAAAGTTAGAAGCCTCTCCACCAGCAGACAGGGCCCAGAGAATAAGGTTATCAGGGTGAGAGGAAGAAGGGGGAAGGCAGGACTTCAGTAGCCACCCAGCTTACCCCTACCGTAGGTTTACCTTCCACAGTGGCCCCACCCTCCCCAGAAAGCACTGGACAGGGCTCCTAAGAGACAGTCTCCTCCCCTTCCTCCCTGGAAAGGGACAGAAATAGTAGCACTATTGGGAAGATTTAACATAAAATGCAGGGCCTGTTCCTTGGTGACTTGTTCAAAGCAAGTCCTCCATCAACATGAGCCATCCACATTATTAGGAGGCAAAGAACACGATCTACCCAAGCAAATGCAACAACGCGTGCAGATGCTCTGCTTGAGAGCTGTGGGGGCAGAAAGACATGAAGAGCAAGTGTCAATACCACCGAGGAGGAGACGAGAATGCAAAGATAAGGTGCCCGCTGGTGTGGAAAGGGCATTAGGTGTCTGTGAGAGGACAGAAGGAGGCAGCAAGGAAGGTGAACAGCCAGAGGGGCAACAGATACAAAGACATGCAGCCATGAATCAGCCTGGGACATCTGGGAAATTGCACCAGGTCTGCATGTCAGGACTAGAGGGTACGAAGACGGCTACACCAAAATACAGCTGCAAAGACAGGCAGAGGAGAGAGTGTGCGTGTTATTGGTCTTACTGAGTGTGGGAAGCCATCCAGGCTAACCCAGGGAGAAGAGCCGTGGGGTCAGCTCTGGGTTTAGCAAGCTGACTCTGGTAGCAGTGCGTAAGAGACAAGGAGCAAATGAGAGGTCGTCTGCGGCGACTGTGGGTAGGAGTTTACTGGAATGTATTATGAGGCCTCAACTCAGGCAGCAGCAGAGGAGGAGGCAGACACAAGGGGTGTTAAGGAAGTAAGATCTGCTGGTCCTGGTGATTGATGCAAAGGAAGAAGTGTGGAGCGGGAGGTGCCTGGGATGGCTCCCAGGTATCTGGCTTATAACTGTGTGGTGCTCTCAGGCCGGGTGCAGTGGCTCACTCCTGTAATCCCAGCACTTTGGGAGGCCGAGGCAGGCAGATCATGAGGTCAGGAGATCAAGACCATCCTGGCTAAGACGGTGAAACCCCATTTCTACTAAAAATACAAAATATTAGCCAAGTGTGGTGACACACGCCTGTAGTCCCAGCTACTTGGGAGGCTGAGGCAGGAGAATTGCTTGAACCTGGGAGGCAGGGCGGAGGTTGCAGTGAGGTGAGATCATGCCACTGCACTCCGGCCTGGGCAACAGAGCAGGATTCCATCTCAAAAAAAAAAAAAAAAAAAAAGAAAGAAAGAAAATGGTATAGTGTTCTCAAGACAGAAAATGCAGGAGAGTTAGGTTTGCAGTTCCCGTAGCCCATCCAGGTGGAGCTACCCAGTTAACATAAGGCATAAGAGACCGGAACTCAGAGGAATAATCTAGCTGAATCCCTAGATTTAAGAGCGATGAGTATGTAAGTGATACTGAAGCCACAGGACTGGATGAAGTAGTCCAGAGGGAGATGTAAAATGAGAAGATGGTAAAAGATGATGCTTAAGGGAACAACACTTAAGGGGCAGCAAAAGGAGGTGGATGCACGACAGAGAGAAAAAACTAGAGAGGAATAGGGGAGAACCGGGCCGGGCGTCAGCATCAGAGATGGCAGACCTTATCCCAGTCTCTGGCTCCAGCACCATTCACAAGGCCTGGCCCACAGGAAGTCTCAGTGTGCACTTGATGACTTCACTACTGTACCATAACAGCATTTTGCTGTTTTTCTCTCTCTGGCTGCCAGGAAACCCGGTTCAACAGCACCCCTGTTCCAGAACTTCTGGGCATTTTTGGTTGCTCCTGGTAGCAGGTGGGATGCCTTTATTGCTGATAAAATGAACTCTCAACCTTTGACCCAGGGCATAAATTGCCCAGGACCAGAGCTATTTCTCCTGTGTGCTGAGCTGGTCAGAGCAGCCCAGGCCTTTCCCACTGGACCACAATTTTTTGGGATCAGAGCTGTCTACCTCATGATTCTCCCAGTAGACTCTGGCTCTGCCCTGTTGACAGGATGGACTCCTTTATCCTGCCTCTATGGTCAAGGCCCTAAAGGTGCACACAGCCACAGCTGGGGGTCCTCATGTCTGATTCCAAAATGCTTCCTCAATATCATATTCTGTCTCTTGCCCCAAGTTTTTTCCTCCACAATTTAAATTAACTAGTGTAACTTATACAGGAAAGATCTGTTCCCTCCTTTTGGGATTAAAGATAATATAAGCAGTCATAGTTCTCAGAATACCTCCTTTCCCTGGGGCCAAGGGTTTTAAATCCTATTGTCATGGCCCTTGCTTCCAGATGCCTTTCCCAGGTGTCTTGTCAAAAGTAGTTCTCTCTCCTCACTGGCTCCTACAGGGGTCTCCCCACCCTCTGCCCCACCCCAGGCTCCACTCAGCAGCTGGGCGAGACTTCTGAAATTCCCAGCTTGCACCTGTTAAAACCCCACAAGCACACCGTGGTTCTTTCACTGGCCTCCAGTGTCCTGTGTGCTCAGGGCCCATCTCACTTCTCTAGCCCTCCCCTCTTCCTCCAGACACAGTTTTCCCTCCCCACCAGCAAACTCCTTCAGGATCTGCAATCACAAGCAAATAGATCATAAGTAGTTGTAATGATCTCACCGACTCTTCCTACAGATCCACAGTAGAAAGCAAAACTGAAAAATATTTTTTAACCTATTAGAAGGATCCTTTCCAGACCAGCCTGGCCAACATGGCGAAACCCCGTCCCTACTAAAAATACAAAAATTAGCCGGGCATAGTGGCACACGCCTGTAATCCAAGCCACTCAGGAGGCTGAGGCACAAGAATTAGGAGGCGAAGTTTGCAGTGGGTCAACATTGAACCACAGCACTCCAGTCTGAGTGACAGAGGGAGACTCTGTCTAAAAAACAAAAAACTACGAAACAGATCTTACGGCTTAAGTCCATAACGCATCCTATTGCATAATTCCCTAACTTTAGGAAATCTGTTCACTGTGTCCCACCCACTAATGGTGATAACAAGTAACTACAGGTACTTCAATCAATTCCATATTTATCATAAAATACATGGGAGTGACACGTGTACTAATGGTTTGGAATGATGAAAAGGAAGGGCATTTACAAACTTGATGTGTCATCCATTCGCTTATTCAACCAATGCAAGCCTACTAGGTGCCAGGCATAGTACCAAACTCCACATCCCATGTCCAGACTGCCAAGCCACCCTCCACCAGGTCTGAAGGAACCAATTCTGCGAAGTGTGAGGCCAGTGAGGCCACTTAATGTAGCTTTGATCTCTCCTCTGCTCTCAGCCTCCTCCCCTCTCATCCAACATTCTCCTCACCCTTACCCCAAACCATTCCAAAGATGCCTCAGGGGCCCCTACTGAAGAAACGAAGACTCCCTCATGTCCCCAGCCTCATCAGGTCCCGTTCCTGCACCTTTTCTCCTGATAGCTGGGCTTTCCCTGAGGACACTGTCCTCTGAGTATGACTCTGGGGTAGAGGCTGATCAGTCTCCCTCACCCATAACATCAGGGTCACACTGTCCTGGAAAACCAATACCCCACATTCTTGTGTCAAAACCGCTGTTCCTTTGAGAACCATCCCTCTGGCTTCTCCACTTCCTACTCTTCCCCGTGGCCATCAGTGGTAACTCTGGCTGCTCCCCCGGTTTCCCGAAGCCTTCTCTCTGGGTCCTGCTTGCCTCCTGAGTGACTTCAGCATCCCACACACAACCCAGCCAAGACCCAAGCTTTCCATTTCCTTGAATTTATCACCATTACCATCATCTCCATTCCATTTCAACCACTGACTCAAGGCAGGTATCCCAAAAGCAGATCCTGGATAAGACTTCATATGTGAGTTATTTATTTAGGAGATGCTTCCAGAGAAACCATGACGGAGTGGATGATACAAACTCTTAGGATGGCCAGGTGCAGTGGCTCACACTTGTCATCCCAGCACTTAGTGGGGCTGAGGTGGGCAGATCACCTGCGATCAGGAGTTTGATGGCGAAACCCCATCTCTACTAAAAATAAAAATAAAATAAAAAGCCAGATGTAGTGGTGCAGCTACTTGGATAGCTGAGGCTGGAGAATGGCTTGAACCTAGGAGGCGGAGGTTGGAGTGAGCTGAGATTGTTCCACTGCATTCCAGCCTGGGCAACAGAGGGAGATTCCTTCTCCCCAAAAATAACCTCCTAGGAACATCCTGAGAAGAGGCTCCAGTAGACCGAGGAGAGTCCTCTGAAAAAGGCTGTAGGTACAGGCCAGAAGGGGAGAAGCCCCAGAAGCTGGAGAACAGGTACGCAGGACAAAACAGTTCTGGGTGACCCTGCCACAGCTCCGACAGCTCCCACTACAACTGAGTCTCCCTATGGCCATACCCTAAACCTTGTTATCACAAGAACTGTCTCTTAAAGAAGCTGTGATTGCTATGCTCTGATTTTTTGTGTCCTTCAAAATTCACACACTGAAATCTAACCCCCAATGTGATATGACTAGCAGGTGGAGACTTTGGGGGGTGATTAGACGGTGAGGGCTGAGCCCTCGTGAACTGGATTCATGCCCTTATGAATGAGAACCCAGAGAGATCTCTTGGTCCTTCCACCGAGTGAGGACACAGCAGGAAGACAGCTGTCTGTAAACCAGGCAGCAGATCCTTATCAGACACTGAGTCTGCCTTGATATCTTGATCTTCCCAGCCTCCAGAATCATGAGAAATAAATTTCTGTTGTGCAAAAACTTCTCATCTATGGTATTTCATTATAGCAGCCCAGAGGGACATGAAGACACTGACTTGAGCATTTTCCCCTTCCAGCTTGCTACCCCCATTTCTCCCTCATCATACCCTGCCTCTCCTTTCTCCTGCCATCATCCCCTCCCCGTGTTCGCTTTCTCTTCCCCATTCAGCTTGGATCCCACATTCAACACTGCTCTTTGGCTAACAGACTCAACTTCCTCCCCTTTTGCCTTTTCCTGGAGTTACCTGGAAATATCCCTCTATATTATTCCTTCTCTCTGCTCAGAGTCACAGGCTGCTGAACACTGCTAGAGAAACCAGGCAGCCTCACAGATCACTATCACACTAAGTCCACCGTTTCCTTCTTCAAACGGTCCTTGATGCCCCATGGCAGTCCTGCCTTCTTTCTCTGCTCGGTGACAGCCGTCATGATAAATGTCATGAAGACATTCAGGTATACCTCCCTATAAACAAACCCGAGATCGTATACAGAAATCCTACAAAAGGATTTTTCAAAGAAAGCCTTTAAACAGCAGTCTGTGTGCATCTAACACGGAGTATCATATGTATATATTTTTAAGCCATTTATGTAGAGTGAGGTTTGCCCTCACTGTTGCCTTTCCCCAGGTCACTGACATGGAGGCTCCACACCCCAGCACACCGTGCTTTGCAAGCAGCCTCAGCCATCTCCATTTGTCAACGTAGCTGCTGAGTGCTCCTGGTTCATTTCAAAGTCACCAAAACCTCCTACACAAAACTTACATGGAAAAAAAAATTTGGATGGTTCTTCCTTCACTGCGCCTACTAAGTCAAAAAAAAATAAACAAGATCCATCAAAGGGAGAAAACAGTTTCTACAAAATACCCTACCAAACAGCTTTGCATTTAAGCATCACCCCCTGAGTAATTTCCTCTGAAGAGGCTCCTCTAATGCATATCAGTGCTGCTGACATCGGCAACATTTCTGTGATTTACTGCAACTGCATCTATCAGAGGCTGGGAGTGGGCGCAGGTTAGAGGAAGAGAGAAATCTAAAACGGAAAAGGATACCCGCATTATTCCTCATGGGTCTAGTGAGACAGCAATGTAGAAAACCTACAAATTCATTCATCTGAAGACTAGGAGGTGTTTTTGAAATATTCATAACTCTGATTAGTGAAGTCTTTGAGGAATCTACAGACTTACTTAAAAAATGGGGAAGTCGATTCTCTTCAATAAAACAGCTCGGTGTCTTCCAAGTAACACCTAGGTTTGGGGTATAAAATGTGGCCGAATGAAGGCAAGAGTCAATGCTGCCAGAGAAATCTTACAGCTGAATCAACATTCTGAGGAATTTTCCATACCAAAGAGCTACTGAGCATAGGCTGAACCTGCCAGTTAGACAAACACCTCACTCCACTCCCCAAAATACTTTTCCTCATTAGTAATTTCTCCCACTAGAAGGTAAGTTCCTCCAGATGCCCCTTGAAGGTGAACCCTTTCATCTCTGAATTTTCCATGGTCCCAATCCCAGTGTACACAAAGAGCTCAATTAATGTTCATGGCATGAATTTGACAAATGTTTGCTGAGGGCCTATTGTGCTTGGGGCACCGGGATGCCAAGGTGATGAAGAGAATCCCTGCTGTCCAGGAATGGATGAACTGAGTGTGGGCGAGAGCTAACAGTACCTAAACCTCCACCCCTATGGAATTCAGAAGAGGCCCAGCACTCAAGGGCTAGAGAAGGCATTCAAAAGCTCAGAGAGCAAACAGACCCTTGCATAAATCATATGGAACTCTGCCAAACTGCTATACTGGTACAGAAGTTGGCTTCAGCATCATTTTCAAGGATTAATCCCATCTTCCCCATATGAGAAGTGTCCCTTTCCTAGACACTCAGAACCAAACCTATTACCAAAGCAGAATCTCCACATGATGGGTTAGTCACAATTAAGCAGTCATGTAAACATACTTCCATTCAAGAAAATCCCCAGTTATAAAATCATGGGACACTATTTAAAAATCTAAGACAAATTAGATACTGAATCCTGGCACATAGTAGAGTTCCCTAAATTCATGTGGAATGAAAGTACCACATGCATGCTTGCCATGTGAGTGAATGTTAAGTGTTGGTGCAAGATCTTTGTAAATAGCAAAGATTGAGGGGAAACACAAGATAAAAACCATTTTCCTAGATAGTTCAAACTAACCTTTGGGTTCAAGGAACAGAGTCTTCATAGAAAATTCTAGCTGATATTTAATTCATCAATACACTTTGGATTCAACCCATACTTAATTACTTGGAAATTGCCTCTGAAGAGGTCACTGGAAACAGTCTTGTGGTTATGCTTCCTCCACCTCACAGAAAGGAGAAGAAACTAAGGCTTAAAAACTAGTATAACCATCCTGGTGCAATGGCTCACGCCTTTAATCCCAGCACTTTGGGAGGCTGAGGTGGGTGGATCACGTGAGGTCAGGAGTTCAAGACCAGCTTGGTTAACATGGTGAAACCCCATCTCTACTAAAAATACAAAAATTCACAAATAATAAAAACTCAGGCTGGGCATGGTAGCTCACACCTATAATCCGAGCACTTTGGGAGGCCAAGGCGGATGCATCACCCGAGGTCAGAAGTTCAAGACCAGCCTGGCCAACATGCCTAAATCCCGTCTCAACTAAAAATACAAAAAAATTAGCTGGTTGTGGTGGCAGGCTCCTGTAATCCCAGCTTCTTCAGGAGGCTGAGGCAGGAGAATCACTTGAACCTGGGAGGCAGAGGTTGCAGTGAGCCAAGATCACACCATTGCACTCTAGCCTATTCAACAAGAGCAAAACTCTGTCTCAAAAAAAAACTGGTAGAAAATGATCAGCGTGACTATCTTGGAATTTGTGGGCATGTCGAAGAGTTCTCTGTCACTGGGAGATTTTTAATGGCCCCTCAGAAGCCAGTTTCACCTGGGCGGCCATAACTGAGAGGTGCCAAATTCAAAGGCATATGGGGTAAGTACCTGTTCCACAAGCACACCCAGAAGTGCCACACCACTCAGTTCACTGAGAACCTCCCATGAGACCCAATCCACGGTGTTCTCTAAGTTGTACCACAGTACTGGGGTAGTTAGTTTCTTTCCATTCAGGTACCAAAAGCTGCTAATTCTACCCACAGCACATAATGCAGTTTCTATCAAACCAGCCTTTGATGAGGACCTACTGTGTGCTCAGCTTACAGCCTCTATGATATCACACTCTCAAAGCTTTCCTCCACCCTCTTGTTGGGTCTTTTAAAATCCATTCTGTAGATTCTTCTTCTTCTGCCCAAACACTGGACTTTTGTGGGTTCCTTCCTGGACCCCTTTTGTTCTATTTCCTCTCCCTCTATAATCTCTGCCCACTTGCTGATGGCTCCCAGGTCTGTACACCCAGGCCTAAAATGTCCTTGGAACTCCAGCATCACACACCCAGTTGCCTACTATTGAGTATTATTTGGATAATTCAGGTGCATCTCATGCTTAGTAAGTGTAAATTACACTTGATAGCTGACCCAACCAAAAAGAAAGTCTCACCTCCCAGAATGATAGTATTGTTCACCCAATCTGCTCAAGCCAAATAGGCAGGATCCTGGGAGGCAGCCCTACTTTCTCTTGTCCCTTCCCTCCCCAATAGTTTGCTCATTTCTACCTCCAAAATAGACCTGGAAACAATCCACTTCCCTCTGTCTCCCTTACCTTCCCTCCAGGCGACCTGCTCCCTCCTAGGCTCCAGCCATAGCCTTCTCTCAGGTCTCCTCACTTCCCACTCTCACCCACTCCCCACCCACTTCCACAGAGCAGTCAGAAGAATCTTTTCAAAACCTAAATCCTCTCCCATTCCTCCTTGCTCAAACTTTTCAGAGCCTCTCACCATTGCATCTAGAATAAAATGCAAGTACCTTATCATGGCTTCCAAGGTCTGAGAGTAGAGCCTCTGTCCCCCCTCCAATTTCACCTCACAACATGTTCCTTTTCCCTCTGGACTCCAGTTTTCATTCAGTTCCATTCAATTGGACTTGCCACTTACACAGTGGCAAACCACTGGTGTAAGTCCAAGAGCCCAAAAGCTAAAGAACTTGGAGTCTGATGTGGGAGGGCAGGAAGCTTCCAGCACGGGAGAAAGATGAAAGCTGGAAGACTCAGCGGGTCTGCGCATTCCACCTTCTTCTGCCATGCGGGCAGCCAAGGGGATGGTGCCCACCCAGATTAAGGGTGAGTCTGCCTGTCACAGTCCACTGGCTCAAATGCTAATCTCCCTTCAACACCCTCACAGACACACCCAGAAACAACACTTTGCATTCTTCAATTCAATCAAGTTGACGATATTAACCATCACAATGACTTAACTTCTCCACTGTTCATGCTCTCAGCTAGAAAATGGGTATGATAAAGCAACTGCTTCACTGTATTGTACAAATTAAATCTGTAATACACATAGGGTGCTTAGAATATTGACTCTCTAGTAAGAGTTTAATAATCGCTAGTTGTAATTAATAAAGTCTACAAACTGGAACACGTGTTCCTGAACATTGAATGCAATGCCAACTAAATAAGTTTGCATTAAACTCATTTTGTGTCTTGTTTTGAATAGTGTTTGTTTGTTTGTTTGTTTTTGAGATGGAGTCTCCCTCTATCACCCAGGCTGGAGTGCAATGGCATGATCTCAGCTCACTGCAACCTCCACCTCCCAGATTCAAGCAATTCTCATGCCTCAGCCTCCCAACTAGCTTGGTATTACAGGCGCACACCATCATACCCGGCTAATTTTTGTATTTTTAGTAGAGATGGCATTTCACCATGTTGGCCAGGGTAGTCTAGAACTCCTGACCTCAAGTGATCTGCTCTTGACCTCCCAAAGTGCTGGGATTACAGGTCTGAGCCACCACACCTGGCCTGAATAGTTTTATTTTAACTATCATTAGGGATTGTGAGTGGCCTCTGTCTCTCCAGAGACTAGTTAATTGAAAGCCACCTGTATTTGTCTTCACCTTTTAGCATGCCAAATTCTTGTGGCATCTCAATATGCCCCGCAGCAATTAGCACAGGATCTTGCACAGAATCAAGATTCAATCAGTGCCCATTAAATGAGTGAAGGCTTAGCTGTTCTAGGGAGTCAATCTTTGAATTTCAATACAACTTAGGTTAAGAGTACCCAAGTCCTTTAATAAATAAAAGAGATCCTGATTTTAGAGCATGTCCAAATTTAGATGTGTACTGGATTCTTTAAGCCAGACAGGCTCATAGACTGTATTTACCAAAACTAGCCACAAGAATATCTCCTATTCCACATACTCCTTACTACGTGACTTTAATATTCCCCCCATGAGAACATAGAACCTATGCTCTCTCTCCTTGAGTCTGGACAGGCTTGTGACTAAAGCAGAAGTGACACTATGTGACCTCCAATGCTAAATAATGGAAGGCCACACCACTTCTTCCTGGTTCTTTTGGGATGCTCACTCTTGTGATCCACCTGCCACACTGTGAGGAAGCTCAAACTAACCCATGTGGAAAAACTCATTAATCACGTACAGATGTTTCAGACAACAGCCATGCTGAAATCTCAGCCAAGAGCCAGAATCAACCACCAGTCACAAAAGCTGAGATATCTCCAGTTGATTTCAGCCCCTATCCCCTAATCCCCACAAACACCTGTAGATTTCCCAGGTGAGGCACATCTTCCCAGGTGAGGCCCCAGACATCGTAGAATAGAGACAAGCCATCCTCTCTGTGTCCTGCATGAATCCCTGAAGCACAGAATCTGAGCATAATAAAATGCTTGTTTTATGCCATTAAGTTGGGATGGTTTGTTATGCAGCAATAGGAAGAGAAACAGCCTTTCATCTACATTGTGATAGAGGAATTGCTCACGAAAAGGAAATATGGCAAACACCAGGAACGGAACCCAAGCATCCTACACACTGACTAATACACAAGTTAAAACAAGAGTCTAAAGCAACACTCTTGTTATAACACACTGGATTAGTCCATTTTCACGCTGCTGATAAAGACATACCTAAGACTGGGTAATTTATAAAGAAAAAGAGATTTAACGGACTCACAGTTCCATCTGGCTGGGAAGTCCTCACAACTACGGCAGAAGGTGAAAGGCATATCTTACATGGCAGCAGGCAAGAGAGAATGAGAATCAAGTGAAAGAGGAAACCCCTTATAAAACCATCAGATCTCGTGAAGCTTATTCACTACCACGAGAACAGAATGGTGGAACTGCCCCCATGATTCAATTATCTCCCACCAGGTCCCTCCCACAACACGTGGGAATTACAGGAGCTACAATTCAAGATGAGATTTGGATGGGGACACAGCCGAACCTTATCACATACCCTACTCTTCCATCTATTGAAGTGAACCCTATGGAGAAAATATAATAGTAACATTAAAATTGCTCATTTATTGTTTATTACATACTAGGCACTACTCCAAGTGCTTTACATGCATTAACTCATTTAAATGTCAAAATAATTTTATGATCAAGGCATTATTATTACTGCATTTTACAGATGCACAAACAAAGCACAGAACATGCCACTAAGAAGAGACGGGGCCAGGACTTGAACCTAACAATCTGGCTCCAGAGTGCCTAATCTGACACAGGACACTAGATGCTTCTCAAGCCTTATGCCCTGTGAAAAATAATGTATGTAAAGCAGCTAGAACAGTGTTTGGCATTGTTTCCTTCCTTCCCCAACATTGATGCTACCATCAATTATCATCAATTAGATTGCCCTAAGTTCTTTTTTTATTATTATTTCCATAGGTTTTGGGGGAAGAGCTGGTGTTTGGTTACATGACTAAGTTCTTCAGTGGCTTGTGAGATTTTGGTCCATGCATCACCTGAACAGTATACAATGTACCCAATTTGTTGTCTTTTATCCCTCACCATCCCCCACCCATTTCCTCAAGTCTCCAAAGTCCAGTGTATTATTCTTATGCCTTTGCATCCTCATAGCTTAGCTCCCACTTATGAGTGAGAACACGTGATGTTTGGTTTTCCATCCCTGAGTTACTTGACTTAGAATAATGATCTCCAGTTCCATCCAGGTTGCTGCAAATGCCATTATTTCATTCCTTTTCTTTATCCACTCATTGATTGGTGGGCATTTGGGCTAGTTCCAAATTTTTGCAATTGCGAATTGTGCTTCTATAAACATGCATGTGCAAGTATCTTTTTCGTATAATGACTTCTTTTCCTCTGGGTTATGCACCCAGGAGTGAGACTGATGGATCAAATGGTAGTTCTACTTTTAGTTCTTTAAGGAATCTCCACACTGTTTTCCATAGTGGTTGTACTAGTTTACATTTCCACCAGCAGTATAGAAGTGTTCCCTTTTCACAGCATCTCTGCTAACATCTATTTTTTGATTTTCTGGTTATGACCATACTTGCAGGGGGTAAGGTGATATCACTTTGTGGTTTTGATTTGCATATCCCTGATCATTAGCAATGTTGAGCATTTTTTCAGATGTTTTTTGGCCATTTGTATTAGATTGCCACAAGTTCTAAAGCAAAAAGCATGTCCCTTCTAAAGCAAAATCCACAGCTCTAATGTTTTGTTTCACTCATTGTCCATTATTAATTTTTACACTTAGTTGTCCAATTAGTTGCTTGTCCAACTAGCAAATTAGACATGCTTCAAAGAGAAATCTTGTCTTCACTCATGCACACTCACATCCCAAATCTGCCTCTTCCTCTAGACTTATGCATCTCAATTCATGGTACTGCTATTCATCCAGGGCTTGGTCAAAAAGCCCAGAATAGTTTGTGGCTCCACACTGCCCTAACGCCCTAATGCCCACAGCTAATCCAGCCAACTCTACCTTCCAAATACATCCTGATTTCCACCACATTTTTCATTCCCACCTCAACCAGCCCATTAGCCATAGTGGTTTCTGCACAACAGTGTCCTAACCACCCAGCCAAAATGTAAATTCGATCCCTCCAATGCCCGCTAAAAACCCTCCAGAGGGTTCCCACTACACTCCCAGGAACCTCTAAACTCCTGTCCTTAGATCTCCAAATTCTGGCCACTACCCACTTCTCCACTTTCCTCTCCTACCATCTGTCCCTCAATACCATCCAGCCACACTGGTCTCATTTGTTCAAGTTAGCTTCAGTCTCAGAACAGAATGGGGGAAGCACAGAATCTCCAGTCTCAGAACAGAATGGGGGAAGCACATATGTTGTTCCCTCGACCTGGAACATTGTTGCCCAGACCCCTGCAGAGTAGCTTCCTCTCGGTGCTCAGAGTTCTACTCAATGCTACTTCCTCAGCGAGGACTTCCTTCCTCACCACCCACTGCAGAAGGGCCATTCTCTCCTCCAATCTCTCCCGAGCCCACTGCCTTGCTTGATTTCCTCACAGCAACTTAGTGCTAGCTGAGATTGCATTCTGTACTGATTTGCCCATTCCCTGTGTGTCTCCCTCATTAGAATATAAACTTCCCATCTAGAATATATGATTTAATCCATTTTGCTCATTGCTGCATTCCAGCACCTTGATCTATGTCTGCTACCTAATAGATGCTCAATAAATATCTGTCCAGTAAAATTAATGAATCCTCTTCCCAAATCCCTGGCAGTCAGAGATTAATAATTATTCACCTTTGTATCCCAAATTCCAAGACTAATTTCTATCCCATAGTAGGTAGTGAAAGAAAGAAAGACATAGGGAGGAAGGGAAGGAGGGAGGAAGAAGAAAGAAAAGAAAGAAAAAGGAGGGTTGAAGGAAGGAGAGAAGAGCTAGAAAGGAAGAAAGGACAGCTATGACATGTTGTTGAATTTTTCTGATTGTGGATTTTATAGAAGTAAAGTCTTACAACTCTCCAGCAGTTAAGTAAAATGTACTATGCATTTTGTCAATCATTATTACTGAAAACAATTACTCAGAATCAAATCTGTCCTAAAATATCCATGATGTATGGACACCCTGACTCTATCTGCCATAATTGAACAAATATTTTTCTAGTGGCCAATCTGTGAGTGTGTCTAACATGTAATGTCTCCTAAGACTGGGTACAGCCAAAGTGGTGGAGAGAGAGGTTATCCCAGGAAAAACTGAGACTGTATAAATCTGAACCCTAACCTGCATACAGCCCCAGCATGCATAGCCCCATCACAACCTGGTGCAGGGGAAGGAGATGTGGCAGAAGAAGAGTCGGCACTTCCTCCTTTGGCACTCCCTTGTGCCCCATGGCACACTCTGGGCAGACCCTCTCCATAACCTTCCCCCTCCTCTCCTGGTCATCCTCAACCCAGCTCCTGGGTTGGTCTCATTATAAATAACACCATTCAATCTACAGTCCAATCTTCACCCTACCTCTGCCCTCCACGTAAAAATGTCCATTTCCCTAAAGGAAATCCTGGCGAAGATCAAGAGTAACATGGCCTTTAGGATTCAAATGCTGCCTTTTCTTTCTGACTCATCCGAACGTACCATCTTCTTTGCCTTTTGAAATCACCAGGTGGTTTTTCTATTAATCATGAAAGAGGACTCTCACTGGGCTTCTTCTCTTTCTTTCACACAGTTCTTCAGGCTGAAGCAGTGCCCCATTAGCGTGGTGTAAGTGATCTTGGGGAGAATTCAGTTTGATGGAATTAATCATGCCCTCACGCAGTTTTTTAGATTCACTTGAAGACAAGGCAATATGTGCCCAAGTGCCAGGTCCATGAACTTGCAGCTTTGGGCCATGGCAGAAATGGGAGCAATGTTGCATCAGCCTCTCCTGGGAGCTCTGCCCACTGTCCCCAATCATAGCCACTTGTGTGATCTGCTCCTCTTAAGCTGGCCAGTCTTTAGCTACACACGAAGATAAGAAGAAAGCCTGAGAGTATACCCACCCATCTTTTAAGGGGGGCAGTGATTAATCGTTCAAGCTTAGAATCAGATAGACTTGAGCTTATGTCCTTAACTATGTGGCCTTGAGAAAATATTCGCTCTCTAAGCCTCAGTGTTCTTATCCTTAAAATGGAAATTATACCTTTCCCTTAGTGCCATGGTGAGATTTCAGCAAGAAAATTCACTGAAGTGCCTGGCACATAGTAAATACTCTGTAAATGTCAACTACCGTGATTATTACTAAGGGCATCATCCTCGTGTATCTATTTTGGCATAAGCATTGTGTCTTATTCACCTTGTTTGCCCAGCATAAAGCAGAGGCACACTGTATATATTTACAGGACAACTTTTAAAATAATTGGTTGGATCGGCAGAATAATGGTTGGTCCCCCAAAGATGCCCATGTCCTGATCCCTAGAACCTGTGAGCATATTACTCTACTACTTTACAAGGCAAAGGGATTTTGCTGATATAATTAAGTTAAGGATTTTGAGATGGGAAGATGATCCTGGATTATCTGGGTGGCCCCAACTTAATAACAAGGGTCCTTATAAGGGGGAGGCAGGAAGGCCAGAGAGAGGAGGGATATAAGGACAGATGCAAAGGTTACAGGGATGCAGCCATGAACCAAGAAACATAAGCAACCTTTAAAAGCTGGAAATGGCAAGGGAAGGATTCTCCTAAAGGCCCCAGAAGGAACTCAGCCCTGTGGACGCCTTGATTTTAGCCCCATATGACCCACTTAGGGAGTCTAACATGCAGAATGATGTGGTAAACTTGTGTTGTTTTAAGCCATGCAGTTTGTGCAACTTGTTATAGGAGCAAAAGAAAACTAAGGTAATCAGCGACACGTTCTAGGTGCTTGCTCTGTGCCAGGCACTGTGTATATTTCACATGAATGCCCTCACTAAGCCTCACCGCAGACCAGGATGGAGATTTCACTCTTGCTCCAACTTTACAGATGGAGAAATTGAGACCCAGGGAAGTTAGGTAATTTGCCCAAAGCCTCAAAACTTGTAACGGATGGAATGAGACTGACCTCCTAAGCACTCTACTATGTGCAAAGATAAAAACTTGCGGATAAAAAACCTTTTGAGAAAATTCTTGCCAATGTCCCTATAAGATACAAAGCCCTAAGCTAACATGGCCACAAGAAAACAACAAAATTGTTTCCGCAGGTCGTGCAGTTGCTAGATTCAGAGCCAGAAGACCTTTTCATTCACACACACACACACACACACACACACACACACACATACACACACACACACACAGCAAAAAAAAAAAAAAAAAAGCATCCACTATGCAAGTTGTGCAGAAGCACAGCATTCATCAGAAGCTTGTAGGTCAGCATCAGGAAGCAGGCAGAAAGGTATTAATGTGGCAGAACTGTGCTGTAAGAAGAGGCCCACCAGGACAGCCCCACATGTGGTCCCTCTGCAGCAGAAAAGGGTGGCACCTGGACTATTTTTACTCCCACATGTCTTGTACAAACTGTTGCTTTCACCAGCAGAAAGTCATGAACAAGCAGAACACCGCAGAATTGTAAATAGTGGGAAACTCTCCTGGCCGTGGGAAACCACGGTTGGCTTTCTCAGGCACAGGGGTTTTCTAAGTGTGCGCAGGAACCAGCCTTGAGCACCCTGCCCCACGTTTCCCATTACCCCAGTGGAGCACCATGTCACCTGCTTTATATATTGGCCTTTCTTGAGAGCTTTCATTCAAAGAGAAGCTTTCTCTATCACAAGGCAATGCTAAGTGAGTCCCTTCCTGTAGTCTTGGGGTTTATACTGAGACCCCTCAAAACTGAAGACTGAGAATCCATCTATGCAGAGCGTGCTAAGATGTGGTTAAACTGGTCTCTAACCCATATAAGAGAATTCACTGGAGAAAAAGCATTTCTTAGCAGAAACGAAAACACGGTGCTGCAGCACTATGGCAAATGAAGGAGCAGCAAGAGAACTGCTCAGAGATCAGAGGGGTTGGCAGAAGGGGGTCTCAGCCTCTGGAACCCCAGCTGTGTGCTTGCTGAACTGCGTACTTCATAGAATGCACTGCCGCAGGTAGGAACAGGAGAGATTTGTCTGAACTCAGTCTGCCACATTCACTGTGCAATTCCAGAATACCCGTGAATGATGCCCTCTGGAGATGTGCTATGGGACAGCCCTGGGAAAATCAGACATGGATGCGCAGTGCTCAGCCTGGAATGCAGGCCCCATATACAGCAGCACAAAGATGCCTACTGGTTCTCATGGGCCACATAAGCACTGGATGGGGGCAGAAGCTGCATCAGAGCCTTCAGAAAAAGGCCTTCCCCAAGAAGTCCATCTACTTGAGGAAAAATGTTCAGGGTACACTCAAAGCAGAAGCTGAGGGGGTCGGGATGTCATAAGAGGCCAGCCAGGGAGAGCATCATCTGTGTCTGTAGAGGAAGGTCTGGGGGTCTTCACAGGGTGGCCAAGAACTCACAAAAGCTGGACACCTGCAAGACGGATGCTATTTTATGACTAGAAAGAATCATAAGAAGCACCAGTTAAGTAAACCACCCTTGCTTTCCTGTCACCTTCTCTCTGCCACTTGACTCTGGTGGAGTCAGAACCAGCAAAGACAGCAGGAAAGGAATCTGGATGAGGAGGAAAAAGGAACAGCCACGGCCTCCGCCTTCCCTTTCCCACGGCTGATCTGCGGCGTCTCGGGCCAGGCCTGGCCTATAGGGAAGGGAGAGCTTTGTGGTTTTGGTTTTTTATTGTTGTTTTTTGAGATGAAGTATCCCTCTGTCACCCAGGCTGCAGTGCAATGGCGCAATCTCAGTTCAATATAACCTCTGCCTCCCAGGTTCAAGCCACTATCCTGCTTCAGCCCCCTGAGTAGCTGGAATTACAGGTGCCCACCACCATGCCTAGCCAATTTTTTCTATTTTTAGTAGAGATGGAGTTTCACCATGTTGGCCAGGCTGGTCTTGAACTCCTGACTTCAGGAGATGCACCTGCCTCACCCTCTGTAATCCCAGAGTGCTGGGATTACAGGTTTTTTTCTTTGGTTTTGTTTTAGACAGGGATTGGCTCTGTCACCCAGGCTAGGGTGCAGTGGCTCCATCTGTGCTCACTGCAAACTCCTCTTCCTGGTTCAAACAATTCTTATGCCTCAACCTCCCAAGTAGCTGGGGCTACAGGCACGTACCACCATGCCCCGCTAGTCTTTGTATTTTTAGTAGAGACAGTATTCACCAGGTTAGTCTCAGACTCCTGGGCTCAAGTGACAGCCCGCCTTGGCCTCCCAAAGTTCTGGGATTACAGACACGAGCCACCTCACCCAGCAGAAAGGAGAGCTTTGAATTGGATGAGAGGTTGATGTTTTGGTTCAAAAAAAACTGCACTTTTGAATAACTGAAAATAAAAAGTAAAGTTTTTATTTCTATTTTACTTGATTTGATTTTTAAAGTGCCTGGAAAAGCTATAAGGTATTTCTGGGTTATCATCCAGGGTTGGCCTTACAGGGCAAGTATCAAGGTGGGAGCAGAGGATAAACAAAGCTATTTATGATTTGTACTCTCGACAAGGCCCGCCAGTGTAATAACCAGTTATGTGGCTTTAAAAAAATTTTTTTAAACTGCTATAGCCGCCCCTTCTCATTATGGATTCATATATCCATTATATATTTCCAGCCCTACCCTCTAAATTCCAGACTCCTGTCTCCAACTGTCCAGTTGATATTTCCACTCAGATATTAACAGGCTTCTCAAACCCCACAGAGCTAGAACAGCATAGTTGATTTTAAAATAATAAAATCCCTCCATTCTTACCTATCTCAACAAATGCTACCACCATCCTCCCAATTTGCTCAATCCACAAGCCTAGGAATCATTTACAATTCCTTTCCTTACCATCTTCAACACGTATTTCATCAGCAAATGCTGTGGATTCCAACTCCAAACTAGAAGTCAAACCCGTCCAGCCCCTCCATCTCAACACAGCTACTCTGCTTGTTCAAGCCACCATGACTCCTTCCTGGGCTTCAATACCTCCCAACTAGCATGCCTGGTTCCATTCTTCTTCGCCTCTCCCTCTTCCTCCTCCTCCTTCTTCTCTTTCTTCTTTTTTAATGGACAGAGTCTTGCTCTGTTCACCCAGGCTAGTGTGCAATGGTGCAATCATAGCTCACTGTAACTTTGAATTCCTGGCCTCAAGCGATTCTCCCACCTCAACCTCCCAAGTAGCTGAAGTTACGAGTGTGGACCACTGTGCCTAGCCCTGTTTCCATTCTCAGCCACCCTTTCCCTACATCATTCTCCCAGCATCCCTGGCCGTGGCATGTTGTGGCCACAGTACCAATTTTGCTTAGGGAAACCACTACAGCCCACTCTCAGCCCTTGGGTTGGGCTTTAGTGGGCTTCTCTCTTGGGCTCCATGAGTGAAGCACACAACCCAGCCTAACCCAATCAGCACATTCAATCCCCCTAATCACCACCAAGATAATTAAAGGATGAGTATCTGACCCTAGACAGCCAAGCAGGACCAAGAAAATGCCATTGCAAGATTTTTGTTTCAGCCTTAGGGAACGGAGCTTTTGCCCTCCTGAAGTATGTAAATCTGGAAGAAAGAGGAGGGTCTGCAGCCTTTGGCAGCCAACTTACGATTTCCAGGTTGGAACTTGCCTGAGAATAAAGCAATGCAAAGAAGACGAATCAAGAAATGAAGAACTAGACAGTTCTGGCTGCATGATCTGAGCCCTAGAATGAGGTTTGCCTAGACCGTTCAGTTACGAAAATCAACAATTCTCTTTTGGGCTGGATCCCATTTGGGCTGATTTCTTGGGTACAATGTATCTAGTGCAATGTATCGAGCAACAGATACACCGGCTGGTCCAATGACTATGCCTATGCCCATGACGCTCGGGCCTCAAGCAATCCAAACATACAAACGTCCTCATAGGGCTACATGGGCAAAGGACCACAAGAGATTCTGACTGCTCTTCAAAATACCAATTCCCGCAGCAAAGTATTGCCTTTAGGATCAATTCCAGACTTGAATATTGCCAGCTCTTTCTTCACCTAAATTTAATGCAACTTCAAGGGCACGGTCCCAATCTTCCCCTCTCAGGTATTCTAATAATGTTGCTTTCCAGCCTTAGAAAATACTGAAATGAAGACATCAATGACCCTGTATACGTTAAGAATTTCTCACTGTGCATTCATGAATATTCTAAATCAGAATACGCTAATTCTCTTCAATGTATTTCTCGTATGTGTTTCCTCATATATTTGTTCTTATACTGGAAACTCTGAAAGACAGAAAACGAGGCTTTATGACCCTCTTCATGAGACACCTTGAGCCAGACAAGTAGTTAAGTACCTATTGATGACAAATACAGCCGTGACAAGTGTGATAGTAGCCTTGTTCCATGTGTCATTAGAGAGGTTATTGTTCTGACCATTCAGTGGAGATAATTTCCCCTAAATTAATAAAATTGACTTTGTTCTGTCACCCTTGTGGGAAGGGATTAGACACAGGCTTAGCTGAACAAATTGGAATTCTTCTTAGTTCCCAGATATGAATAGCCACCTTGGGCATTTGAAAGCTTGGGCTCTTTCTCATCATTTACAAAATGTTTCTTGGCTCTTCAGTAGTAAACCCAAACATTTTAAATTTCCTTGAGATTGTGGCTCACACCTGTAATATCAGCACTTTGAGAGACCAACGTGGACAGATTATTTGAGGTCAGGAGTTCAAGACCAGCCTAGCCAACATGGTGAAGCCCCATCTCTACTAAAAATACAAAAATAAGCTAGGCATGGTGATGTGCACCTGTAGTCCCAGTTACCCAAGAGGCTGAGGCAGGAGAATTGCTTGAACCTGGGAGGCAGAGGTTGCATTGAGCTGAGATCCCGCCATTGCACTACAGCCTGGTTGACAGAGCTAGACTCCATCTCAAATAAATAAATAAATTTCCTTGAGATCCACATGGGACCAAAATCTAAAGGGAATCCATTGGTAGGAGAAACCCCCACTAGTATTAGAAACATAATTAAAGTCATTCATTAGCTCCCAACTATGGACTGTGAGCTCATCCATTCAGCAAGCTCCTCTTGGGATCACAGGCTTTATTAAAATATCCTATCACTGAGTTCCAGAGTCTTAACTACAACAGCACTTCTGCTCTTTGGGGGGGTCTAATTAAAGTAACAAGTTGTTAATCCTCGGCACTTAACTCACCATGCTACCAGCTCCTTCTCTGGGCCTGCTGGGCAACCATCCTCCTGCCCCAGTCTAGTCCAGTCCACACACCTGGGCTATCCCCAGAGGAAGTTATTCCAGGTGTTGGTAGAATCTTGCTCAGGAACCCTAATGTTAGATTCTGAGGCTATTTTATGTAACTCTTCATACTCGGGCCCTGTTTGGTTTCTGAGACCTCACTTGACTGGACATAAAGTAAATGCATGTTCTCAGATTTGGGGAAACCATGCAGCATGTTGGAACTGGAGTAGACCTTGACGCTCCATGGAGCAAAGCCTGAATCCTGGTTCTACCATTTCCTAACTGTATGACCTTGGACAAGCTATTTACCCTGTCTGAGCCCCACACATGAAACAAGGATAATAATGATGATGAATGAATGCTTATCTTGTAGAATTGTTATCATTTAAAATAAGTGTTTCTGAAGTGGATAGGACACTTGATAAATGCGTGTTGCTGCTACCACTGTAACTTTGTTGTTCACTTTGTTACCATCATTAGGTACACACACCAACCCTAATCTCTCTTGGTATGAGTCCTATCTCCCAGGCTGCAGCTGTTTCTCTTTCCTCCTGCTCTGTTCTGATGTCTGGCAGAGTGGCACTGCAATGAATTTATGTGGCAGGCCAGAAAGAGAGAGAAGATGCATAGACATGAGGCATTGGAGAATTTCTCTCCATCCTGCTGTTATTGTCTACACGGCTTGAACCCACTGGATCTGCATCCACCTTCTGATTCTTTTCTCTTAGACCTGGATATCTGGGCCTCTGAGTCCTAGTGTCCCGGGACCAACATCAATGCCTAAAACTAGAGGCTTAACATTAGTAGTGAACTCCAACTCCAAATGGGACCATTACATTGGCCAAAGCATGGTACCAATATAGTATTGTACAAATTGCTTCTACCAAATCAAGACATTGTCAATTACAAAACACATCATTGTCTTATGTACCTCTTAAAAATTTAAATTGCCAATTAAATTACGAGATATTGCTAGTAAGACACATTCTGATTTCAAAAGGGTAAATAATTCAAAAATGCATCTAAGAATTAATGTAGTACAAATAGACCATTTCTCTCGGAGAAACATACAAAGTACAAAATATGGCTCTTGTTCCAATTTCTGAGTCCTTCACAGAGCCTGGCAGGTAGTAAATACATTTTTGTAAATGAATAAATATATGCATGAATAAAAAGATTTCCAATCAGCCCATTATAATGAGGTTCTATCATTTAAAAAGGAAAGTTGCCACAATGGAAAAATCAGACAAAAAAAATTGAAGTTAAATATTCATCATTTCACATTTAAAATTCGCTTAAAAAAATAAACCTCACTTCATATTGCTGCCACTAAGGTTGGAGACCTAGATCCATTAATAGATTTCAAAAATTTAGTGTCTACTTAATAGCCAGTTTCAAAGTAGACACCATTTTTAAGTGCAGTATCTGGGACCATAAAACGTAAGGTGTGTATTCAGAAACATCTGGCAGAATTCTCAGGGCACAGTTTTGGTTCCTATTAGCTAGGAGACAGCGCTGGCATTTTTGATAACAGAATACACATCCCCTTAACAGTAACTTCTCCTTTCATTTGTACCCTAAATTCGCTGTCAACTTCCAGCCATTTCCTGGCACTTAACCAATCCCGGTGATGATGGAGATGAAGGCCGGTGAGTCACGATCCCCAAAGAATTTTCCTTTAAAAGAATTCAGCCTCCACTTCCTGCCCAGAGCAGCTCCCAAGAGTTGTTTTGCCCTATTTGTTGCAGTCAGCATTGGTGCATTTCATCCCAGGTACGACAGAGATAGACATTATATAAAATAGATAAAGAAAGAAAAAAGAGGAAAGAACTATGTATGAAAATGAATGGACGTGACAGATGCAGACTTAGACGTTTCTCTGGGGAAATTTCCAGTGGGCCACCCTTCTCTTAGTTTTGCAGTGGGAATACCAAATCTCAGACCTGCTCGTTATGACTTCATCTGCTCTTTGCTTAAAGGTATGCACAGGAGAATCCTTTCAGTGTAAAGACAGAATTGCATCTACAGCCACCAACCGTAAGATCTTTTTAGGTAGAAAACAAGGGATTGAAATAGAGGAATACTGGTATGTGAGTATCCTAAACATAAGGAAATTGAAAAGGAAATATCTACCCTATGTATAAAAATGAGTTACTCGAATGACTTTTCACAGAATATTGTTGGCCAGTTTCCCAGGACACAGTACCTTGTACAAGTCAAAAGTAATAATGCCCATTTTCAGTGCAACCTCTGCACCTCTCCGGCATGACAGTGCAAACAGAAATTGTATGGCTATTTATCCTTGAGTATACTTAAAGACAAAAATAAAAGGAATTAACTACAGTGTGGACTGCCTCTGTTCTTTCACAGTGAATAATCTGTAAAATGCTTCCCCTCCTCATCCATCACCTACTGGAACTGTAATCATTACCTTCTTTCCCCCACCATACAATCACCATTCTCTACTACGCCATGCCTCATAGATGCCCCGCCTCTCCTACTTGTAATTTGAGAGAAATTATTGACTCCACTGTGCCGGTGGCTAGCGGGTCCTCACCCCTCTCACCGACTATTTAAACCTTTCTTTTTCACTCCTCCAGTGGCCCCCTAGCCCAGACTTTTGTCATGGTGACCACTCGCAAGTGCATTGTTTCTCATCCAGATTGCTACAGTTTCTCCCTAAGCGTATTTGCCTTGCAGTTATTCATCCCTCTGATTTAAATTATGTATGCCCAGCTAGTGACTGGGCATAATACATAATTTAAAATAGCCTTTCATGACTCCTGATTGTCCATGTAAATAAATTCGTGTTGAACGTGGCATGTAAGGTATCCATAAGACCCCAACCTTCCTTTCCACCTTCATGCCAACATCACCACCAAACACCTGGAGACTTGCTCTTCTCCAAACAGGTGACTTAGTCTCCCTCCCTGTTGTCATGATGATGTCCTTCCCTCTGCTGAACACCCTCCATCACTGCCTTTTGCATGATCCCATCTTTTAAAGTCCATCTGAAATGACACATCTTCTAGGAAGCCTTCCCTGGTCCCCAAAGCTGGCAATGAACTCTTCCTCCCCGTAAGTGCTGAATACATGTCATTGCATCTCTGTTATAATCCTTATTCCATTCTGCCTCCCATTTCATATTTTGGTTTCTTTATACTTTGGTTTCTTCATACTTTGGTTTAACACTCGCTAAGACACTTCAATTTCTTTAATATCTGCAAAAGCATCATATAGTATCTGGCAAATACTTGTTGAAGTGAACTGAATTTGAGGAGAGCTTACCCTTGGGTTCCAGAGTGGCCGCTCACTCAGCTGACCACTGGCAGAGCTGATACCAGATGGCTTATCTAAAAGCTGCTCCACATGGCAGAGATTGGACTTGCCGGGCCTGCATCTCACCTTCTCATTGGTGTGCCATTCTCTCCCTGCTTGTTCCAAATATATTAAGAGTAAGGACTGCATCATATTTTCATCTCCTCTATCACAGGGGCTTACGCACAGTAAGCATCTAATAAATGTAGCTGATTCACATTTATTCAGTTGTATCATGTCACAGTTAGAAAGCTATAACAGTGCTTTGGGTATTTCCAAAAGTGTAGCACATGAACCATAGTTGGTACACAAGATAGCATTAGGTAACGCACAGACAAAACCTTTTTTTAATTTAATGTGCATTTGAAAAAATAGAACTAGCACAGAATACTTATGACTTCATAGGTACTAGTGCTTGGGGTAAGGCTATATTTATTTAAGTTTTAAGGGGTTAAATGTAAAGGAAAACATTAAGTAAACAATGATAAGTTTTATTGCATAGGGCAAAGCGAAATTTAAGTTTTTAAAAGTGAAGTCAACTTACAGAAAAATATTAAGTATATAGTGATACAGCTGATATCTAAATACAGCCACCAAAAAATTAAAAAGTGAAGATGGCACAGGAAAGGCTGAGGCTTAAGAAACCCTGCCCTAACTGATATGTCCAGTTTGAATTTGGTTTCGCTCCCGAATGCACCCACTGTAATATTTATCCCTCACAAATATTCCTCCATGTAACATTAGCTCTTAGAAACCCCCAAAGAGCTCCCAGCCAGCCTAATTTCACTTCTTCTACCGATAGTTCTCATTTCCCTAATTCTCTTTGCCAAAGTCCCCTCTCATTCCTCCCCTGTGGGTCTCAGCCCTTTCTATCCCTTGGGCAAAACTTACAAATATGCACCATCTTACAAGTGTTTAAAACCATCTTCCTCCCCTTTCTTCTCCACCAATCCACATATATTACCTTCCCTGGGTAATGAAAGTTCAAAACCACCCACTTCTACTTCTCGTTCTTACCCATCTCATGCCACACGTTCTTCATCAATCACATTAACTGTTTTTACCTGTGAATTGCATTTATTCACATGTATGTTTCACCACTCCAATTACACTGTGAAGTCAGCAAGGGCAAAGACTATGTCCTTGATGTCGTGTGAGGTCTCAATTAGCCGACAAGAGTACTAAGCATATACCACAAGGACTAAACATATGTCTCATAATAGAAGAAACTAAAAGCCAACATGTCCAGAAAACATCTGAACACTGGATGCTCTACTAGCCTGCCAAACATGAAACTTGGTTGAGGAAGCACCTGCTCACTACATCATTCAAGTGGGGTTCTCACTGCACTCATCACTGGATTCATCCCTAATGCTCCTTTTAAAGAACCCACCTATGCTTTCAAATGAATTGAATGAACGGAGTTCAGACTTCCAAAATACAGAAGGTTTTGGACTGAACGTTACTTTTATTTATCATACGTTTTAAATAAATAAGAAATCAGGTATCCTATATTAGACTTCCTTTTCTCAATCTGTTAAGGGGTCTTCTCTCGTCATCTGAGCAAATCAGTCAGACCTAAGTTAGACTCTCAACTCTACTGTTCACTAGCTCCAAGACCTTGTGGAAATTTATTTACTCACATAGCAAGCATTAATTGAAAGCCACCATGTGCCAGGCACTTTGACTGACCTCCCGAAGCCTCAGTATTCTGAGAATGGGAATAACATTCCCTGACAGTAAAGACATTGTCAGGACATTTAATTTGTCAGGATTAAATATGATAATGTACACAAAACGCCTGGCACTCTTCCAGGTTCATAGAAACAATAATGTTAGTCCTCACTGTCATTACCACCATCATCATCGTCATCATCATCATCATTATCTCGAGTTGTTGTAGAGCCTTTAGGGCTGCTAATTAAGCTCTCCTTCTTCTTCTTTTTTTTTTTCCCCTCCTTGACTTCATGGAGATATGATTGTAGTGTTTTTAAAATTTCGAAATTTTATTTATAAATTTTTTAGTTTTAGTTTACTAAACAAATGGAAATTTTTTTCAAGGAGTTAGAGGCATAATGCAGAGAATCCTAACAGTATGCTACAACAGAGGGTGCCCAGCAGGAGTGGGTGGTTAGAGAAAGCTTCTTGGGGGACATGACATTTGGACTGAGATTTCAGAGGCGAGGAGGAGCCAATCCTATGAAAACTGCACAGAAGACAATTCTAGGAGAAAAAAAAAAAAAAAACAGGTCCTACAAAGGCCCTCAGATCATAAGAAGCCTGTTTTATTCAAGGCAGAAAGACATGCAGCATAGGCTGGAGGAAGACGGCTCAAGACCAGCCTTGGAAAGGAGGTCAGCACAGCCAGCACTCAGGGTGCTGCAGGCCAGCATCAGAAAGCAGATTTTATGCCAAGTGGAAAGAGGCACTAATAGAGATTATTAAACCGAGGGTCAAGAGAAATCGGATTCATATTTTTAAAAGATCATTGCAGCTGCTCCACAGAGGATCAATTATTGGGAGCAAGGGTAGAAGAAAGGCAGCCAATAAAAAGGCCATGTCAGCTATCCATATACAAAGATGCATGGAATGAGGGTGGCAGGAGCAGAAATGGAGAGAAACAGATTCTGGATGTGTTCTAGATATCGTAGCAGGCAGAACTTACTGCTGAGTGGAGTACAAAATGGTAGGGGTGGGAAAGAGAGGACTCACATAACATGCCCGGGCTTTAAGCAACTACAGAGATAGATGGTGGTGCCCATCAATGAGATGGGCAACTCATTCAATGAGATGAGAAACCCTTGAGAGAAGCATGTTTAGGAGGGAAAATCTACAGTCCAGTTTTAGGATTTGTAGTTGGAGGACCACAAGACACATGATGAAATGTCAACGAGGCAGTTGGATGTGCAAGACTAGAGACACACACCTGGAAGTGACGGCATATACATGATACAAAGGGACTGCTGAGATCACTCAGGAGAACCCACAGATCGAGACGAGAAGGACCTCAGGTCTAACCACTTGGATATTCAACCTATTAGAGGTAGAGCAATGGGGAAAGAGTTAACAGAAAACAGAAGTGGCCAGAAGAGTTAAAAGAAAACCCAGAGGGGCCGGGTGCGGGGACTCACGCCTGTAATCCCAGCACTTTGGGAGGCTAAGGCAGATGGATCGCCTGAGGTCAGGAGTTCAAGACCAGCCTGGCCAACATAGTGAAACCCTGTCTCTACTAAAAATACAAAAATTAGCTGGGCATGGTGGCTAACCCCTTTAATCCCAGCTACTTGGTAGGCTGAGGCAGGGGAATAGCTTGAACCTGAGAGGCGGAGGTTGAAGTGAGTTGAGATCACACCACTGCACTCCACCCTGGACAACAGAGAGAGGCTCTGTCTCAAATAAATAAATTAATTAATAATAAATAAATAAATACATCCCAGAGGAAATGATGTCACAAAGCATGTGATGGAAGTATAGTTCTTCAAGAAGGATAGAGTGGCTGTCTGTCAAAACTGCTGGGAAGGGTCAGGGAAAATATGGCAGACACTGCCTGGCACTTTCACCTTAGGCCCTCCCCCTTCCTTGCTAACAGATCCAATTTTGGTTAAATGACAACATTTCAAAGAAGATGGGTCCCACTCACAGACTCAGGGGATGAATTTTAATTGGTCCAAGCCGATAAGGGTAATACGATCCGCTTTTGCCAGGGATGAGTTTAGGGGGTAATACACAAGAAATGTGCATGAGCTCGCAGGGAAAAAAGCATCCTCCATGATCAAAAGAAAAACATAGAGGCCACTTCACTCCCTTCCCTGCTTTTAGACGACATAATATCTGCCGACGTGATCAAGGGAGGCAGGGCAGGAAACAGGGTCCTTGAAGGTGTTATGAAACAGCCAAGCCAAGCCTGGAGCACCCTTGTTCAGTGAGAACATAACTCTCCTCACAGTCAACGTCCGTATTGTGTAAGCCACTTGTATCAGGACATTCTGCAACATGTAGCTGAAAGCATCCTAATTGATACTTAAGATAAAAGGACAGAAAGGTGATGCAATGTCCATAAGTGATCTCCAAAGGAGCAGCCCCTGAAAAGTGGTGGTGGCTTAGAAAGAATGTGAGGGGAGGAAGCAGGGACGGTGACTTCAGACAACTCTTTCCAGCAATTTTGCTGTGAAAGGAATGAAGAGAGGCTGGAGGCAATGTGGGGTCAAGGGGGATGACACAGAAGCCCATGTGTACACTAGTAGGAATATTCAAGCAGAGAAGGAGAGATCGGTTGTCCAGGAGAAAAGAGGATGCCTCAAAGAGCGAAGGGGTCCCCAGCATAAGCAGATGGCCTTAGATAGGAAAAGACGCCCTTCATCCAGAGAGGAGTAAAGGCAGGGCGGGTGGGTGTAGATGCAGGTAACCTAGCAGACTTGATCCGGGGAAATGAGGTTGTTTCGACCAATTGCTTCTTTTTTATTTTAAATGATGTATGAGGTGTTCAAAGTGTAAAATGTTTCTTAAGACCTATCTAAAAAAAACTCCCTCCAATGAGAGGCTCTTCCTGAATCGCACACTCAAGTCCCTCCTTCACGCTTTCACAGCACTCCCTTCTGGAGTAGGGGTTCTGTCTTGTGTTACAATTTGAGTTCCTTGTGCCACCAGAATGGACACTCTGTAAGGACAGGGACCATCTCATTGGCATCTCAGTATCAATCAAAGAACCTGGAACACATGTTTAATAAATATATTGAGTTGCACTTTGGTAGGGTGAGAAGGGGGATCACTTGAAAACAGGAGTTGGAGACCAGTCTGGGCAACATAGTGAGGCTGTCTCTACCAAAAATAAATGAATAAATACATTTGCCAGGTGTGGTGGCATGTACCTGTAGTCCTAGCTATTCAGGAGGCTGAGGCAAGAGGATCACTTGAGCCCAGGAGTTTGAGCCTGCAGTCAGCTAGGATCACACCACTGCACTCCAGCCTGGGTGACTGAGCAAGACCCTAGCTCTCAAAAATAAAATAAAATGAAATAAAAATACTGAATTGAAGTAGAGTCTTACTGTAAAAAGGTAAGAAAGACAACTGACCTCACTATTCACAGATAAATATTTGCAAATTCTTCTACTTGCTAAAATGTATTTGTAACCCCAAAATCAAATCAATATTCCTGGTGTTCTGCAGTCACTCGCTGTCACACACAGAGCAGTGAAAAAAGTGTGCACCACCCGATGCACATGTCCCCAGCTGAGGCTGAACAAGGCAATGCTCTGCCTTCTTGTTCCAGCTTTTATGCTGTAAGCAAATGTCTGCTTTGTGATCTCTTTAGTGCCGTGTTTTGCACATTTTGTGCTTTTTTGTTGGTGACTGCACTGTTTAAAATCACCCCAAAGTGCAACGCTGAAGTGCTACCCAGTGTTCCTAAGTGCAAGGCATAAGGTGCCTTACAGAGAAAATATGTATGTTAGATAACTAACTTTGTTCAGAAATGAGTCACAGTGCTGTGGCTGTGAGTTCAATGCTAACAAATCAACAATACATATGAAACAAGCTGTCTTTAAACAGAAACACACTTAAAACAAGGTTACATATTTACTTGATGAAAATGTTGTGACCTGACTGGGCATGGTGGCTCATGCCTGTAATCCCAGCACTTTGGGAGGCCGAGGCAGGAGGATCATCTGAGGTCAGGAGTTCGAGACCAGTCTAGCCAATGTGGCAAAACCACATCTCTACCAAAAAATACAAAAAGTAGCCGGACATGGTGGTGCATGCCTGTAGTCTCAGCTACTTGGTAGGCTGAGGTGGGAGAACCCGGAAGGTGGAGGTTGCAGTGAGCCCGGATTGTGCCACTGTACTCCAACCTGGGCAATAGAGCAAGACTCTATCTCAAAAAAATAAAAAATATATTAAAAATGTTGTGATCAGAGGCTCACAGGAACCTAACCCTAAATTTCCCTTAAAAGCAATGGTTCATTATTTGCTAATTCTCCTGAATTGCAGCAACTTTATAAAACATAAGCATTACCGTAAATTATGAGAATCAACTGTACTTGATTCTGCCCTCTTCTGAGAAGGAAAATTATGGAAACAAAATGGTTTGATGAGACTGAAACACGCCTCATCAAGCTTTAACCTCTCTTTTCATGCTGCATGGATCACTCACCAGCACCAGGACTTGTTCGAAAGATGTCTTGGAGAGAAAACTGCCAATCAGCTGTGGACTGTGTCCCCTGAGACCCATTGCCCTGCCCGAGAAGTTGAGCATCCCCTCACTCCCATCTTCAAAGCTAACTGATTGGGGCAGAAGGCAGAGAGGCAAGAAAAGGAGAAAGCTTTACCATATGTCTTCATTTGGGTTTCCCCAGAAGCTGATCCTACAATTACGATTTGAGCACAAGTGGTTTGTTTGGGAAGTGAAGAAATAGCCAGTAGGGAATTGGAGAAAAGAGAAAGGGCTGGGAGGGCAGCCAAGAAAACCAATAAAAGGTGCAGTATCAAACTAGCTACTGCTGTTGCCCAGTGGAATTTTTCCTACAGGGGAAAATGGGATCCCATGCAAACCATATTCCTGAGTTATCCTACCCAAGGCTGAGGGGACTGGGGTGTTTACACACCATCTTCCATCAGTTATGGGTTGAGAGCTCCTCCTGGGGTGCGCTAATTCCCCAACACTTCCTGCCTTCCATGGGAGCAGCAAAGTAGGCTCAGTCAAGAAAAAGGCAAAAAAATGCCAAGTTGGCAGTCAGAAGTGAGCCAGCATGTGCTGAAGTGGTGCAAGCAAGAGGATAGGGACAGGCCCTGGAACATCTGCTACTTCATAACGTGCTGCTGCTGAAAGTCTTACATAAACCAAGAGAAGGAACAGGGCCACTTCCACGAGAAATCCACGGCAGAGGAAATTCCCACACAAGAAGCACATATCCGCTACCAAAGGTCTAGAGTGTTCATGTACTTTCAGCTAATTATCTGATTCAGGGGCCAATTTCCACTGGTTTTAAGTCAAAGTAAGGTTTCATGGTGTTTATATAGGTTATTTTCCTCCTCCTTTGGTAGAAGCAAGATGGAAAGCTCATTTGCATTTTAATGATAAAATGGGACCTTTTCCCTAGAATAGCATGTGAGAGAACAGAGCAGGACAAAGTAATTTTGGGGAAATGTGGGGGAAGATTAGTACTTCATAGGATGTGCTGTCATCATGATAGTTCGTTCCCTGATGATCAAGTGAAGACACATACCCCTGCCCAAGAGCCTGCTGGTGCCAGGCCTTTTCCTTCCATGAATACCTGTCCCCACCATCCCCAGTGCTATCACAACAACTGAGGAAGGGATACTCCATCTCGTGTCTCCAGAAAAGCACTGGGGCAGTAGGGCGGGGAGGCATGCCACCTTAGACACCATAGTGTTTCATTACAATCTACTATTGAAGACAAGACAAGAAGGATGACATTTCCTCCATCATGTTGAGTGACCGGTTGCTGGGTTTCCAACCCAGAAAGTATATTTCTCCCATCGCTTTCATTTCTGTAACTTTCCAAGTTCATATCGTAACCCTTAGGAAATTGCACAAAAGAATTAGACTGCTCAACACTATGTGAGTATACAGACACGAAGCCATATCCTCCTCAAGGTAGATGAAAAATATCAGTGTTCTTGCAACCACAGCAATTCCTCAGGATGTCCACATCCAGTGGGACATATCCATCTATATAGAAATGGTGTTCAGCATGATGCAGAAATCCAACCAGAGATCAGTGAGTGGGTGAGAAGCCCAAGGTCTTGCCTTGGAGCCAAGACGGACCTGGGCACAAATTCCAGTTCAAGTGCTTTCAAGTTGGGTGGCCATGAGTTACATACACACTCTCAGCCTCAGTTTCCTCATCTTCCAAATGGACTAATACAACTGTCTCAGATGATTGTCTTCATTCTTCATTCAAAATAGATATGGGTGCAACATGAGTGAACCTTGAAAGCATTATGCTAAGTGAAAGAAGCCAATCACACACACATAAAAAAACCTACATGTCATATGATTCCATTTATGTGAAATGCCCAAAATAGGCAAATCCATAGAGACAGAAAGTAGACTCATGGTTGCCAGGGGCTGAGAGAGATAAAATGGGGAGTGACTGCTAATGGATATAGTTTCTTTTTGGAGTCATGAAAATTTTCTACAATTAGATAGTGATGATGATTGCACAACTCTGTGAATATACTAAAAACTACTGAATTGTACATTTTAAATAGGTAATTTTATGGTATGTAAATTATATCTTAATAAAGCTCTTATTTTTTAAAAATAGATACGGAGTCCTTGTTACATGCAGATCCTTTGGAAGTCATGAGCATCCAGGACAGTTGGCTAAACATTAGGATATTAACCAGAAGAACAAGCAAAGCGACTCAGGCTACTGTGAAGAATAAATTATATCCTACATGTGAAGCACTGAGTACTGTGCCTGAGCCACTGAAGACCCTCAGCAAATGAGCGTTATCAGTAGCAACATCACTGACGTTTATTAGGTGCCTCCTGTGTGCCAGGCACGGTGCTCTGCTCTTTGTGTGCAGGGTCTCATTTAACCATACCTACCCTAGGGAATAAGTGCTTTTATCATTTCCAGTTCTCAAGTGGGGAAACAGGCACAGTGAGTTAAGTGAGTGACTAAGATTGGCAGCTTGGGAGTGGCAGGGCTGGTGGGGCACAGCTAAGCTCTTGTACGTCTTCTCATCATGCCCTTCATCTCTAGCAGCAGCCGTGGGAGCATGGTCACTGTTAACAATCATCAGCACCCCAGTCAAGGGTGTTCCCTGGATCACTAGGATGAGTTTAAAACAGAGAAGAGACCTCTGATAGACACTGGAGGGATGGCTCCTACAGGTCTCTTCCAGCCACTCAGCTGAGACTCCTGGCAGTGGAAGTGTGGCCTCATCCAACCCGCCTGAAACTCCGGGTAAGATTCTCACTACCCCTGGATTCTTAATGGACACCCCAGTCAGTCCAACTGTCTGCTGCTTCCTTAAGCCCTTGTGACCCAGACTGGCATCCTTGGTTCTCTGTGGGCCTCAGTCTGCCCCAGCAGCCCAGATGAGGCCAAGAGACTGCCAAGGAATATAACAGACAGAAGTCCTAATTTCCTCCTATTCAGAAGACATGTAAATTTAGACACTTTGGAAATCATGTGTAGCAAAAAGTTGCTATATGCTAGAGTATGTGTGTGTGTGTGTGTGTGTGTGTGTGTGCATGCGTGCACATGTATGCAGGCACATGCACATTTGTGTGCGTGCATGCACTGTGTACTCAAAAACCTCATATTTCAGTCTCTTACAATTCCTTGGAGATTAATTTACTTGCCATCAACATGGAAAAGACTCTAACTCCAGTCTCGTCCCAGTGTACATGCACAAGCCAGAGTCCTAATTAACACAGATTCTTCACAAAATCTAATTACAAACTAGGCAGCTCTGAGACCTTCTTTGAAATCACTGAATTTTCTAACAGAATGTCACCACCTTCGGCACCATCAACACTCATTCCATACTAAATTACCATATTAAACATTTTTGCAGCGCAATGGAATATCAGAATGGCCTCATTTTCATCCTTATTAACATATTTTTGGAACCTCTTTACTTGTCAAATGTGTGTCTGAAACAGATTTCGAAAATGCAGAAGTTGACCTGAGTGTAAGGGATGCTAAGCCTTGGCTAAATGGTTAGTTTCATGAAGGCAGAGACTTCGTCTTGTCTGTTGCTGTACCTCCAGGGCCTACAACCGTGCCTGGCACAAAGAAGACACTGGGCAAATATTCACTGAAGAAATGGACAGACGTCTTCTCCAAGAGGCTGAATATACACTCACATTTCTACTTGCTGCAGACATAGAGAATTTAATTTGAAATCTCACTAACGATATGCTCAGACTCTAGTAGAGACTACTGCTCTTCATCAATTCTTTTTCCCAAAGGAGGAAGAATAGAAAAAAGGCAGGCAGGACACGGTGGCTCACACCTATAATCCCAGCACTTTGAGAAGCCGAGGTAGGCGGATTGCTTGAGCCCAGGAGTTCGAGACCAGCCAGGGCAACACAGCAAAACCCCATCTCTACAAAAAAATGCATTAATTAGCCAACTGTGGGGTATGTGCCTATAGTCCCAGCTACTCAGGAGGCTGAGGTGGGAGGATCGATTGACCCCAGGAGGTCAAGGCTGCAGGGAGCTGTGATTGCACCACCGCACTCCAGCCTGGGCAACAGATCAAGATCTTGTCTCAAAAAAATAAAAAGCTAAAATTAAAAATTAATAAAAGGTCCCAATACCCGTTGGCATTGCCATAAGGGTCACTGTTGAATAATGGAGGCTAGCATTAGGAGTTCAAAGATGTGCTTTGTTCCCTCTTTGCTGTCTGGGCAAGCACAAGTCACTTGACCAATCTAGATTCAGAGTTGCCCTAAGAAGCCTCAATGGGCTTGGATATCTCAAAAGTTCCTTCCAATTTATGAAGTGAGTTTAACATGAGCAGGGCAACCTCTGAACAACATTTGCACAAATGAAAAGTTGCTTTCAGTGACCTTCCTGGCAGTCCCGCCCTCCGGAGCCCTCAGTCTGCTCCCTTTGCACTTGACACCAGCCTATCAATACCTATCAGTCCCTGGTTCTGTTTTCTCTTGGCGCAGTTCTCTCATAGAAGCTATTAATCTGGCTGTACCCATGGGTAACTGAGAATTAGTTTGTTACCTTGAGGAACTACATTTGCATTTTAACAAGATGTGTTTTGGAGATGACACTTTAATCCATATCTCTATCAACCCATTTATCGTGGTGTATCAATTACTTGATGATGCACCTCTCTCAGTGGCTAGACTGTGACTTCTTTGGGTCTACAACCTCAGGTCTTTTTCATCTTTCTGTGTCAAATTCCTAGCCCCATTTCTGCAGGCACTCACTCGCTAAATGTTTATGGAATAACCAAAAGGATGACTGACAACAGCCAATGAATAAAGTAACTGTTAAGACTGTAGGCATCCTGATAGCCATGGGAAGGAATGGTCTGTGTCAGCTGTGGAGAGGGACTTTATAGGGCCATTCAAATCCCACCCCCTGTGGCTGTCTGCTCTGTCTGTCTTTAGTACCGAGGCTGAATGCAGAGATTATTGCCTGATCAGCAGGCATTCACGCTCCTATAGAAACTACGTTCTCACCCTGCCAACCCCGCCAGAGAAAGGGATCGGCACATCAGAAGCTTTCATTGATTCAGGCTTTGGGGAGGCCTTTAAGCTGAGGCCACAAGAACACAACTAGCAGGGGGTCCCATTATAGTCAAAGGAGAAATACCCTAACGTTACAATACCTCCGGACATACCAGGAACAAAGTGACGGCGGGTATGGAGGGGCAATTTTTATCAGGCCCGTTATGCTGAACTGAGAGCCACATGCTTCCAAAAGGCATCTGAAGTATAAGAGAATATGAGCAAGTGCACCACAGTTTTGTGTGTGTTGATTTATTGACTCTAGATATGCAAATTATCACAGAATCAAGCCTCATGTAACAAAGCTGGGGAAAATATTACTGTAATTAACAGAAATTGAAAACACAGTAGCCATTTTAAGATATACCTTCCCATTTGCAACCAGAAGTTTGGAATTTGTTGTCCTAAACCAAAGATGTCAAGGAAAGCTTTTTTTCTGTATAATTTTTTTAACAGCTTTTATGTAGGATTCCTACAAGAACATACAGATACCCCAGGTGAGGCTAGCACCATGCCTGTCACACAGTAAGTACTCTCTGTAAACATTTGCTGAAACAATCATTTGATTTATTAGTGATTTAAATAATCTTTTAAAAATCTGATTGTGTCATCCTCTCACTTCAAATCAATCAAGACCTTCCAGTTAGTCTCAGGAAAAAAAAAAAAGAGCTCCTTAGTAAGACTTACTATGCCCTGCATGACCTGAGCACCCACTACCCCTCCCCACTTCATGTGCCATACCACACTTCACTTTCCAACCAGAACCAAAACCCACATTTCCTAATCCCAGAGACCAAGGCTCCCATTCCTGTGCCTCATTGCCTTTCTCTGTTCATTTAAAACACATCAACCCTGTCTCTACTAAAAATACAAAAATTAGCCAGGTGTGGTGGTGTGCACCTGTATTCCCAGCTACTCGGGAGGCTGAGGCAGGAGAATTGCTTGAACCTGGGAGGCAAAGGTTGCAGTGAGCCGAGCTCGCACCAATGAACTCCAGCCTGGGTGACAGAGCAAGAATCCATCTCAAAAAACAAAAAAAACTCAAGATCTACCCCAGACTGTGAGTGCAGGAATGTTACCGGAAGCATTGAGTGCCATGAGCCACCATTGTTACACATAGCTATAAATAAGTCTAGAGTATGTACACTACATGAGTTAGGACCAATTTTCACAGTAAAAATGGAAAAGTGGAAGAAATTAGGTGCATGCAGCTTAGTCTGGATCATAATGAATCCTTATGGATCAGGAAGTGAAAATGGGGCCACAGGAAATATAGAGTTAGCTGGAAGTTAAAATCACCAATATAGAAACTACCATGAAAGTCAGTTTCTTATCAGGGTGGTTGTGGGCAGGGATGGGGGAATTTCTGGATGAAAGAATAGACGGAAAAACCAGAACCAGAAGGGGAGCACAATGGCATCTTGGCATCCTGAGACTTTTTCTACTCTTAGTTACTATGGTTACAGACACCACCCGTGCTGGCTCCTGAATGTGACTGGGGCCCCAGGCAGCTCCATTCAACCCACTGTCACCCTGTCCCAGACCCTGTCTTTGCCATTTTGTGCAGTAAGTGACATATTCAACAATGTCCAGCTCCTAATCATTCTCAAGTTCACAGTGCTACTCAAAAGAAACCGTATTCACTCGCCTCTGCCCAGAACACAGAAGCTCCAAAACTTCCTTCAGAATATAAAATTGCCTCAGGAACAAGCCAGGCATGTAATGTTTGGAAACATGGGAACCTCTAAGGCATCGGATGCATCCTGCTTCCTGGAAATCATTTTCTCAAGACTGTACAGAAAAAGCAACAAGATTGTCAAAAAAATGTTTACTCAAAATATGACAAGGAGTGCGAACGGTCCTTCCTCCACCAGCAGCTTCTCGCTGTGTGTTTGCCGTCACCCCCAGGCACACGGTCCCTGCCATCTTGGCTGGATGCCGACTTGCATTTCAGTCACCATACAGACACATGGCCTGCAGGCACTGCAGGAACACACCAGACACACACCAGACACCCCATACCCCAGCATTTCTACTGCTCGGCCTGGAGGCCATCCTGTTTTTTTCTGGCTTTACCCAAGGAAGTTGTCAGTCATTGAATCTGTAAAAGAAGGGGCACTGTAAAGAAAAGGACTCTGTAAGAGAAGTGGGACCCTGAGTTATCACACTCAACCTCTAAATTCACCGTCAGAAAAAATAGGGTGTATTATGGGGTCATTTTTTTAAATTAATGTTTACAGATGTACACATAGCATGACACCCACACAGGACAGGCTCAATAGACACTTCTGGTATTTGAATAATACAAAAAGTTTGGACTGACAGGTATACTGGGATCTATTAAAAGACCATATGTTCATATTATATATAAATCGTCATCATGCTCACTGTCTTTCTAGAAATAATGTTTCAAGCCATTGGTCAATGAAAGGGTAAAAATGGAGTTATATGAATCATCATTCTCTGGTTAAGTGGAAAATGCAGGCTTAAACAAAATTAAACAGATTTCTGAACTACAGGATTATCAGAGAGAGGTGTATATGGTAGAGGTGAGAGTTCAGGCATTAAATCAGACAGACCAAGGTTCAAGTTGTAGCATGACTAGGTAACTCTGGGCAAGTTACTTAAGCTCTACAGGCCTCAGCCTCCTCATTCAGAAAGCAGAGATAATAATTTCACCTATTTCTTTGGATTATAAATAGGATTACATGAGATGATAACTATAAGGCACTTAGCCTAGCCCTTAGTGCCTATTCAATAAATGATAGGAAAAAATGCTTATGGTGATTTTAAAATATGTCCTCAAATACTTTGGCATGCCTCCCTTGCAACATGAAAGTAATCAACCCCACCCCTCTCCCCAAATGTGGACTAACTTTAGTGACTGGCATCTAATGAAAAGAACTTGGTGGTAGAAACAATCTGTGATTTTTGAAGTTAAGTCATAAAAAGTGTTGCCAACCTTGTTCCCTCTTTAATCACTTGCTCTTGGGGAAGCCAGCCACCATGTCATGCATGAGTGCACATAAGTATCCCATGGAGAGGCCCACATTGGCAGAAAATGAGGTCTCTCCTCAACAATCAGCAGCAATTTGCAAGTCACATGAGTGTACCATCCTGGAAACAGATCCTCCTGCCCCAATCAAGCCATCAGATGAGAGCAGCCCAGACAACATCTGACCACAGCTAATGACAGACTCTTAGCCAGACCACCCAACTAAACTATCCCTGAATGATTGATCCACAGAACTTATCAGATAATAAATGTTTATATTGATTTAAGCCACTAAATGTTTGGGTTATTTGTTACAAAATAATATAGTAACATGCTAATGTGCATGATGACTCTCTAGGAATGACTGAGCACGCATCATCCTGCAAACTGCCTTTACCATGACACCACTTTTCTTCTCAGAGTATCTGTTGAGTCCAGCTCATGTCTCATAGAACACACTTTGGGAAATGTTGTTCTGGCATTTAACAATTTGGGAAGTTTGTTCACATGTCTCATTTGATCATCTCAGCAACTGTGAAGTGGTTGTTATTGTGATATTTATTTTACCCAAAAGAAAACTAAGGCTAGGAAAGGTTAAGTGACTTGGCCAAGTTCACACAGTATTATGGTTTGAATGTGTCCCCCTAGAATTCATATGTTGAAATCCTAACCCCCAACGTAATGTTATTAGGACATGGGGCCTTTGGAAGGTGATTAGGTCATGAGCATGAAGCCTTCATGATTAGGATTAGTGCACTTATAAAAGAAGCCCAAGAAAGACCCCTTACTTTTTCTACCATGTAAGGACACAGCAAGAGAGCAGGATCTATAAGCTGAAAAGTGGGCCCTCTCCAGATGCCAAATCTACCACTGCCTTGATCTTGGTCTTCCCAGCCTCCAGAACAATGAGAAATAAATTTATGTTGTCCATAAACTATCTAGTTTATGAAATTTTACTAAAACAGCCCAAATTGACTATAATACACAGCTAATAAAATTGGTACAACATTAACTCAGACTCAAATATTATCAGTCCAAGTCATGTTCTTTCATTGGTCTTTTATCTGACTTAACCAGAACAGCCTAGGTTGTTTAAATCTGAGCTAAGAATACTAAGAGTCTACCAAAGTACCAGGAGGGTTGTGCTCTGCTATGGGCCACCTCCTGGATAATCCAGACAATGAGCCGGATACTTCCAAGAGGCTGAGCTGGAGGCTGCCCTGACTTCACAGGCTGCCTTCTGCAACTGTGAGAACAGCATAATGCAGGTACCACTCATGGAGCCCTTATGATGATCCAGCATTCTTCTGAGAGCTTTGCATGTATCATTTTATGTAATCCACATAACAAACCAAGGAAGTAATGGCTGTAATTATCTCTATCTTGCAGATGAAGATACCAAGTCATAGAAAAATGAAGCAACGTTCCCAAATCAGCCTCTAGTAAATCATGCTTGGATTAGGACCTAGGCAATCTAAGACTATCAGGGAAGGAAGGGATCTCAACAACCAACAACTCAACTCCCTTCTTTTCTAAATGAGTGGCAGAGCCAGCCCTAGAAAGCAGGTCTCCTATCCTAAGTTCCTATACCGTACAGAGGGTGCCATCTTGCCCAGAGTCTAGGTTAAATAACTATAACATGTATTTAATCTCCCTTCAGGTTATTATAAGAATGTATACGCTGAACCAGATCTATTATAACTACCTCCCATATGGCCTCAAATTCCACCGTGAGAGATGAATTCCTTTGGCCTAAAGCAACACTAGTCAGTAGAATAAAGGAGCTGGCCCAGGTTGATCCATGGTTAGCATGGATAACAACACTCCCCAATTTTCAGAAAAAAAATTAATTAATAAATAGACTTCTTTCACCTCTAAGCTTCTCCTCCCATCAATTTTTCTTAAACACTTGGTGCCTGACTTTTTGTCTCAGAGGACAAAGTAAGTGAATGCTCAATGTCAAATATTTTATCACAGCTGATATCAAGCATCTCTATTCTACCTGTCAGGCTCATATCACATTAAATTTAGTAAGTTATACTATTTATCTTTATCATTCTAAATATTTGGCGTGTTATCATTTAGGGGATCTCGAGGTCTACTTGCACATAAGAAACTCATTTTCTTGGTAGTAAAATTGTTGCTAGCTTGCATGTGAAAATTATGAATATTGGTGTTTTAGGCGTCTCTGCAAAGGCTACTGTGACTTCCAGGCTCTCCATCACCTGAGAAAATCTTCATTTTCTATTCAAGCATCTCTTTTTAAACTGTAAGTGCCACCAGCCCCACCACACTGGATAGTTGAGTAGAGGAGAAAGGACTCTTTGCACAAGCAAGAGCAATTGAGATCAAAACTCCGCAGGAATGGGGAAGGGGCGGAGGGAAAAAAGGAAGGAAGAAAAGAAGGAAGGGAGGAATGAAGGAAAAGTTCCCTGTGATCACCTGGCTTTTGTATGGCAGTAAATCCTATGTTTTCCTTTCTAATCTTGTTTTCCCACCATTCCACTCTGCTTCAAAGTCACCTCCATGGAAAGGGTAAGTGATGAGACTAGAAGGTATTGGTAACACAAAACCTAGAATCTCCGGAAATACTATCCACCCCCCAGCCTCATCCCCACTACTTCCAATGCCCATCCCTCCCCACCCTCTGGCTCTGGGAATGCCAAAGGAAGAGAATTCAATGCCCCCTCATGACCATACCCTCCCCTGCCAGTGATTATGGCCCTTCCTTTCTCCCTTCAACCCTAAATGGAGGACTAGGAAGTCAGGTTTCATTTTCAATTCAGAGTACTCAGTCCTAGACCCTCACAAGGGAGAAAAAAAAAATCTTAAACTGTGGCTGCAAATGACAAATAAATGTTCTAGCAAGTAAATATGAGGTCTTTTATTTTCCCATTCTAGGTGATGGTAAAAAGCCAGACACAGATAAACTGTAAAGTCTCCACTGAGAGTACCCCTAGGACCAGATCCCAGCAGTGGAAGGTCCCTTTGACCTCCATAATTCTTATGGAGGGAAATCACCCAGGTGGGTGTAACCAACAGGGTGACCACACTCCTAGTACCACATTTAGGTAGATTCTGTAACCAAGCCATGAAGAGCTAAGCCCCTAACCTAACTCTAACTTCATCTGGATCATCCAGTAGGTGCTCTTTATAAGAATCGGAGTACAGAGAAAGATTGTCACTGTTATCTACCTTTCTGCTTCAGCCAAGGGAGCTGTCCAAACTGAAACTTCCTAATTGGCTACCAGTAGAATGGCTTCTTTCTATTTTACCATTAGACTTTTCCTCTAGTTCCCTGTAGACTAAAAGTAAAAAGGAAATTACTAGTTCTCCGTGCCTATATTAAACATACTTCACACCATATCTCAACTGTGGTTGAAGTTTCCCAATGGAGGGAAAATCTTATGTATTTTTTAAATGCATCGGATTTAAGGTGAGGCTCATATGGAGTCAAAGTATAGATGTTCTGGAAATGGCATGGGAGAGCAAAGTTAACCTGCTCAATCTTAATTCAACCCAGTGGTGACCGTGATTGGCAAAAGGATGGTGAAGCTCCTTAGACACTGCTGGAAAAGAACCCTGAACAAAATCTTGGCCCAGACAATCTTTGGAACAGGTTCCTTGGTACTTTTGAGGATAATTGTGGTGATTTTGGCATATTTTAAATCCTATTTGGAATGCTGATCTCCTGAAAGTAGGATATTAAATCAAAAATAGATTATTTTCTTTTCAGGAAATCTAAGCTATGCAAATGTGTGTTTGGAAACACATTAATAAAGCAGCTAGCACTTAAGCGACCTAGCAGGTTGAATATGGCCCCCATTCACGAATGACCAAAATCTTTTTTTAGCCAGTACAGCGGAAGGGAGATCTAAGGCTCATGGAAATGAAAGTGTAGACCTGTACAGTAAGTACAAACTCCTGAAAACAGCCATCAACTAAAGACTCGCTGATCAATGGGGAGACTGCTTCCCCTACATCTCTCAGAGAAACCTTTGAATACACTTTTGGGTAAGAAAGAGCAGGAAACTGTGGAATGAACAAAGATGCTGGCAGGAAGGAAAGCTTGAAGGAAACTGTCATGGACGTAAGCATCAAAAGGCCTAGGGTAGCCCCAACTCTGCCTGCTTGTAGCTTTGAGCCCCAACATAAATCATTTATCTTTTCTACATCTTACTTTATGTGTCAGTAAATCTAAGACTCTAATACCTACAAAAATAGGGTTGTTTAAAGAACAAATGAGGTCATTCCTAAAAAGTGTTCTATAAATTGAAAGGTGCTACACACATAAGTTATGGGCCTCTCCAGAATTTCACACTAAAGTGTGTGCTTAAAAGTACAGCTTTTTAAAAACTCCAGCTCCACTCCTATAGCTTTGCTTCTTTCTTAAGTGGATTAAAGTCCCTAAAAATAGCCACACTCCCATAGTTAATATGAGCCAAATTATTTATTGAACACTGACCATATCTTTATCAGGCTAGATCAGTCCACCTTTCCACCCTCACCCCACTCCCATTCAGCCTTCTCACTCCTGGTCAAAGATGAGAAATGAAGAAAAACAGCCCACTGGAGACTTAGAGAAAGCTGGAGCTTGCAAGGAAGTGGGAATATCAGTGTCCTTTCTCATATGCCACTACTTGAGGATATTCTTCATTTCTTCTTATTCGTACTTTGCCATTTGTAGCTTAGAGGCATCCTGCAATTTCCATGACGCATAAAGCCTTCAGTCCTCTCCAATCCATCTGCCCAACCTTCCATTCATTCAGCAAAGGGTTACTGAGTGCCAGGCACTTCCCAGGGCACTGAGGTTATGATAATAAACAAGACAGGGGAAGTCCCTGCTCATGCAGCTCACATGCTAGTGAAGGAGGCTGGCATCAAATGGGACCCATGAGTAAGTAAGATGGTTTCAAATCATGACAAATGCCAGTAAGACAACTGAACAGGTGACATAAGAGAAAATGATGGCACTGGGGAACAGGAGGAGAGGTCTTTCAGAGGGGACAGGGAAGCCCTTGCTAACAAGAGGACATTTGAGCTGAGATTCAAATGATGGAAAGAAGCCAGCAATGTGAAATGCATGATAAGCAGTGGAAATTGCAAACACAAAGGCCCTGAGACAGAAGTGTGATCTATCTGAGGAAAGAAAGGAAGCCAACTGGCCCCAAGATCAGATCAAGATGTTGAAGAGACCAAGTCAAAGAGGTAGACAAAGGCAATGTCAATGGCTCCTTTCTCCATGGTAGGAACGTGAAATCCAGAAAAGTTAAGTGGGCAGCCCAAAGTCATACAACTAATTACTGCTACAGCTGCTTTAAGAACCTAATTATTTTGCCCCCAAATCCAAAGTGTTTTTACACTGTATTGATCTGCTTGCCTCTAGTGAAAGGAATACTATTTGCAGATCTTGCTGGTTTTTAAAAGCTCTTAATACACGTACGCAGCAAGTAAATACCAATTTTAAGCAGAAAATCATCAACAAATGATGCTGATGATTTCAAATGCACATAAATTCTGCTATGAAAGCTAAGAGTTAGAACCAATCTACTTTCGGTAGGTCCTACACAAACAGTAACACTCTTCATTGAAGGCTCTGTTCCATGAATATACGGCAAGGCCATCGCTCACCAGAGACAAGCCGTTTTACATTTGGGTCTTGTTTTTACCTACACCTCTTGACAAGGCTTTGCTTAATCCACCCAAATGCCATCCAAACCAACCTATTCTCAAACCACCTTCATTTTGTGCTATTAAATTGTAGGGTAATGAGGCTGTAAGAAAAACATTATAATTATAACTGCCTTCCACAACCCATGAGAGCAGCTTCGCCTGAAAGGTCACATCTGTTGATAGACGAATCCTACAGTCCAAATAATGGACTTTCTCCTAATACTTCTGGGTTCCCCTTCATCTTTTCCCTGCTATGAAATGTGATCTGTGTAATCCAGAATCTCCAAAATACAGACTCAAACTCTGTCCAGTAGCCACTGACTTGTCCACCAGACATGGAAAAAAAATGCTATTGTCTAAATAGGTTAGTAAAGAAAGCAACGAGTAGGGTAAGGTTGAATTACTATCTCCTCTCTTCTATCCTCCTCCTATTCCAAGCCTTTTTCTTCTTCACCCTCTCTCTTCTCCTTTTCTTCTTTCCAACAAGCCTCTCCACTTCCGGAGCACTGGGAACCTTACCAGGCAAAAGCCGAAAGTCCCAGTAAGAAACACAGACTAGAAGAGTGTTTAATAGCCCAGATTATAATCTTGTCCTACTAGCTGTGCAACCTTGGCCAAGTTACTCAACCTCTCTGTTCCTCAGTTAACTCATCTGTAAAATTAAGATAACACCTTCCTCCTAAAATGTTTGTGAAGATTGAATTAATACATGTACAGCATTAGATGAGCACCTGGCACATAGTTCTATGCAGATGTGAGATATGCCACCTCACTTGCCACTCTCTTCCCACCTCCATCCCCTGGCTAGGAAAGACTACTGTCACCCCCACCTTCGGGAACAACTCTGCTCAAAGTCAGAGCAACTACTGGAAGGCAGATTAGTGGTGTCATGATGGCAATCAAGTGCCAAATGGGACAATAACACTTATACCATCAGATAAGTATTGTGGAAACAATTGTATGAAATAATGTACATAAAGCACCTGGTATGCAATGATTGCTCATTAAATGTTGTTATTTTTATTTAGTATTTTTCTTCACTTGTACCACCATTGGTTGTAACTGAAGGTGCTATGTGCATGCTTTTCTTCACTGTGTCAGGCTACAAAATGTGTAAAATTCATCTGCGTTCATCACGGTAACATGAATAATGATGATCATACAGAAATGTATCTTAAAACACAAGGCCAGCTTCACAAAATCAGTCTCACAGTGCTCCCCCTGTACCAGAGTTCCTTGAAGATCCTGACCCCAGCATTTAGACGGCCACCCACCTAACACACCCCTTGGATTACTTGGGGACATGCCCCACTCAACAAGACCTAGATTGAACTCATGAGCTTTCCTTCAAGACTGGCCCTGCCTTGGCTGCCATCCAGTCATTCCAATTCCTCCACTTCACCTGCACACATCAGTCACGCAAAGCCTGTTGATTTCACGTCCTCCCCAGCTCTCTACTCCACCCACTTCTCCGTGCCCACAGCAACCACCCTGGCCCATGCTACCATTATATCTGGTCCCCCACATCCACAAGAGTCACATAGCACTTGTTTTGAAACTTAGTTCAAATCATGGCCCTCCTCATCTTGAAACTCTTCATTGGCTTAAGATAAAGGCTATACTCTTTCAATCCCACAGCTCTACTCCACCTCCAACAACACAGGGCTTGGGGGGTCTAGCCCTGTGGATCCCCCAGTCATATCTCGAAACGCAAGCCCTCTTGCTCTCTGCTAGGGAGAAATAGAAAGCCAAGGCACACTTTTGTATTTCCAGAGATTTCAAATAGATACAAAATGAAAGGTTTGTGTGGTATTTACAGTATAACAGCCGGTGTTTATAAAAAGGCAATACCTCTTCACTCACTCTTCAGTAGCCATGGGAACCTCCTTTTGGTTCATCAAATACACGTGCCCCTTCTGCCTCAGGCCCTTTGCACTTGCTGTTCCTTCTTCTGCAACGATTCCCCTCCTCCTTAGACAATTAACTCCTACACCTCCTCCAGGCCTAAGTCCAAGTGTCACCTCCTCAGGGAAGCCTTCTCTGGTCCTTGTCAATCTCTTCTATCAGACACTTTCTGAAACCTCTGAAGCTCTCCTTCTTGGAACATTCATAAACTCTGAATCACGCATTCCTCCACGCAATGATTGATTTAGGTCTGTCTCCCTCACTGTAAACTCCAAGACAGAGCTTTTGTGTTTCCTGTTCTGACTGTATCTCCAGTGCCTAGGACAGTGCTTAGCATGTAACAGGCATTTAGCAAATATGTTTTTCAGGGATTCTCCCCTCAAAAAAGGAAAGGCACACCTCCTTATTTCCAGAGATTTCAAGTAGAGACAAAATAGAACGTTCGGGCTGTATTTAAGATGTAACAATCTTGGCGTTTAAAAAAGCCAGTATCTCTTCACTCACTCTTCAATAGCCAGTCAATTCCTAAGACATTTACTCAACAAATAAGAAGGTTTCTTCTTTCCAGTCTGGAGGAAAAGAAGAAATGCACTCATAAAGAACATTAAACACACACTCACCCCTAATAAACAAATTTCAATCCCAGAACACACAGAGGCGTTGCCTAGCCTGACACAGTCGTCAGATAAGCTAAGAGAAATGCTAACGAGCATTCTTGTCACAACTGGACACACAGTTTCAACTTGTTCTGCTCCCATACTGATCATTCCCTTGCAGCCTTCACATCTGTATGCTAATTACAGACACGGTGGCCGACGCTAGCAACACGCAAATCCCTCTTAATCGCTCCCTTTTGCGTGGATGGAACCTGGTCCAACATTCGTAAAAGCATGCAAACCACACCACGGCTTGGGCGGGCACACTTCCTGGCCCTCCCCATGCCGTGCCAGCCCCACCCTTCTCACACACCACCCCTCCTCCCCCTTCTACTCCGACCTGAGCCTAACTAGCTGCCAGGTTTGGTAATAAGATTGAACGAAGACTCAGGAGGCCCTGTGGGCTCCATTATTCTGGACGCCCTGCGAGAAGGGCCACCCCGAGGGACGGCTGCTGCAACTCGAGCCCCACTTGCTGCCAGGAAACCTTTCCCACTGAGGACACCCGGGCATGCGGCGCAGCTCCAGGTCCAGGGGGAGGCACCCCACCCATCTGCCAGAGAGACAAAGATCACCAGAAACAAAGGACACACACACACACACATACACACTCGCACATTCAAAGTCAAAAGCAAATACCGACACTTGCAATTTCAAACCAAACAGTTGGCTTGGTCTATCTAAATAGATCTGGAGACAATCCAGAGGGACAGTGATTATGTGGTAATGACAGGCACTATCTGGGTTCGGTACCCAAGCTGCCTCCGCCCTCCTCCCACCCGAGCTGCAGTTCCCAGGCGCGTTTCCCAGCCTCAGGACACACGCTGCCAGAAGCAAGAGTGCTTCCACTCAAGGAAGCGCGCACACACCAGAGACAGAGGCAGGGCGAGGGCAGCCAAAAGTAGGAAATACCCACCTTTAGGATCCCAGTTCACCTGTTTTCTTGGCGTCTCGATTGGAAATTTCATTGCTCCGTTGCCCAGAAGGGGAAGAAATGAAAAGAACCCAAATAATAATAAAGTCCTCAAGCTTTACACGCCTCGGTTTAGCAGTCCAACAAAACAATTTCCGAGGATGGAGGAGGCTTGGACTGGCTCGTGGAGGAACCCCAGAAAAAGACAAGTGGGAAAATACTGGCTTGGGAGAGAACTGGAGACGGCTTGGGTGTTTGCCCCGGCTAGGGGGCGGCCGGCCGCGGCCCCGTGGGTAAAAGAAAAAGTAAGATCGGCGAGGGGTGGATGAAAGGATGGAGAGAAAGGCTTGGGAAGATGGAAGAGCCAAGCAGCTTCCCAAAAGCGGGGCCGGCAGGTTAGGGGCTGAGCCGCCGGAAGGCTGGGGCTAGGGAGAAGCCCACTGCAGTGTCACTCCAGCCCCTGAAGGCGTGTGCGCACACACTCCCGCACACACACACCCGCACACACACTCCCGGGCGCGCGCTTGGGCGGGCACGTCTGCCTCGCTCGGCCGCGCCGAGCGCACACGCCCCACCCCGGCCGCGGCTCCTCGCCCCCGGCGACGCCCCCCACTTCCCGCTCCCCGAAAGCCATTGGATGTAGGGGTGGTGCGGCTCCCGTGGAGCGCGCGGCGAGGTCGACCCTCCCCGCGGCGAGCCGCAGACGCCACGCCACGGCAGGAAGGAGCAGGGTGCGCAGCGGACCGAGACGCCCGGCCGGGAAGGCGCGCTGAGACCCGGGCGCCCGGCCCAGGGCAGCAGAAGGTGGCCGCGGACTGGCCAGCGGGGCGGCGGGAGACGGTGGGCGGCGGCGGGGAAGCCGCGGAGGGGCGGGGAGCGAGCGGCGGGCGCGCAGCTACTTACTAGCTTGGCCGGCCGGCGGACGGGCGTGGAGACGGCCGCGGCGCGTTCGCTGGAGTTGCAGCCGGAGACACGCTTGGCTGCCTGGAAGGAGCTGCAGGAGGCGGAGGAAGGGCCGCTGCGGCCCCGCCGCAGACCTCAGCCTCCGGGTCACCTCTTGTCACTGCTCCCACCCTGGGCTCTCCCTCCTCCTCTTTTCTCACTTCATTTTTTTCCTCCAGTCTCTTCCCGCGCCTGGTTCTCTCGCCTGAGCCCCGAACCCACGTCCCCTCCGCACTCCGAGGAGGCCCGTTCCACCCATGAGCCTTTTGTTCTGGGACCGCTCCCCGTCTGCTGTGCTCTCCCCGCCCGGGGAAGCTGGCTCCCCAAGCGCAGCTTGGTCCCTTCCCCAGCTACCTGCAGCCCGGCTGGGGCCACTGGTCGATGGCTGGAAAGGGGGCTGGAGGGAGGCAGGGTGGCCCCGGAGGAAAGCGGAGTTGCCAAGATCCGGCAGCTCCAGGAAGCGGCGGGGGACCCAGCCGGGCAGATGCGAAGGGACCCAGACCTGTTCCCGGAAAAGGGCTAAACCTGGAGCATTCATCTCATGCCCTCTCACTGCCCCTGCGTGAAACCCCATAGGGGTTTGTGGTGGGGCCTCAGTCTCCAGAAAAGCCAAGTGGTGATGAGGTGCTCTTGAATGGGTCACTCAGAGCATCAACATGAATAATGCTGACAGATTCCTTCGGATGCCTCGCAACGGAGCCTTACACGTAGTAGATGCTCAAGAAATACTGCTAAATGAAGACATGAATTGCATGCTGCAGTGTTGGATAGGAAGTAGTTTAAACCCCTACTCTGGCTTCCAGAGAAGGTTGCCAACTTTGTTGTCCATTCAACATATATATTGAACCCCTTCCAAGTGTCATCACTGTGCTAGGTGCTGGCCATATGGCAGAGAACAAGATAGAGATCTTGCCTTCATGGGGGTTACTATCTAGTGCCGTAAAGTCCTGTTAGATTGTTGCTGCCTTTACTTACGCATGGAAATTGTCCAGCTCATTCCCATGCCTGCCAATTGGGGTCCTAAAATCCCACACTAGCAGCTGATCTCTGAGTTGCAGGCCACTCTACGGCACCTTGAGGCTTCTGGGGAGCGCTATGTCAGCAGGATCTTTCTCACCATCCATCCCTCACTATAACATCAAGGCTTCTGAGTCCAAGGGCAAGACCTACAGCGGTCCGCTGTGGTCTGTGGGAGAGGTTGAGTGCCTTGTCACTGGGCTGTCACAGGCAGCCCAGGCTGGAGCCCTGAATTCCCTGCCACCCCCATTCAGGCAAAACTGGTACCAATCTGATGGTGCTGCTCTGACTCTTTAGCCATTTGGACAGGTTCCATGGGCGCTTCAGAAACATCTTCCCTGGACTCTGTGACCACACTTTGCCTCTCTCTACTAGGACTGGGAGGATGGATAAGACATAGAAATGAAACAAACAAGGAATCTCTGCTTCTCCCAGCCATCCCCAGAAACACCAATGTGTATGTAAATTCTGTTCTCAAGTCCAGAGGGAGCAGCTTCTAAGAAAGGGTTTTGAGCCTCACTCTGCACTCTTCTTTTTAACTGTTCACGGGCAGCTGGACGCTAGCACAGTCACTGCAATACAATGTTCTTGCCTGCATCAGAGTCAGAGATGGGTTTCGGCAGAGAAAGATACCCCCTCCTGAATCCTCAGAGCATGGGGAAGTAAGATTGGCATTGATTGAATTTCCCCTCACCATTTCATATTTCCTCTCCATTCATCTTTGCTACATCCTTTTACAGATGAGAAGATCAAGGCTCAGAGAGATAAAGAAACACTCCCAAGGTCACAATATGGGGATTCAAATCCAAGTTTGTATGACATAAAGGCCCATGCTCTCCATGACAGAACCTTGTGAGCTCATCTAATTTCCAGACCCATGAATCTGACCCTGAGCCTGTCAGATGGGTTGATTTGGGTAATGGAGACCTAAATGTGATATTTTCTAAGCCTCCAGGCCCTCCTCCTTTGCAAAATGAATTGAGCTATTGTGTTCTGGGTTCTGTATCAGGGAATTAGTTCACTGTCCAAGGCAAATTCCTGTGGCATGAAATACAGCCTTAGGATGCAACATCATTCAGCCAATCAACAAACATTTATTGAGCACCACTGTGTACAAGCGGGTGCAGGTCCTCATTAAAAGTTATTTTGGGCCCTCGGTAATAATGACCTTCCCCAGAATGGTATCAGCAGGATGGTTATGAGGGGAGGTCTGGGAATGGGGAGGCTGGTGTCGTCTCTATTAGGGTAGGTAGCAGGATCAGTGTCTAGTGCTCCTGGTCTTCCTTGAAGACTTGCACTAGTCATTGGCCCTTAGGACGATCTGTCTGCTTAATCACTGGGTGCTGTCCCCTCCTTTCCTTTCCCCACCTCCAACCTCTGGAGATTTCTCCCACCTCCACTTTCATTCTCCCTTCTCAGAATGTAGACAAAAGCAAGTCTGTGACCCCTCCCAAAAAAATAGTCCACCAAAATTAGGTAAATAAATCCCAGTACTGTTTCCCACAATGTGCCTGAAATCAAACACAACTCCTCCTAAACTGCGTATTTAGAATAGACTGCACAGAGTGAGGATAGAGGGAGACCCCCCTCCCTAGAAAATTTAGCCCTTTGGCCTACTGCAATCCCCTTCCATCCCTTTCGGTTCTGCCCTTTGGTTATTTACAGGCTGGACTTCACTTACCCAAGGAAGAGAAGAAGTCGTCTGTGTAGAGAAAAAACCTCCAAGAAAGATGCCGCGCCAAGCGGTTCCCTCTCCCTCTGCGCCGCCGCAACTTCCATGGCTATTGCTTCAGGCGGGTTAAGTCCGCTGGAAAGAGACTGCCTGGCGTTCCTGCGGCAGGAAAACAAAGCATAGTGGCGCAAAATCTCCCTGCACTCGCTGTTCCCCAGCAGGAGCCCCGGGCTGGCAGCCGCGGCGTCCTGGGTGCACTTGGTGGCAAAGCGCTGCTGCCGGGCGCGTGGGTCTCTGCAGCTCAGAACCTGCCCGGCCAGGAGCGCAGCAGTAGTTGCCGCACCACTTTAATGAGTGCCCTGTGGCCCGGCGCGGGAAGGCTGGGAAAGCCCGAAAACCCCAGTCATCTCTGGCGACGAAGTTTCCCCGAGTTGGCTGGCTCCCTTACCCCCTCCCCACGCTGCATCCCGGGTGGCTGTGAGACCGGAGGAGGAGACGCTACCTGCCGCGTGGGGAGTCTTGGGGTGGCTGGCAATGAACAGCTTAGCCAGAGAACAGTGGAACACGGATTCCGGGGCGAGGCAGGAGAATATCCTGGGACAGTGAATGGCAGGGAGTGATGAAACAGCTTGGGGAATCCTGTTTGGTGCCAGTTTTGCAAACAGAAGAGGGAGGAAGCAATCTGATTAGCATCTACTTTGAATTCACGAATATTAGACTAAATTCATTAATCTGCCTTGGATTCTTTCCCTAAAGAAAGAACTAAAGTTTCATCCTTCTTCCCTGAAGTCCAGAAGATATCCCATTCTTCCATCTTTTCCCCACCCCCAAGACATCTGCAAGTCCTCTTCTCAAAATAACTGCAGTCAGGTTTCCATGTCATTTTGTGAAAATACCCACCCCCTCCCCCCCACACACAGACGGAGGGAGAGACACGCAAACATCCCCTTCATTTACCCACTCAATAGTAGTAAAACTGATAGCGTTATATATTAACATTACCTTAATGTGTCCCACAAGAAATGTTCTTTTCCCCAGCTAAGTTTCCTCATTGGTCTCAGCGTTTCAGCATGCCTACATTTGTTTTCTAGTCCCAACTGACATCTGCAAAAACACACCTTTAAATATATGTTTCTCTAATCCTGGGCTCTGCTTTTGGCTTGGAAAATCCATCAGAAGTGAAAGGACAGAGGGTATCATATGTCATACTTCTGGGAGCACGAAGCTAGGCCGCTGGATAACTAACTCTGTGTGTGTAAGTCCTGCAGATTTATTTTGATGACTCAAACCTCTAATTGGGGATTAATGAGGATAATACCATAAACTCCAAAGAAGTTGTAATTAAAGTGTCAGGCTGATGGACATATTTCATAACCAGGAACTGCATCCTCTTTCCTTATAAGTTTCTCTATTTAAAATCTTAACCCTTAGGACAATATTTTTATGCTCCTATAAAGCATTGTGCCAAACATCTTACCAAAAATGTACAGAGCTACACCCCTGTTTCTTATAGAACCAGTTTTGAAGTGTTTTTCTCTCTGTAGATTGTCACCAAACCATAATCCCAGGTAATTTTTTAAAGAGGTGGAGCTAGAATATTTTTGCTTTTCCTCTCCACTTTTTACTTTGAAAATTTTCAGACACACAGAAAAGTTACAGTTGTTTGGTAAAAACCGGTGCTACCGTTTGAATGTGTTTCTCTAAAATTCATTTAAAACTTATTCTCCAATGCAATTGTTTTAGGAGTTGAGGCCTTTAGGAGATGATTAGGTCATGAAGACACCACCCTTATGAATTGTGGCCTTTTTAAAAGGGCTTGAGGGAATGAACTTGCCTCTTAATGCCCTTCGGTCATGTGAGGACACAGCAAGGAGATGCTATCTTGGAAGCAGAGAACAAGCCTTGGTTTTGGACTTTGCAATCTCCAGAGCTGTGGGAAATACATTTCCACTATTTACAAACTACCCAACACAAAGGGACTAAGACAATCAGGATCCAATCAAGGATTGCCTTTGATTGTTCTATTTAGTGTATTTTCCTCTAGAAAAAGTATCTTCATATTTTTCTAATGCCATTGATTTTTTTCAAAGAGTCTTTCTGATATGTTTAATGACCCAATGTAGCTAAAGATGAGTCAAAGGGGAAAAATTATTTCCTGTTCATAGCAGTCATTAAAATAAGTTAACATTTTCTATAAACTTAGCATCTGTGCCAGTATTCATAGAATGGAAGACTGTTGTAGCCCCACTCACTCAAGTTTCTCTCCTCCTTAGTCCTCCCTTTCATCAAAGAAGTTATCTTTGGTTTTTATCCAAAAGGTCTTGTTTCAGGGATGGATGAGTGTTTTCACACATATACGCCAAGTTGACAGGCACATATGGTATTTTACTGAATTTAAAAATAAGAACTCAGCAAGGTCACACACCATAATGAATGAGCTCTGATTTTCATGTCATTCTAGGAAGGTTTTGATTTGAACCAGACTTAAAGACATGTAGAAAGCATGCATGCTTTCAATAACCTATTGATTTATAAGTAAGTCTTATTCTCAGGGTCTTTCAACTTGGCAGAGTTAAAAAATTTTTAGAGGGACCTACTGTCTGGGCATATGGACAGATGCTTCTCCCAGAGAGCCTGGAATAGCCCGGCCAGTAGAAAAAAATTTGTTCAGTAGGAAGTGAGACACAGTCTCACATTGCTTCTCAGCCTTTTAGTGAAGATCAAGTGTGAGACACAGTCTCCATATCCTATGGGAATGTGTGAAATACATTCATTTCATTTTTGCTGAGCTTAAAGCTAATATTTGTTTGCTTGAAAATTATTGGAACAAATGTAATATAAGAACTTTCCTCTCCTACAACTAAGTCAGCTAAATGTTTGCTGAATCATGAAATGACCTTCAAAGAGGTCATTTCAAGATTACTGGTGCAGTTTTCTACTTCTAAATAGGATTCCAGTATATATGACTAGTCAAGGTTTCTAAATATATTAGTGAAAGATTCAAAATCCTTTGTTGATGGGCTTTTCCAAAATTTAAGAAACTTTGATGAAGTAAAAATATTTTCTTATTCACAGTCTAAATCGCTTTCTTTTTTAAATTTTCCAGACTTAAGCAAAGATGAGGAGAAACCAGTCACTTTCAATAACATGTATTGGAGATTAAATTGTTCAATGTCATCTTCTTCATGTCAAGTAACCATTTTTTTACCCCTTTACCAACATATATAGGCTAATATAGCCAACTCGTACTTTTCCTAAAAGCATTATCTTTCACTACAAGTTTCAGAAGAGAAACTCAAAGTCTTTCTAAGCCTTACTGAGTTTCTCCATCTATAAAATAGGGTTCTGTAACAAGTACAAAGTATTTGGCCAACTTACACACATTGTAGCCAGCCATTCTTTTCAGTAGGAAGTACTGCACAACCAACCAAGTGAACCATGCCAAGCTTCGTTCAGTTTCCTCACCTGTAAAATGGGTCACTAAATATCTGGCTACTTCTGCCTCCAGGGTTGCTGTCAAGAGGCAATAGATGTGAAAGTGCTTTGTAAACCGTGTAGGAATTCACATATTAAAGGAATCATCCTTAGGATTACCTGTTCCATAAGGTCCTTCTTACCATCCACCTGGCACACAGCAACCACTTTTTAAGATTATCCCACTTATTTCTCATATAACAATCCTAGAAGATGGACAATATTATTGTTATTTTAATTTAAAATAATGCTTGCCATATATTGGGCACATAACTATTTGTTGAGGAGAACATTGGAGCTTAGAGAGGTTAGTGCTTATCCAAATAAGAAAGGCTAGTTAGAAACGAAAGTAGAAGTCAAACCAGAGCTATCAGACTGATGTTGGGGACCTACTGATCTCTAAGTCAAATTACCATTCCCAGTGCCAAGATGATTACACAAAGTTTTGATCTCTGGCAATTGCAGCTGAAACACTCTTGACCCTTTTTCCTTTTCATTGTTTTCTCCTCAACTCTGGGGTACTATTCCCTTGTATTATTCTCCCCATCAAAGTGTGTTGTTTGTGTTCTTTTAGAGAACTAATGCCCAAAAACAATGTTCTTCCTATCCCAGCGGTATTTGCATTTTTAATAGCAGGTGAACATTTAAGCCAAAGTAATGAAAAATGAATCTTTGACCATCAGACATTATCAAATAAAAGAAGTATGGGGAGAGGTGAGTAGAGAGGGAGGTGAGCAAACTTTAGTTATGTCCCTGAAATCATGACAAATATGTGACCATTCTTGAAGTATTTACTCAGATAGGCAGTCTTCTTAAAATTATTTCAATTTTTATTCAGTGTAATATATGACCACGCTATGTTGCTCAAACCACTCCACTCTTTTGGTGGTCAGTTAACAATGCTGAGGTATAGAAAGAGGATCTATTTCCAGTTTATATAATGCCTCTATATTTAGATTCCAATACCATGTTTTTGTTTAGTTTTTTCTCTATTTTTTTTTTAGATGGAGTCTTGCTCTGTCCCTCAGGCTGGAGTGCAGTCATGCACTCACTGAAACCTCCATCTCCTAGGTTCAAGCAATTCTCCTGCCTCAGCCTCCCCAGTAGCTGGGATGACTGGTGCCTGGCTAATTTTGGGGGTTTTTTGTTTGTTTGTTTTTGGAGATGAAGTCTTGCTTTGTCAGCAGGCTGGAGTGCAGTGGCACAATCTTGGCTCACTGCAACCTCCACCTCCTGGGTTCAAGCGATTATCCTGCCTCAACCTCCTGAGGAGCTGCGACTACAGGCACGTGCCACCACACCCATATAATTTTTGTATTTTTAGTAGAGACAGGGTTTCACCAAGTTGGCCAGGTTGGTCTCTAACTCCTGATCTCAAATGCTTTGGCTTCCTAAAATACTGAGATTACAGGTGTGAGCCACTGCTCCCAGCCCTAGTACTGTATTTTATTAGTCATCTAATGTTATTAATTCACACTGAAATACTGATCCTCTTGGACCTGCAAAACAATTTCATCAGGAATCAAAATTAAGTTGATAACTGTAATTTCTAAGAATCTTATGGTATCTTTTATGAAAAACTGTTCTTTTTCAGTTTTTTCCAAATTTGGGTCTTTATTTTTCAAAAAGAGTTTCAGAAGAGTGATATCTTCAGGTTCCAAAGCGTTGTAAGTGATTATAATCTTTAGCTAGAAAGAATGCAACATCTTTTTTAAAACCTCCATCAATTATTGCTTCACCATGTAATGCACTGTAATAAAATCTCAACTAATCAGAACTCACTCAATTAAATCTACCTCCAGCAACGCCTTAGAAGAGGTCAAACACTGCTAGCCCAGATGGCAGTTAGAGAAAGGCGCTCCCTTCTGGTGGGAAAGAGCACACTACGGCGCTGTCTTAACTTAGAGACAGTACCTTTGTTCTTTGTTCATCTCAGAAAACATCTCTTGACCAGGGGGTGAGACATGAAGGATGTGCCACTACCAGGAAGCACAGAGTATGTCCAGAACTTGAACTGGCTTTCAGTCCCACTCACCACCTCGGCCTAGTGCCTGTATACAATAAGCAAGCTGAATAATTGTATGCTCTGGTCCTTTATATAATATACACAGATGGATACAATAAGCAACAATACAGGATGAATTCCAATCATTCAAGGTCAATTTTTGGAAAGAGAATATTTAAGTACTTTATGTCATACATAAATTCAAATTAAGTTTAGATTAGTTTTGAGAAAGAAAAAAAATTATTGTGTGTGTCGTTTCTGGGTATTTTCAGCTTCTCTTGTTTTCCTAAGTGCTATTTTTCTCCGTTGGAAAGAGATCAAAACATTATAGCTATGCAATATCATTGCCATGTTCTTTCTTTAAATCATAACAGTAAGCTTGAACCTGATATTACAGGGATGCCCCCATTGCTGTTGAGCTGTGAATGAGGAAAATAATAAATTTAATTCCAAAATATTGGTGGGGGTGATCCACATTCTGCCTCTGACTAGCTGGGTAACTTGTTATTTTATTAAAGAAGCTACTGAGACTATGTAAAGTTCATACTTTTGTGGTGATGGTTTGCTTTACTCTGCTCCTAGGAGATAGCATCATCTGTTATTTTATGTCTTTGGTGCAAGGACTTTTATTTGTAACATGGGCGCACTAGATATGGAATATTTTTTCTTGCATATAGAATTTGTTTTTTAGGGACAAGACCTCACTATGCTATCCAGGCTGGAGTGCAGTGACTATTCACAGGCACAGTCATAGCACGCTATGGCCTCAAACTCCTGGACTCAAGTGATTCTCTGGCCTCAGCTTCCTGAGTAGCTGAGACTGTGGACATGTGCCACCATGTCCAGCCCCGGTATATAAATTTAAAAGCTGGCATCAAAGACTCATCCATTCAATTTTATATTCAAGAAAGAATAAATAACCTGTAGCGCATGTGTCCACTCTTTTGTCCTTTATCCATAGAAAGCTAGAGAACCTTACAGTATTTTCCATATTCACAGTGACCTCAGTCCATCAAATAGAGATCTAGTTGCTTTAGAAATTCTGAGCTTCCAGTGAGAAAACTCAGTCATAACTATAATTATTAGTAAGGACCTTGGAGATCATGTAGTGGGAGCTTTGCAAAATTTCCTGGTGACAAGAAGCAGATTCCTAGGTCCAAGTGCTTCCTCTGAGATCTTGTTTCAGTGGGTCCAAGGTGGGGCCTGGAGATTTATTTATTTAACAAGAGCCCCAGAGCCCCAGCCAATGTTTTGGTTTTTTTGAGACATAGTCTCACTTTGTCACCCAGACTGTAGTACAGTGTTGGGTTCATAGCCCACCACAACTGCCAACTCCTAGGCTCAAGCAATCCTCCCACCTCACCTTCCAAAAGTGCTGGGATTATAGGCATGAACCACCAAACCTGGCTACCAGGTGATTTTTTCATGCAAAGTCTGGGAACTTCTAATGTACTAGAGCCCTTTGTTTTACAGACAGCAGTGAGGCCCCAAGAGGTAAGGTGACTTCCCTGAGGCGAAACAACTGGTCTGTGATAGAATTGGGATGGAACAGAAATATTCTGACTGGCTTCAAGTCTTCAAAAAATAGACTAATGTATTTAAGAAACATTTGCAAGCATGATGGGAGTTAAGAGTTGTGAAAAAAGTAAAGTTACACAATCAGAAATTTCAGTTATCTGAAACTCTTCATTTCAGATGCATTCTGGTTAATCAAGTATTTGTAACACCTCTGTCCCTTATTTGTTGGACTACAGAAGTCTTTCCTCTACTTTTTCTCTGATTGGCCTCCAAATCCTGCTGCCATGTGGTTTACTAGGCTCCCCTTGGTAACTTTGGGCCTGTTAACACCCCCATCTTTCTCGTACCTCTTGGCCAACGCTCTTTCTTCTCCTTCAAATTCATATAAAGCCAGACATATCTCTCTTGACTCATGTTACACAGTTCCTTTCTATACCGTTCAGTTTGTCATCCATTCATTTAATTGCTCTGTTTCTCTAATCCTTTGTGTTTAACCTTTTTTTTTTTTAAGACTAAGTCTCACTCTGTCACCCAGGTTGGAGTGCAATGGCGCTCTCTAGGCTCACTGCAACTTCCACCTCCAAGGCTTAAGCAGTTCTTGCCTCAGCCCCCCAAGTAGCTGGGATTACAGGCACGTGCCAGAAAATTTTCATGTTTGTAGTAGAGATGGGCTTCACCATGTTGCCCAGCCTGGTCTTCAACTCCTGGGCTCAAGCGATCCACCCACCTTGGCCTCTCAAAATGCTGGGATTACAGGCACGAGCCACCATGCCCAGCCCCTTAGTGCATGTTTGTTTATCTGAATGTTAAGTTTTTCACATATGAGATAGCTGTCCTAGGGTGGGAAGACCACTCTAATTGAAATTGAAACTACTAATTTCTAGCCTCAGCTCTGCCACTGGTAAGCAGTCTGAACTTGAGTAAGCCACTTTGCCTGTCTGAGCTTTTGTTGTTCAATGAAAGGGTTAAACTCTGAGATCCAAAGTTCTACGTGTCTGTCCCATTTCTTTAAGGAAGAAACTATCTTTTCTGATTTATCTTCTTTGCACTCAGCCCATTTCATAAAGCTACTTGTGTGCTCACCTGATAAACGCTGACACTTCCTTCTTGGTCTAGTTTGCCTTCCCCTCTCCACCTGCTTCTCTCACAGATGGCGCATGAGCCACATATCTGATCACTACTGAACTCTGATTTTGGTAAAGACTAGGTTTTTAAAAGCAGTACTTACCGTGTGTCTTTCCAGTGGCACCGTTCCCTCCCATGAAATGGCACACCATGTTCCTTGACTCTCCACATTCGCCATGAAAACAAAACGTTACTTCCACACGTCCCTTTTATTAACAGGTTATTTTTTACTTTTAGAATTCCTGTGCTTGTGTTTATTGAATCATACTATTTAATTTTATTTCTGATACCCTGAACCTCTTTCTTTAGAATTTCTATTTACAGTGAGCTCTCTATTAAGCTGTGATGTAGGTCATGTTGGTTTACATTTTTGACTTTTTAAAGAAAATATTTGGTCTCACAATCACAACCATAATTACATTTATTTGTTTTGATTACTTTTTTTTAGAAAAATAGCTCTTAAAAATGACACTATATTACACATAAAGTTGATCCATATTCAACTGGTCTTTCTTTCCCTTCTTTTCTTCCTTCCTTCCTTTCTTTTCTTTTCTTTCTTTCTTTCCTTCTTTCTTTCTTTTTCTTTCTTTTTGATATGGAGACTTGCTCTGTCATCCAGGCTGGAGCGAAGTGGTGCAATCTCATCTCACTGCAACCTTCAAGTGGAGTAACTTTAGATACACATAAATGATAATAGAGTATAGAAATATGAAGTGATAGTACGTGTCTGCTTGATGAACAAACACTCAAGATAATACACAAGACTGTAGACCAAGAAGATGTGAGATTTCAGGACCTTGGACAGTTAGAAGTACTCTGGCTGTAATCCCTGGTTTTGCCTCACAAGCAAGTTTGTGATACATTTTTACATCTGCAGTACTATATCAGACAGGGTGCCCTGAAATATCCTGCTGTTATTTTTTTCAGACGAAGCAAAATAAAATTGCCTGTTCAAAAATAATGTAGAAAATGAGGGTTTTCCTACACATGTATCTGACCTTCTTTCTAAAATAAACGTAACAGGAAAATGTACTGCTGAATATGCGAATGTATCAAGTTACGTGAACTCCACGCTGAAACTTAAAGATAATCAAAACCCCAGACAATGGCAAGTGCAAATTGCTGAGCCCCACTCTGAAACTTAGATTTTAGATCTGTAATTTCTTGTTTTACCACATGTATTTTCAGAAAATGCAAGGAATAAACTTTGAAAACTGATCATGGAGGGTTTTCTGCGACTTATATTTTACAAGAAGAAATCAAGACTTCCCTAATAAGGGCTATAAAGCCCAGGCTGTATGCTCAGATACAGGAGAGCAAACAGCTTTGAGGCGTTGTTGTAACTGTGCTCCCAGGCATGGTGGCAGGGCTGCTGCAATTTGGCACTAAGTGGCTTTCACAAACACTTTTTTTTGTTAGTTTGCTGTTTCTTTTTAAAATGTAACCAAATACTTCATTACACAGTTATGCAAAACTACAAGTGAAAAATATCAGAAAAAAAAAGTCAATGTCACAACCATCCAAGAAATGCAAATTGAACAATAGGATGCTGCTTTTCATCTCTCAGATTGGCTGAGATTTAAAAAGATGTCCAGGGATGTGGGGAAATGGGCACTTTCATGCTCTGCTGGTGGGAATGCAGCTTGGCACAAGTCCTGGGGAGGGTGATTAGGAAATATGGATCAAAAGCCTTAAGAAAATGGTGAAATGGTATATGTAACAATATAAAAGCACAGTCTCAGTTCATTACTAAGTGGAAAAAAGCAAGTTACAGCCAGGCGCAGTAGCTCATGCCTGTAATTCCAGCATTTCTGGAGGCCGAAGCAGGTGGAATACTTGATGTCAGGAGTTTGAGGCCAGCCTGGCCAACATGGCAAAACCCAGTCTGTACTAAAAATACAAAAATTAAAGCCAGACATGGTGGTGCACACCCGTAATCCTAGCTACTCAAGAGGCTAAGGCAGGAGAATCACTTGAACCTGGGAGGCAAAGGTTAGGTTGCAGTGAGCCGAGATCATGTCACTGTACCCCAGCCTGGGTGACACAGCAAGACTCCACCTCGAAAAAAAACAAGTTACCAAGTTATACAGTTGTATTTTTGTTTTATTTAAGCACACATTCTGAACAGATATATATTAAAATATCATTATCTCAGAGAGTGGAAAGAGGGATGAGTATATATATTTTATTTACATGTCTCCTAATGTATCTGTATGCAACATGAATTACTGTTTCCATTATGAATTATTATTTCCATTTTAAAAATGACAATTTGTCCAATTATCAATAGAATTTCATAGTAAACACTCTCTGGTGTCTCCTTTTCTAGGGTATACATTTGCTGGAGTTCGCTTTGGCATGTTTAAGACTCTGAAGGGAAACCAGAGGGGCTGGGCAGTTGTGGGTAAGAAAGAAAATAGTCCCAGATTAAGTGTAGACAAAGTTGGGATATGAATCATTTATTCCCACCTTTGAGGCCATAGTAGTGTTCCAATTTTATTCTAGAAGTAATGGACTACCATTTCAGGTACAGAGCAAGAAAGAGATGGTGATTAGATTATAAATTTTTGTTTTGTTTGTAGTTAATTACTCTTTTTGGCTTCTGTGCAGAGAATGGAATGGAGAGAGGTGAGGTTAGAGTCAGGAAGATCAGTAAGATCATCAGAAAATATGGTAGATGAGATTAAAGCATTGAGAGTGTAGACGGAAAGCAGAAAGATTTCATTTACATTTGTTTAGTGAAAATGACAGGACTTGCTTATGTGACAAGGTAGGAAAAAAATCAAGGATATCTCACATGTTAGTACCAGAAACAACTCTGACAGTTACTCCTTATTACCAAATTGAGAAAGATAAACTGTGCTTTTTAGTAATTAGTTTTCAAATCTCTCTACCAAAATATGCCATTATGGTGGATTGGGTCGTGGCCTCCCAAAACATATGTGCCCATGTTGGAAAAAGGATGTTTGCAGATGTGATTAAGAATTTTGAGATGAGGAGATCATCCTAGACTATCTGATGAGCACTAAATCCAAGGACAAGTATCCTTATAAGAAAGGCAGGAGGAGACTACACAGACAGAAGAGGAGGTAGAAATGTGATCATAGAGGCAGAGACTGGAGTGATACGGCCACAAGTCAAGCAATGCCAACAGCCACCAGAAGCTGGAAGAGGCTCAAAATGGATCCTCCCCTAGAGCCCCAGGAGAGAGCACAACTCTGCTGTATTTCAGACCTCTGTCTTCCAGAACCCTGAGAAAGTCCATTTCTATTGTTTTAAGCCACCAATTTGTGGTAATTTGTTATGGCAGCTACAGAAAGCTAATAGTTATTGATATGGTTCGGTTCTGTGTCCCCACCCAAATCTCACCCCAAGTTGTAATTCCCAATATTGGAGTAGGGGCCTAGTGGGAGATGATTGGATCATGGAGGCAGATTTCTCCCTTGCTGTTCTCGTGAAAGTGAGTGAGTTCTCATGAGATCTGGTTGTTTAAAAGTGCATAGCACTATCCCCTTCTCCCTCTTCCTCCTTTTCTGGCCATGTAAGACATACCTACTTCCCCTCGCCTTCTGCCATGTGGGTAAGTTTCCCAAGGCCTTTCCAGCCATGCTTCCCGTACAGCCTGCAGAACTGTGAGTCAATAAACCTCTTTTCTTTATAAATCACCCAGTCTCAGGTAGTTCCGCATAGCAACAGATGTGTTAGTCTGTTAGTTTTTTTGCAGCAGGATTCAGACCAAGTCATTGATACAAAAATCTGCACAAATCTTAAGTATACAATTTAATAAATTATTAGTGTCTATTACTTTTTCCCATTAAAATAAATTTAATTAGGCAAATTTTCAAACACACACAAAACAGTTATATAATGAATACTGTAATATTCATTATAAGTAATATAATGAATCTTCATGTGCCAAAAACCCATTTTCTTTTCTTTTCTTTTTTTTAATTATACTTTAAGTTCTGGGATACATGTGCAGAACAGGCAGGTTTGTTACACAGATATTCATGTGCCATTGTGCCAAAACCCATTTTCAACAATTGTCAACACATGAGCAATCTAGTTTCATCTATACTCCCACTCACCACCCTGCCACTCGATTATTTTGAAGCAAATCCCAGACATCATATTGTTCCATCTATAAATACTTTAAATATATCTCAAAAACAATGTTTCCTGCTAGGCAGGGTGGCTCACACCTGTAATCACACCTGCACTTTGAGAGGTCAAGGCAGGCAGATCACTTGAGGTCAGGAGCTCAAGACCAACCTGGCCAACATGGTGAAACCCTATCTTTACTAAAATACAAAAAAAAAACTTAGCCGGGCATGGTGGCAGGCGCCTGTAATCCCAGCTACTTGGGAGGCTGAGGTAAGAGAATCACTTGAACTGGGGAGGCAGTGAGCCAAGATCATGCCACTGCACTCCAGCTGGGATGACAGAGCAAGACTCCATCTCAAAAAAAACACAATGTTTCCTTTTTTAACATAACCAAAATATGATCCTTCACCTAAAAAATTAACAAAATATTTTAATAACATCAGATATCTAATCAATATTCAGATTTCCCCCAATTATCTGATATTTTATTGAATTAGGTTTTTTGCAACAGGACCCAAACCAGGTCTATGCACTGCATCTGGTTAACATGTCTTTTGTTCTATAAATTATTCTTTGTTCCTTCCCTCTAAATTATTTGTTGAAGAAACCAGGTCAGGTTGTTTGCATTGTAAAATTTCCCAGATTTTAATTTATCTCTGAGTATCTTTAATAAGTTTCTGTCTTCCCTGCATTCTCTGTAAACAAGAAATTAGATCTACAGCATATTCAGATTTAATATTTTTAGAAAGAATGCTTCATAGGTGGGGTTTTGTACTTTACATCTTATTACCACAATGCCTGGATGTCTTTTTGTGTGACACTAAGATTGGCTAATGGTTTCGTTTGTTGTCAGCCTGATCTACCTACTACAAAATCCCCCATTTGCTTTTCCCCTAATTGTTTTACAACTATTTGTGATCATTGCCTTGTGCCATTTTGGGGGGTTGCAAAATGATACCACTTTAATTCTACTACTCTTTCTGCATTTATTAGCTGGAACTATTATATAATGAACTCTCCTTCATAAACTATTTGATTACATTGAGGTAAAATCCATCCACAACAAATAGGAGAAGTGTCCAATTCTTTTCCTTTATGTACCAGTTGTCAGAATAAATAGTTGGTTCCCCCCTAACATCCTCCAAAGGTGACTAACAGGATTTGTTTTGTTTTACATCATTAGGAAATAATGAATCTTACTTTGGTTATTATTTTATTTCTTATTGTTTGGGTTCTGCCCAGAAGCTATTTCCTTGACTGTGTCTCCTAGGAGTCTATGTCAACTAGTGTCTAGCAATCCATTCCATTTTATAACTATACATGGATCATTGGCCCCAGCCCCTGTTAAAATAGAAGAGGAGCCAGAGGGTCAGAGTGGCCTGATAATTTGCCGAAATCACTCCCCTGGTTAGTAGCAGGATCCAGGTAAGAACCCAAATCCACGCTTTTCAACTGCAACCTAAGATGCTAAGCTACTTGGACTGCTAAATATTGTGCTTCCAGATGCAGAATAGTCAATTGCAGTAATAAATATATTCATCTGGTAGATAAAAAAAGTAAAATTTGAACATCCTGTGGTTATATGTACTACTTCTTATTGTGGTTTGGCAAAAAGACTGTAAATAATAATTCATAAACCAAAAAAGTTGTCTGAGCCTGCTGTTAAATCAAAGGACTTGAGTTTGGTTGGGAAAAAAGCCCCTTTGGCACTGAAAAGAATCTGTTTTGCTTACATTTTAAAGTAGAACACAAAATAGCCAGACTAGAAGAAAGGCTCTCACAGTTAGTTCTACCCAGCTTCCACTTCTATTTTAATTGTATTTAAAATTAAATAAATATTCATTTGAAAGTATTTTTTTATTTTAATTTTAAATTAAATTTAAAATTTTTAATTTTAATTTTAATTATTGTAATCTAATTAAATTTAAATTGTTTTAAATTTCTTAAATTTAAATATCTTTTTTAAAATAAGTAATTTAAATTTTAAAAATAATTTTTCAACATTACATACAATATAATATGCAAATCTGAATTCCCATATTCGTAGGTCTTTATTACAGAGATTCAGACAGATGTAGTTCAAACTATATGTCCCTCCTTCCTGAAATACAACCAATGATGGTAAAGTGTAATGTAATACTCCTGGGGTCATAAGAGAATCATTAGCTCTTTTTCCTACAGCCAGATTTATAAAGTGCTTTCAACATCAATTACTGGGCATCTGTTACAGTATCAAAGTACTAAGCCTGGAGTCTCTTCACATACAAAACTGTATTTGAAGTCAACATATGTCCTCAAACTAACCTGTCATATTTTACTATACATGATATGCGTGCTAGTGCAGTTGAAGGAGCTAGAAAATTTTTATCTGGAGATGATCAATACTAACAGTTTTTTTTCATCGATTTTATTAACTACTAAGTAGAAAAGGGAGTGGTTTCTTCGTGACTCCACACGAAAACCAATGTATGTGAAATACGGTAAAATCTTGAACAACATGGGTTTAAACTGCAAGAATCCACTTAGACACAGATTTTCTTCCACCTCTGCCACTCTTGAGATAGCAGACCATCTCCTCCACTTCCTCCTCCTCAACCTATTAAACATGAAGATGACAGGGATGAAAACCTTTATGATGATCCATGTCCACTTAATAAATTATATTTTCTCTATCTTATGATTTTCTTAATAACTTTTTCTTTTCTCTAGCTTAGTTTATTGTAAGAATGCAGTATATCATAAATATACAAAATATGTGTTAATCAACTGTTCATATTATTGATAAGGCTTTCAGTCAAGAGTAGGTTATTAGTAGTTAAGTTTTACGGGAGTGAAAAGTTAAACATAGATTTTTTACTGCACAGGAAGTCAGTACCCCTAACCGCTGCAGTGTTCAATGCAAGGTCAACTGTATACTCATATATATATATATATATATTTAAATTGAGATAGAGTCTCTCTATGTCACCCAGGCTGGAGTAGTGGCACAGTCTCTGCTCACTGCAACCTCTGTCTCCTGGGTTCAAGCAATTTCTCCTGCCTCAGCCTCCCAAGTAGCTAGGATTACAGGCACATGCCACCATACCCAGCTAATTTTTCTATTTTTAGTAGAGATGGGGTTTCACCAAGTTGGCCAGGCTGATCTCAAACTCCTGACCTCAAGTGATCTTCCCACCTCGGCCTCCCAAAGTGCTGGGATTACAGGCGTGAGCCACTGGGCCCGGCCCACTGACATATATTTTGAGTCAGCAATGCCACAGGAAAAAGAGATCTGGGATCACTTCCTCCTCATTCTTTCCCCAAAAATGATGCATCCAGGTAGAAATGAGGAATATACATGCACCTTTGCATTTCCAAATAAATTTATTTTTATTTCTATTTTGTATTTTTTCTTCTATAACCAACTATCTAATCTATTTTTTATTTCTAGAAAACTCTGATTCTTTAAAAACAATATTAATGTAAAATCTCTTCCCTTCCCCTCTCCTCCCCAGCATTCTTCAGTCCTTTAGGAGTTATGATTTTCTCATGGCCTATGTGTACCTCTCTTCTTTCTCTTTGTTTTATTCCCTTGTCTAGTTAACATTCCTGGAAGAAACTAAGCAGGAGCCATCCATGTCCCATGATTAGGAGAGGGAGTCCTGTAATAAAGCACTGGTTCCCAATTATTGGAGTTTGTTTAAAAACACAGACTCTGCTCATCATCCCACATTTAGTTATTCAGATCTTCAAGGCTAGAGCCCTAAAATGTCTATGTATGGGAAGCTTCTCAAGCAGTTCTGATGGAGAGAGTCCACGAACAGGTACTTGGGAAACATTCTCATGAAGCACAGTGATTATTCTTGACCACAGACAAGAACACACATTTCTCTTCTCCCACCTGTCTCCATTAAACAAAACCTAACCAAACATTTTTGCCATAATAAACTACAATGGCATACACAAACCCTTAGGAAACTTTAAATCCTAGTGCCTAAATTATAAAACTATTATTTGAAAGAATATTTGCCTTTCAGGGAGAAGTCTCTGCCTCAAGACATATCATTATCATACTGATCACACATAATGCTAACAACATCTGGGACAGATATTTGCACCAGTTAATGCGCTTTCAGTTTCAAGTATCAGAAAACCCAACCCAAACCATATTAAGTGGACAAGAAATGTATAGGCTCACATTACTGAAAAGACCAAGTATTATTTGCTTCAGCCATGGCTTGATCCAAAGGACTCAAAATATTTCAATTCTCTCTCTTCCTCAGCTGCACCTCTTCTAGGCTGGCTCTGTTTTTAACAAGATCTTCCCTTGAAGTTGCAAGGTGCTTTGAAACACTTCTACATCTCATTTTCCAAAGGTCAAATTCACCAGGGAAGGGACTTTCTCTACTGCTGCAGTCCTAACACAGGTCTTACTACATGTCAATGCTTCTGACCGGGTCACATGCCCATCCTTAAACCAGTGACTGTGCCCTAAGGAATGTGATGCTTGATTGGCCAGGTGTGAATTAGTAGCTACTCTCTGCTGGAGGTAGAGGTGGGGTCACACATAGACCAACTGTGGATCTCGGGTGGCTCCCCAAACATACGGGGTGCTGCTACCAAAAGAAGGATACTAGATAGATAGTCAAAAATGGCAAATGTCTTCCCCAGTGTATGGCGATTGCAAGGCTATTTCGACCAGGAAACACCAGTAAGTTGCAAAGCTGAAATCCAAACCAGGATTTTCAATCTTCTTATGAACATCACCAGACATACGTCCAACGTGAGATATTATGGTCTATTCTAACAAAGTCAAAGCATGACCATTATCGTTTCCTTTTCTTTGGTCCTTCTGATTTTTATATCGAGTTTTAAACAATGGATCAAACAACATTAAAAGGCTAAAGTTAAAAAAATAAGTTGTGAAATTTAAAATGTCATTAAATAATGATGACACATTGCATACAATACTTTCAACTTTTGAAAAAGGATACTTTTTCTACCTGAGTGTCATTTGAAGCTTTCCAGACTTCAGTATACAGTGGCCTGAGGTGCATAATAAACAGAATACCTGAAAACATAAAGATATACCAAGCATAGATCTGAACACTTATTCTTTATACATAAGAAAATGAAGAAATTATCTAGTATATACAAATAATTCCTATAAACCAATAAGAAAAATACAATTGGACAAAAACCCTGAACATATATTTCACAAAAGAGGCTATTTAAATGGACAGTATATGTGTGAAAACATGCTCACCTTTATCAGTCCACAAGAAAATGCAAATGAAAAAGTCATAATGTGATACCACCATTCACTTAACAGAAAATAATAAGTGTTGGCAAGTACAGATGACCCTTGAACAACATGGGGGTTAGTGGCGCCAACCACCTGCTCTGACAAAGATATGCATATAACCCTTGAAACCCCAAAAACGTAACTACAAATAGCCTCTTGTTGAATGGAAGTCTTACCAACAACATAAACAATTCATTAACACATATTTTGTACATTATATGTATTATGTGCTGTATTCTTATTACTACAATAAAGTAAGCTAGAAAAAAGGAAATGTTACTAAGAAAATCATAAGACAGAGAAAATATATTTAATATTCATTAAGTGTAAGTGGATTATCCCAAAGATCTTCATCCTTGTCATCTTCACAATAAGTAGGCTGAGGAGGAAGAAGAGGAGAGGTTGGTCTTGCTGTCTTAGGAATGGCAGAGGTGAAAGAAAATTCATGTATAAGTGGACTCTTGAAGTTCAAACCCATGTTGCTTAAGGGTCAAGTGTATACACAGCAGCCAGGATTTCCTGCCCACTACTGTTGAGAAAGTAAATTGGTACAACAATCTGGTAAACTACTTGGCAGTCTCCATGAATGTGGACATACGTTTATTACGTATGACACAGCAATTTTACTCCTAGATATGTAATCAAAAGATATGATCAAGAATGTTCATTAGAACACAATATGTAGAAGTTAAAAACAAAGAACCACCAAACAAACATCAACAGCAGAATGGTCCATAAATTGTGGCATAGTTGCACAAGTTAATATTCTTGATCAGAATGAACAATTACAAACAACAACATAGATGAGTTTCACAAAGTTAAATGAAAGAAGCTAAACACAAAAGGATAATACATATTGTATTATTCCATTTATAGAAAAGTTAAAAACAGACTAATCTATGCTATTAGAGGGCAAGATACCAGGTAACCCTAGTGGAAGGACAGTGATTAGAAGGAGCAAGAGCAGAACTGAGGGAGTTTGGGAATAATCTGTTTCTTGATATGGGTGCTAACTACACCAGTGTGTTAAGCTGGTGAAAATTCAGCTAGCTGGCCCTTGTGTATATTTTTCTGAACATACATTACACTTTTAAGGTTTAAAATAAAAAAAGGAAGAAACAGTTAAGTCTCCAGCCTGTCATTTCCATTTCCAATTCCCTTGCTGTTTTATAAAGTTGCATTTCCATGTTAAAATACTTGCTCTGTTTTAACAAGTGGTGGGTGGTTGGTGTGATTTCTCTATAAATGATTTGTATAATGGTTTGGGAAACACATAAATGTTAGGGGTGTATATAATATTTTTTGTAGAGATTATATTATTAAGTCATAGTACTTTCAGTCAGCTTTATTTTTTCTGTGTAGCACAGTGCCCAGAAGCAGTCATGATTTCCAGCTGCAGATTATAACACAATTGATTTCTATGAAGATCACAGCTACTGAAGACATTAAAGTAAAGCAAGAATCAGACAAAGCTGTCATTGTTGATCCTGAAATATTATTTGAAATAATGAAGAAGGTCTGAAGATATCTATTTTTCTTTCTTATATTATTCCCATTAGTAGATACGGAATAGTGATCAGGTTCTAATAAAAATCTCCATCTTGGAGCCCAAACTACAGCTTCCTCCACGTGGGCTCACAAGTGTTTGATCCAACCAGAGCTCTTCTCAATATTGCAGCTTGCTCTGTAAATAAAAGTGTTCTTGTACTTTTTGTTACGCTAACAGAGGCTGGATTAACAAGTTATCCTTATAAGCAGCATTCTATTATTCAGAATGTGGAGTATGTGGACTGTGCAAAGCCATAAAAAATCCAAAAGAATATAAAAATTATGTTGTGATGAGTCAATGGGTAGACGTTTGTAAAAAGACACAGTAGCAAAGGGCATGCATCAAGTAGTAAATCATTTGATTCTAAGGTCTTGTAACAGGCAGTGGGGAGATGACTCACTTAAGTGTCCCTTGATGTCAAATACAGATAGCCCCCAACTGCACAATGGTTCAACTCAGGATTATTTAATTTTTTGACTTTACCATGGTGTGAAAGCAATACACTCAGTAGAAACCATACTTTGAGTACATATGCAACCATTCTGTTTCTCACTTTTAATACAACACTCAATGAAGTACATAAGATAACCAACTTTTTTTTATAAAATAGGCTTAGCGTTAGATGATTTTGCCCAACTATAGGCTAATGTAAATGTTCTGAGCACATTTAAGGGAGGCTAAGTTAAGCTGTGATGTTTCATAGGTTAGGTTGATTAAATGCATTTTGACCCAGAATATTTTCAACTTAAGTTGGATTTAACAGGACATAAAGTTGTAAGTTGAGGAGCATTGTAACAGGAAAGCAACAGTTTTTCTAACCCATAAAGTCAGAAATAAAATTACCATCTTTTCAAAGTTGCTATACTTTATCTTGAGTGTGAAGGTATAATACGAAAATTTCTATCTTCTAAAAAAATTATTATGGCATTATGTTTTGAGATTTCTCAGAACCTAAGACTAACTTTTAAGATAAAATGAGATGTTAAAATTTGTCTTTAAAAAAATGGCCCTGAAATTGTGCACTGAGGAGTGCTGTGGGCTCCTACTTGGTGTTTCAAGGGGGTTAGAAAAGGGACAAGAGAGAAGCACTCAGGACCCTGCCAACCCCAGGACACCTTTAACACGTAGAAATCCACTTCTGTTTTCATAATAGGCTTCTACATGGGCTTTATTTGAAGAAAGCATTCAACTATTTAAAAAGAAATAAAAATTTAAAATAGATCATTCTGGAAGGGCACAGTGGCTCACGCCTGTAATCCCAACATTTTGGGAGGCCAAGGCAGGTGGATCACCTCAGGTCAGGAGTTCAAGACCAGCCTGGCCAACATGGTGAAATCCCATCTCTACTAAAAATACAAGGATCAGCCGGGTGTGGTGGCAGGTGCATAATCCTAGCTACTTAGGAGGCTGAGGCAGGAGAATGGCTTGAACCCTGGAGGTGGAGGTTGCAGTGAGCCAAGATTGCACCACGGCACTCCAGCCTGGGTGACAGTGAGACTCTGTCTCAAAAAATAAAAATAAAATAAAATAAAATAGATAATTCATTTGGTCCAAACGTCCTCAAAGCTGATAAGTATATAATTAAGGAAACTGAGGCCTCGGCAGGTTAAATGATTTGTCTGAAATCTTAGAGCTGCCCAAGGACAAGACTAAAACTGGAATTCCCACTTTCTGATTCCAATTTCAATGAGCTCTCCAAAATATGGTGTGTCCATCAAAAAGCCCTTGCAGTTCCAAAACAAGGAATTGAAAATCTTGAGTCTGAAGTTATTGAATGCTTATTTATCCAACTTACATAGATTTGTTTTACCTTCAGTGTTAAAGTCTTTGATACAGAGACCATCTGCATTTTATGTTTCTAAATTTTTTCACTCTATGCAGAACTCAATCTACCATCTGCATTTTAATAACGTGTGGCATGCTGCATGAAGTAATATAGATAATAGAATCAAGAGTAAACTATTAACAGTCCACCTCCTGTTTGCTCCAAAGTGCTATTGGCAAATGGAAAAATAAATCTGCTGCTAAAAACATTAAATTGGTTACAATCGAATCCTTCAACAGAGTAAAGCTGCCATGGGAACTGAATAGCTGATTTTAAAGCTAAAATAAGCCTTTTCAATACATACTTCAGGTTTTAAAAAAAAAGTCAGGATGTCAGTTCAAAAATGCCTGTATAATTAGAAATTAGCTTTTCTGTCATGCCAGCTTACTTTCTTAAAAGAATCTATCATAATTAATTTCTTTATTTGATTCAGAAACCAAAGGGTTAATTAAAGATAAGAACCTCTATTTTTAGCTGTTACTATAGCCAGACTCCCATTCAGTCTAAAAACAGCCATGTCTTTTACACCATTTTTAACCCTGCAAAGCTGAGACTCATGCCTATCCAAATTAAGGATAAGCTTAAATAGCCCATCCTCAGTCAAAACCATGGCAACCAGTACACAGTACACATCCTGCATCTTGCCCAGTAGTCCTTCAAATTCTTTAATCACAAGACAGGAAATCTGTTTTGTTTGGATGTCACTTAAGGCCAGATTTATATTACATGATGGTCAACCATTTGCTTTTATTTAGGAAAAAAAAATTGGGGGGGATGGTATAAGCTTTACAATGAGGGAGAGACAAGAGTGCTTTTTATTATTTATTTGTTTGCTACTTTTTTTTTCAAAAAGATCTGTGGTAAGTCCCAGAATCCCAAAAGGAGAGATGAAGAAAGTGAGAAGTATTGGGTTGTGAGCTTTCTGTTAGTTATGACTGCAGAAGCAGCTAGCTTGGCAGGTAGGATAAATAAGAAAAATAAAATTGGATTCTGTACAGTGACACTGATCAAGTACCACTCTTAAACTGGGCAGCATGAAGGGATCCTTGATAGTTCTGTCTTTTGTTTCAAGTTGAGAATAGCGTCATGATTTTTTTCTGATTATAAAGTCAATACATGTTCAAGTACACAATCCATGCACTTCAGAAGCGTATAAAGAAGAAAGCAAACATCAGTCTAAGTCACCCAAAGGCAACCGTTAAAATCGTGATGACTATCCTATCATCCCAACAGCACTATGTGCATGCATGTCACATGTGTTCTCTTTTCTTTTTTTTTTTTTTTTCTGAAGACAGAGTTTGCTCTTTTGGCCCAGGCTGGAGTGCAATGGCATGATCTAGGCTCACTGCAACCTCCACCGCCTGGATTCAAGTGATTCTCCTGCCTCAGCCTCCCAAGTAGCTGGGACTATAGGATCCCGCCACCACACCCAGCTAATTTTTGTATTTTTAGTAGAGACGGGGTTTCACTGTGTTGGTCAGGCTGGTCACGAACTCCTGACCTCAGGTTATCCGCCTCTCTCAGCCTCTCAAAGTCCTGGGATTACAGGTGTGAGCCACAGTGCCTGGCCACATGCATTTCTTAATAACTTTACATATGTGAGACTGTGTTCTGAATGATGTTTTGTGACCTGCTTCTACCATTTAATTCATTGTGAAGGTCTTTACATTCCAATCAATATAGATTTGTCTTATATTCTACTGCACAGGCATGTCAAAATTTCTTTAATCTCCTATTTAGAAATATGTAGGACATTTCCAGCATTTTGCTTATGAACAATACTACAAAGAAGATCCTTTACATACGTTATTGTGCAATTGATCAACTATTTCTACAGGATACATTCCTAGATATGAGATTGCTAAATAAAATATATATATATATATATATATTTGAATTTGGAGTCCATATCATCCAGATTGTACCCTAGAAGAGTTAAGTCAATCTATACATCTACCAGTAAGGCATGAAGGTAAATCTTTTCTGCATCTTCACTGATACTGGTTATCTCAGTCTTTTTATCTTTTCCCATCTAATCGATGTCATTATATTTTGATAGCAGCAGTTATTTCCCATCAATTTATAACTCCTAAAAAAGAAGTGTAATTCAATTCAATGAGATAGTTGACCTAGATGATTTTGAAAGGCTTTTCCAGTTTTAACATTCAAGAATTCTACAAAAATGTTCTTAACTCATTTCTCTATCAAGCGCCTACTATAAGCAAGATCCCAGAGAAGAAGCAGCTAACCTTGAACACCTAATGAATGTGAAAACAACCCTTTGGGATAGTTGTTTTGATGCTCATTGCATACAGGAAAAATGTGGGGATTAAATAAGAGCAGAATCAGAGCAGGTTGATTCAACTAGAAAGCTGAGATTTTTCTCTCCCTATCCCCTGCTGCACCTCATTGGTGTTTCTGTCCTTCAGGAACATGTAGTCTACTCCAAGGCAAGGTCGGAGTTGCAGGAAAAATCATATTCACATAAACCATCTTCTGATTTCTATGTTCAGGCCCTTGTCTTTCTCCACCCATTCCCACTCACTACCATCTTGTGTCACCACTTGAGCATTCAATATTGCACATTTAATAGGTGCTTGAGAAATATTGTCCATGTTCCTCACTATCTGCCTACCTGGCTTTGCGGGGGGAGATTTTTCTTATTGTGGACAAGGCAGTCCCTACTCACTGTGCCATATAATAGCAGCCTGGCAGCTAGAAAGCTCTTAGCCTCAAGATCGAGCATACCACTTAACTGATAGCCCCCATCCTCTGCCAGGCCTCACCCAGCTTGGAGCTATGAGCTCAGAGAAACAGACTGAACTCCAGAGATAGCAAGACACTCAACTCCAGGGCACAAGTAAGACAGACTATACTTTTAAAGTTTTTCTTTGACTTTTCTATAAAATCTGATTAAAGTATTATTATTTTTTTTAATCTTTGACATTTTCTTTTTTGATCTTTGATATTCTGAGAGTGTCTTTAGACTTTATTGAGATTATTATCATCATTATCATTACTATTCATCATTAACCATGGATATCTTAGTCTGTTCAGGTTACTATAACAAACTGCTATGGACTGGGTGGCTTATACATAACAGAAATTTATTTCTCACAGCTCTGGAGATCAAGGTGTTGGCTGGTAAGGGCTCACTTCCTGGTTCATAGACTGCTGTTCTTTTGCTTTTATGTCTTCACATGGAGGAAGAAGTGAGGTATCTCTCTGGGACCTCTTTTGTAAAAGCATTCACCTAATCACCTCCCAAAGGTCTCATTCCTAATGCCAGGTCCCAGAGAGATACCGCCCAATAAATGTTTTTGTCCCCTCCAAAATTCATACGTTAAATCCTAATGCCCAATGTGCTGGCATTAGGAATGGGACAAAAACATTTAGACCATAGCAATGAGTAACTCACATTTGCTATAGTTCAATGTTACCTAAAAATGGCACATTTAAACTACTACTACTCTAGTTACTACATTCTCAGAGCTAGAGCCGACACATCATATAATAGCTCAGGATCAAGAAGTTACCATTGAATGGTTATGTTCACTGTGGCCCAATAGGTCAAAATGTCATTGGTTGATATCCATTCATGATGGTGTAGGACCTAGACTCTACATAACCACTCTTGTATATAAATCATTTCATGCTCATTTATATTTCACATAGTACAAAATAGCTTTTTAATTTGGTTTGTGTAAATAGATGACAAGCTGCAATTCAATGATTTCTGAACATGAAATACCCTGAAAAAAAACTGGAAAGACACACCATTTACACTGTAAAATTCATGTAAACCTCACCTGGTAAATGACCTCATTTCCATGCAGTAACTAATTGTTCTATGTGCTTTGATTAGGCTGGGAAAATCTTGATTTTGGTGAATGTCTATGAATTTTCCAGGTTCTTGAATAGGACAAGCCCTTGACTGTGGTCTACCTCATTGTAAGGTGAGTTGAGGACATTGAGCTACAGTGACAGCTCACTCCCAGGAAGAAAAGCAGTCCTATTACATTTGCTGCAATAAACTCATGCTCTCTTAATTTGCCGTCTTTTTTTTTTTTTTTTTTTCAAACAAATGTGTTGTTACTCAACAACAAAGGGTCTGACAAGATCCCACAGAGCTTATACTACAAAGCTACATAAAAGCAGGAAATGAGGAATGTTAAGTGCATTCTGACTTGATTCGGTTTAAAGAGATCACTTCCAAGAAACACTTGGGATCAGTACTTGTGGTATAAGAGATGTGTCCTGACAGCTGGGGTTTATTGAAACAAGTGGAGCTTTGTTCTCTTTTATGTCCATTTATTCCCATGCATTTGTCATCAGAAACTGCTCATGCAGAGGGCAAAGCAGAAGATTACACACTGGAGCACCAGCAAAGAGGTAAGAGATTCTCCCCAACTAATGCTGAGGAGGAGGGATTAGCTGTCAGTTCTATTTTTAGCGGTTGCTGCTGTGATGATTTCTAAGGTGCCTTGTCCAGCCTGTCCCTACAAATGAATTCACATCTGGGCATTTCCATAGTTTGGTTTTGTTTGTTCCCGCCAAATCTCATGCTGAAATTTGATACCCAATGTTGGAGGTGGGGCCTAGTGGGAGGTGCTTGAGTCATGGGGCAGATCCCTCATAAGTGGCTTGTACAGTCTTCATGGTAAGGAGTGAGTTCTTATTCTATTAGTTCCTGGGAGAGCTGGTTGTTAGTGACACTTTCCCACTCTCTCTCTCTCTCTCTCTCTCTGGCTTCCTCTCTTGTCACATGATCTCTGCACACACCAGCTCTCCTTCACCTTTCATCATGAGTAGAAGCAGCCTGGGCCCCTCACCAGAAGCAGATGCCAGCACCATGCTTGTACAGCCTGCAGAACAGTGAGCCAAACAATCATCTTTTCTTTATAAATTACCAGCCTCAGGTATTCCTTTACAGCAACAGAAATGGACTAAAGTAGTCATTAATATCCATGCATACAACCAATCCCATAACCTCTTCTTCCTTTGCACATAGCTAGACTCTATTTCCCAGCCTCTCTTGAGGTTATAGCTAATGGAATATGAGCAGAAATGATGTGGGCCACCTCCAGGACTGGCCTATAAAAACCTCCATGGTTAATTCTCCTTGCTCTCTCTTCCCCCATCTGCCAGCTGGATGTCCATGCCCAGGTAACCATGAAGTTATTTTTGAAGAATGGTGGAGCCTCCATAAGCCAGATCCTGTGATGATTACATGGAACTCAACTTATCCACCCCTGTACCCTTGCCTATTCAAATTTGCATAAAGAAAATATAATTGTCTATAGTATCAGACCCCTGAAATTTGGGCAGGGAAGTGGGGGAGGTCTGTTACAGCAGTTAGCCTACCCTGACTCATACAGCATTCAAGAGCCCATAGAAAGAGCAAACAATGCTCTCTGAATGCACCTACTCTTGCAGCATTTCTGACCATCTTTTTTTTAATGTTCCCCTCTACTTGATTCCAACAACTGGCATTGAGCTGGGGAATGATGGGGAGAAGCATGTCAGGTTGTTACATACTAGCTTGTCAATATGATTTTGGAAAAGAGAATGTGAAGATGGCAAAGAACACACATTCCTGAGGACAGAAATGCTATCCCAACCAACAAATCCTTCAGGGGTATGTTCCCTAAAACAGTCATTCTGCTAGGTGCTGGGAATACTAACGTATGAAACTTCATCTCCGCCTTAGAATGAAAACAAAAACAAACAAAAAGATACAGTTCTATTCCTCAAACTTACGAACTAGTTGGAGAAACACAATTTAAAAGACAGTCGGCTAATCAAAGACGACAAACTTTACAGTCAGCAGAACTGGGTTGCAGTATCAAATATGGTAGTTAAATAGTAAATAGATGGAAAATGATTTCATCACATTGTCCTCAGTTCCCTTAGGCACCTGATAAACAGGGTTAAGTTTTTTAACATTTTATTTTGAAATAATTTTGAGCTTAAAGAAGACTTGCAAGAGTTCCCATCTTTCCTTCACCCATCTTCCCCTAATGTTAACAATTTTACATAGTTTTTATTTTACAGAATTTTTTTGACTACTCTGGTTTCTTTACTTCTCCAAATAAATTTCAGAATCAACTTGTTGATTTCTGCAAAGAAGCATATAGTTGGGTCTTGTTTTTTACCCAGTCTGACAATGTTTTTCAATTAGTATTCGGATCATTAATGTGTAAAATGCATGAAAATCACCTTCTTACTAGCTGTTTTCTATTTGTTCCATCATTTCTTTGTCTCATTTTCCCCCTTTTCTGCTGCCTATTCTCGGAATCACTGAGGATTTTTTAAAATTCCATTTGATTATCTCTATAGCGATATATAAAAATTTTTTTGAAGATGTTTAGTGGTTGCCCTAGGTTTACAACATATATATTTAATCAGAGTCTGCCTGCAAATATATTATACCACTTTATTTGTAGTGTAAGGAATCTATAACAGAATATCCTCAGTGCTTTTTAACTGTGCTCCACATGAAAATTAAGAGAGGAGATTTAGGAAAAAAATGCCAATGGCCAAGCCCAACCCAAAATTAATTCAACCAGAATTTCTGGGAGTGGGAGAAGCTCAGGTATATCTTTCAAAAAGCTCTCCAGGAGATTCTTCTTTTCTTCTTCTTCTTTTTTTTTTTTTTTTTTTGAGATAGGGTCTCACTTTGTCACCCAGGCTGAAGTGCAGTGGTGAAATCACGGCTCACTGCAGCCTCAACCTCCCAGGCTCTAGTGATCCTCCTGACTCAGCCTCCCAAGTAGCCAGGACCACAGGTACACACCACCGCATCTGGCTAATTTTTTTTTTTTTAGTAGAAACAGGGTCTCACTATGTTGCCCAGTCTGGTCTCAAACTCCTGGGCTCAAGTGATCCTCCTTCCTTGGCCTCCCAAAGTGCTGGGATTACAGGCATGAACCACAGCTCAGGCCTTCCAGGAGAAGACAGAGTTTGAGACAGAGTTTCACTCTTGTGGTCCAGGCTGGAGTGCAATGGCACAATCTAGGCTCACTGCAACCTCCATCTCCTGGGTTCAAGCGATTCTCCTGACTCAGCCTACTTAATACCTGGGATGACAGGCATGTACCACCACACCCAGCTAAATTTTGTATTTAGAGACATAGTTTCACCATGTTAGCCAGGCTGGTCTCAAACTCCAGACCTCAGGTGATCTGCCTGCCTTGGCCTCCCACAGTGCTGGATTATAGGCATGAGCCACCACACCCGACCCCACGAGATTGTTTTTTGGGGGAGAGGGTCTTGCTCTGTGGCATAGGCTGGAGCGCAGTGGCGCAATCTCCACTCAACCCACCTCCTGGGTTCAAACAATTCTCCTGCCTCAGTGTCCCGAGTAGCTGGGATTATATGTACCCACCACCACATCCGGCTAATTTTTGTATTTTTTAGTAGAGATGGGGTTTCATCATGTTGGCCAGACTGGTCTCAAACTCCTGACCTCAAGTGATCCACCCACCTCGGCCTCCCAAAGTGCTGGGATTACAGGTGTGAGCCACCATGCCTAGCCAAGATTCTTAGTAAGCAAAGAGTTTTGGCCACCAACCTTTTTAAGTCATAAATTATCAATTGGTGCTTATATGCAATGTACAGCCTGGGAGTGTGTTTAAGTATGCCTGTTATTGAAAAGCCAAATTACCTGGGCAGTGGATACACCTGGTAACAATACTAGTGACTTAGCATTTAATTGTCCTGATATAATTATGTCAACTCCCTACCCACTTCAGTCCTTTATAATGTCTGATTTAGACTGTACCTCTAAAAGACACCAAGGAGTTTGTAAAAAAACAAGCAAACAAACAATAACACTATGCTTAATGAAAGAGTACAGAAGAAACTATTTATAGGTTCAGTACAAGATGTCCCATTCCAATCGGTGAAGCAGGTACCAAAGAGAATCATTTGCTTCCTCACTCTGAAACTTTTTACTTTCTATAAATGATCATGTTAATAATTCGAGTGTTTGAACATGATTTAAGACCATGAATAATTTTCTAAGAACAAAATATCAGTGAAATCACTAACACTAAATCTGCCATCTTTCATAGAGCAGCTTGTGATAGCACAGGTCCTAAAATAACTCCAAAGTTTTCGAGATTTGGCCTTTGTCAGAACAGTAGGAAAAAGCTGTCTTTTAAAAATACCAAGTTTTTCATAGAAATAAAAGACTAGAAGCAACATTTATTGCAATTTAACTCTTTTATTTTAAAGGTTAGGAAACTAGGCTGGGCGCGGTGGCACACGCCTATAATCCCAGCACTTTGGAAGGCTGAGGCAGTCAGATCACGAGGTCAAGAGATCAAGACTATCCTGGCCAACATAGTGAAACCCTGTCTCTACTAAAAAAGTACAAAAAGTAGCTGGGCGTGGTGGCGCGTGCCTGTAGTCGCAGCTACTTGGGAGGCTGAGGCAGGAGAATTGCTTGAACCAGGGAGGGAGAGATTGCAGTGAGCCGAGATCAGGCCACTGCACTCCAGCCTAGCGCCTGGTTACACAGCAAAACTCTGTCTCAAAAAAAAAAAGGCTAGGATAGTGGGGAAAAGGCAATCTCTAATAAAATCTTGAATCTGGGTTTGGCTCATTTCAAGTCAGTCTTCCAATTCCTCCAAACCATAAAAATATCCACATATAAGGGTAGAAATATTGTTGCATTTTCAGTCCTGTCCAAGTAGGCATTCTGTAATGTACACTCTTCATTGACAACTATTCCAAGCTGTCAATAAAGGTAGTTTCTAAGAGACTCCATTTCCATAGTCTAGTTTGAACACTACAAAAAGACTAACTATGATTGGCTAGGATTATGTATAATGTAAGTAATGTAACATTTAGTTGTCTCTTCGGAACGTCTGAAGATAGCAGCCCTTTTAGGTTGGTATGAACTTCCATAGTATGAGGGACTCAGATTCTGATGTAGTTTGGTTCTGTGTCCCCACCCCAATCTTATCTCAACCTGTAATTCCCATGTCTCAAGGAAGGGACCTGTAATCCTCACGTGTGGAGGGATGGTGGTGATTAGATTATGGGGGCCATTTCCCCCATGTTTTTCTCATGATAGTAAGTTAGTTTTCATGAGATCTGATGGTTTTATAAAGGGCTCTTCCCCTTCGCAGTTACTTCCCTCTCTCACCTGCTGCCATGCAAGACATGCCTGCTTCCTCTTCCACCATGATTGTAAGGTTCCCAAGGCCTCCCCAGCCATGTGGAATTGTGAGTCAATTAAACCTCTTTACTTTATAAATTACCCAGCCTCCGGTATTTCTTTATAGCAGTGTGAAAACCAAGGGAGGCAGGTCCCAAGAGAAACATTCTCTTCTAGGTGCCTAGATTCTTCTTGTAGGTGCGTACAAGAAGTGGAATTGTGATTCCACTCCCTGGTTAAATGTCTATGTTAGTTAGTGTATCTGCTAACCTGCCCCTGTATTCCAGGTGGAGGGGAATGAATTAAGAAGACAAGGCATGATGGAGGGTGGTAAGACAGAGAGAGGCCACTCCCTGTCTTTGCATCCCTCCTGTAGTTCCAGTTCTCAAGAAGTACATAAAAGGATCCCACGGGTACTTGTAAGTCTATGAGTCTGGGGCCTATAGTTTAGCTGGGGATTGCTGTAGCAGGGGTCAATGATGCAAGTACACTGAAGCAGTGGGGGGAAATGCAGTAGAGGGTCTTCATTTGAAGTCAAATCTCACAACATATTACCAACATCTGGGGAAGCTGCTTGGGGAGGCTGCCATCCAAGGGGAATGCTGGAGCCACCACTTGTCTACATTGAACCCTCCGACAACAACAGTGTCAACTACCCATGAGAGCTACATAAAGACAAGTCAAATAAGGAGCTAGGTCTTTCTTGTTCCTTTTCCTTCTCCAGCTCAGCATCAGAGGAACAGGTGCATGGAGGGAGGGAGAAGTGGGTGTATGAAAGCAGATGATGCTCCCTCCAATACCAGCCCTGGAGACCACTGGTCTAGCCAGTACTGGGAGGAGTGGGAAGAGAAGAGCTTTAGATCTGAAAAAAATTAAAATTTAAATAAACAGAGCTGAGTCTTAAAAACTGAAGGTGATTTTTAATTACTGAAAACGACAAAAAGCTGAAGAATCAGGATGAAGTGTTATAAAAAGCCCCTGTCACCCAGTGGGGAGGGGACTTTGTTAGAGCAGAGTTGAAAATAGTGATTAAGAAAAATAAGCGTTCTGTTTTTACCCGCAAATGAAGAGACTCCTCTCTCAATGAACCAACTTTGTCTTTTAGTCAAAATCATGTCAGTGAAGCAGCCTATGCCAATTTGAACAGATCCTTGTCTACTCCCTGTTTCCTCCCTTTGGAAACAGGGATACCACTATGCTAAGCAAGTGATTCCAAAACTAAGCTTTCTAAATACCACCTACATGGCTTCTGCCATATTGTTATACCACCTTTACTATTGTTTACTTTATAGTTTTACCTTGAATTTACTCGCTTTTAAAATTAACCATATTTTTAAAAGAAACTGGCTCAATTATAATTGGAAGAACACAGTAGTCCCTTCTTAACCACGAGGAATACATTCAAAGACCCCCAGTGGATGCGTGGAACCATGGATAGTACCAAACCCTATACACACACTGTCTTTTTTTTTTTTTTAGACAGAGTCTTGCTCTGTCACCAGGCGCCAGGCGCCAGGCTGGAGTGCAGTGGCTCGATCTCGGCTCACTGCAACCTCCACCTCCCGGGTTCAAGCAATTCTCCTGCCTCAGCTTCCTGAGTAGCTAGGACTACAGGTGCGCACCACCACGTCCAGCTAATTTTTGTATTTTTAGTAGATATGGGGTTTCACCATGTTGGCCAGGATGGTGTCTATCTCTTGACCTCGTGATCTGCCTGCCTCGGCCTCCCAAAGTGCTGGGATTACAGGCGTGAGCCACCGTGCCCGGCCCACACTCTTGTCTTTTCCCATACCTACCTACCTATGATGAAGCTTAACTTATAAATTAGACACAAGAAGAGATTCACAACAATAACTAATAATAAAGTAGGACAACCCTAACAATATACTATAGCAAAAGTTACCGAATTTGGGTTCTCTCTCTCTGTAAATATCTCATTGTACTGTACTCACCCTTCTTGTGATGATGTGAGATGATCATTGAGAGGGCTACTGAGTGATTCATTAGTGGGTAGTGGAGACAGCGTGGAGATGCTGGACAAAGGAAGGATTCACATCTCCCATGGGACAAAGCAGGCCAGTGCGAAGTTTCATCATGCTATTCAGAATGGCACACAATTAAACCACTTGTACTTGAAGTCTTGTTCCAGAGGAACCCAAACTATGACAGCCAAATGTAGTGGTAAGCTATTTACATGTATTACCTCCTGTCATTCTCATAACAATCACATGAATTGCACACTATTATTATGCTATTTTGCAGATAAAAGAAATGAGGCCCTTAGTAAAGGCCACACTGCTGGGAAAAAGCACAGCTAGAATTCAAAGCAGATTGACTCCAACACACACTTAACAATGGCTGCTGTGTTTCTTGACACTTTACAATATCACTACAGACCCCAGCTTCCAATGATTCTATTCAAAGCAGGTAAATACCAGAGCATCACTGAAGGGGATGTAAATGAACTAGAGAAAGTACTGTTGTTCCATCGAATCTCAGGGGGAACCGTGACCCAAGTAGCCTTGCACGTCGTAGGTGCCCATTAGTATTTATTAAAATAACGTGGCAGTATTTACTTTACAAAACATCATTAGTGTTGCTCTTTATGTTATCCTTGAAAAGGGGAAACTTTCTGGGGGATAATTCTCCAGTAAAATATTTCTAGAATCTGAAAATGATGGTCCCCCTGGATTACGCTAAAGTTATCATCTCCAGAGTAGAAGAAAAATTGGACTCAACCATGCTCTGTTACACATTGGAAGAATAATACATGTTGCTCTTTTACCAAAAAAAAAGGTATAACTTCAAAATATACATATTCTTATTTATCTAAGACAGCTTAGGTACAGGTTTGCCTAAGACCAAAGATCGAAGCAAATTCTCATTGACCCTTTCCATTTTATGTGTCTATGATTACATATGAAAATCATTTTTCTATTATTTTAGGTAGCACATGCATAAGAGAGTGAACACGTCTAAGGACAAGTCACTGAAATAATTGTCTTGCTGCCTATTTCCTGATTTAGTGGAATGAGCCCTAAATCAAGAGTCATAAAGCCCAGTTGTGTGGACTAATTACTTACTTTTTCTGGGCTCCATAGCCTTTTCAGTAAATTAGAAGTTTTACTTTGCAATCACCAGTATCCCCCAAATTTTCTGACTAACAAGAGAAAATATTTGCTTACTTCCAGCCTTGTGTACAACTGAATTAAAGAGTGTTGGAGCATCACTTCCACCTTCTTTAGTATTGTACAGACACATTCACTCTGCGTGGTGTAAAGAACACAGAGGAAGTCTTTCTGTACCTAGATCAACACCAAAATTTCTATCTAGACTGTGCTTTTACTGTGGGAAATATTAATACCTCCTGCGTTAATTGTGACCTCAATGTTATTGTAATCTCTGGTTGCCTATGGGTATAAACTTCAGGGAATACTTAATATTACATAACAATAGGCTGTTTTCATAAAACATTTTCATACTGTTGGATAATTTAGATTGTGTTTAAAAACATAATGAACACTAAGCAATTGTTTGCAGACAAGGAAATGGAAGGCTTCAAAGAGGATAAGAGAAATCTCATATTTAATTCAATTAAGTCAGAGATTGAACATGTCTAAGGATGTCAAGAACCACCCTCCCACCTCCATTTTCTAATATTACTTACTCAAATATTCTAAAGACATAATTAATGTAGTCTAAATTAAATCTAAGTTTCTAATAGCGCTCTTCAAATACTTCAAATTAGTAGGTAGACCCAAGTAATATTGTCTATTTGACCATTTTTTATTTATAAAATAGTAATTTTGTGTCATTCAATCTAATAATTTAAAGTGTTTGAGTACATTGCAGGCAGATATCTAACAAGACAAAGAACTAAAGTGTAACTGGAGTGGAGACTGAAATCCTTTAGAAAGACTAGGCAAAGTATCAATAAAGAATGGTTTTCATTGGTAGCTTACATAAATCATGGCTTTTAAAAATTGGTTGTGCATGGCAGTTTGTGAGGAGTAGATGCACTTATAAGAGCTTTTCAAAAATTCATTAACTGTTAAAACTTCAGATTCTATTTTTTAAGAAAAAAGATATTATCAGGATAGATGAAAAGATTGGTTAAGCTTTTTGTCTTGCTTTGTTTTTCATGGTGAAGCCACTTGTAAACGGAGAATGCATTTGGTAGAGATTATCAAAGCTTTAAGGTGAGCATCCTCCTGAATGCACTGTTGTGGAGATTGATTGGCAGTGGAGAATAGATAGAATGCTCTTCTTAAGCTATGGGGACAGGTTACCTAGTAACCACGGAATGATTAAGTTTTGTTCACGGAGTCTTGTTCCCTTAATTGGATGAAAAGATTTAAAGAGCACAGCTGGGGAGAAATGGAAAAATGGAGGACCGTGGCCATTATTAGTGGACCTGACATCTGTATTCCCAACAGCCTTAGCCAATGGTAGCAATATGAGTGAATCTTCTGTTAGTACAAAGAAGCCAGTGAAGCTACCTACAGAGCCACAATTTTGTGCACTTTTCAACTGCAGGAAAAATGAAAATTAAGTGTGGAATTACACACATTAAAAAGTGTAGTGAAAACTGTGTGGTGTTATGGTTTTGAGAATGATCATTTTCTGTGGACAAGATTACATTTGTGTTCAGATATCAGAGCTCTATTCTTTTAAGAGAACTCATAATGGGCCCTTGGAGTCAGTATATCCTATCATGACTCTCTTTGGTCTATATATAATACCATTAGGCACAAAATGTTTTATAGAGAATTATAATCACTTCTACTCTCTTTTATTTTTAACATAAAATTAAGAAGAATCAAGGTATAGATTGGTAATAATGACTCATTCATTAAGGATTGAGAAAATTCAAGGTATAGCTTGGTGATAGTGATTTTTTTATTCATTAAGGATTTTTAGATGATAGAGTACTTTTTGCCTATGCTCAAAAAAGAACTCACTGTGGATATATTATAAATGAAAAAGTATCTGAGACAGGTCTCACTCAATTTAGAGATTTGTTTTTCTAAGGTTAAGCATGACACAGCCTCAGGAGGTCCTAAGGACATGTGCCCAAGGTGGTTGCGTTATAGCTTAATTTTACACATTTTAGGGAGACAGAAGTTACAGGTAAAGACATGTAAGGTATATATTGGTGTAGCCTGGAACGGTGAGACATCTTGGAGTCTTTTAGGTCATGGGTGGATTTAAAATTTTTGTGATCAGCAATTGGTTAAAAGGGGTAAGCTCTGCCTGAGGAGTTAAAATCTGTTTCAGTAAAGGTAATTGGGGAGTGGTGGGTTGTGGAAACCAAGGTTCTTGTCATGTAGATGAGCCTCCAAGTAGCAGAATTCAGAGGCAATAGATGTGAATATCTCCTATGGAACTTTAAACGTTGTCAGACTCTTCAGAAAGCTAAGGGAGATACTCTACTAAGGGAAGGATACTCTCTACAGAATGCAAATTTCCCCCACAAGAGACAGCTTTGCAGGAGCATTTCAAAATATATCAAAAAATACATTTTGGGGTAAAATACTTTCATTTCCTTCAGGGCCTGCTGTCATTCATATGATGCTAGATGCTATGCTAGAGTCTGTTTGGAACTTGTTAGCTTATTGCTACAGAGTTTGTTCTCTCAGTCTTAGAATTCCTATTTTCATGTTATTTCATGTTAATGCTGGTCAGTTATGCCTGAACTTCAAAGAAAGGGGGTATAAGAGATATGTCCTACCCTCCCCTTCCCTTGATGGCCTGAACTGCTTTTGCAGATTCCTTTGGGTCCCCTTGGCTAAGAGGAGAATCCATTCAGTCAGTTGGAAAGACTTAGAATTTTATTTTGGTTTACCACATTTAAATGTATGTATACCTGTTTGCCATTTGTCTTCTTTTGAGAAATGTCTATTCAGATCTCCTGCCCATTTGCTAATTAGATTATTATATTTTTTTCTTATTGAGTTGTTTCAACTTGTTTGATATTCTGGCTATTAATCCCTTGACAGAGGAATAGTTTGCAAATATTTTCTTCCATTCTGTGGTTGTCTTTTCACTTTATTGATTATTTCCTTTGCTGTGCAGAAGCTTTTATAACTTGATATGCTCCCATTTGTACATGTTTGCTTTGGTTGCCTGTGCTAATGGGGTATTGCTTAAGAAGTCTTTGTCCAGACCAACGTCCTGGAGTTTCCCCCAATATTTTCTTATAGTAGTTTCATAGTTTGAGGTGTTAGATTTATTATTTTAAGGCATTTTGATTTGATTTTTGTCATATGTTGAGAGATAGGGGTCTAGTTTTGTTCTCTACATATGGATATCCTGTTTTCCCAGAACCATTTACTGAAGAGACTGTCTTTTTCTCAATGTGTATTCTTGAAACCTGTGTTGAAAATGAGTTCAGTATAAATGTATGAATTTATTTCTGGGTTCTTTATTCTGTTCCACCAGTCTATGTGTCTTCTTTTATGACAGAACCATGCATTTTGGTTACTATAGCTCTATAGTATAATTTGAAGTCAGATTATGTGATTGCTCCAGTTTTGTTCTTTTTGCTTAGGACAGCTCTGGCTATTCCAGGTCTTTTGTGGTTTCATATACATTTTAGGATTGTTTTTCCTATTTATGTGAAGAATGTCCTTGGTATTTTGATAGGGACTGCATTGAATCTGTAGATTGTTTTTGGTAGTATGGACATTTTATCAATCCATGAAAATAGAATAGCTTTCCAATCCATGACATGGAATACCTTTTCATTTTCTGGTGTCCTCTTTGATTTCTTTCATCAATTTCTTTTATAGTTTTTACTGTAGAGATTTCAGTTCTTTGGTTAAATTAATTGCTAGATATTTTATTTCTAACAATTGCAATTGGGATTTATAAGCTATTGTACAATTGACTTGTAAAAATCAGCCTATAAGTACTAGATGGATTGCCAGAAAGATGGCCAAATAGGAACAGCTCCAGTCTTCAGCTTCCAGTGAGACCAATGCAGAAGGCAGGTGATTTTTGCACTTCTAAGTGAGGTAGCCAGTTCATCTCATTGGGACTGGTTAGAGAGTGGGTGCAGCCTACAGGGGCAAGCTGAAGCAGGGTGGGATATTGCCTCACCCAGGAAGAACAAGGGGTCAGTGAACTCCCTCCTCTAGCCAAAGGAAGTCATGAAGGACCATTCCATGAGGGACAATGCTATCCAGCCCAGATACTATGCTTTTCCCATAGTCTTCACAACCTGCAGACCAGGAATTTTCCTTGGGTGCCTATACCACCAGGGCCCTGGGTTTCAAGCGCAAAACTGGGCTGCCATTTGGGCAGACATCAAGCAAGCTACAGGAGTTTTTTTTTTGCACCCCAATGGTGCCTGGAATGTCAATGAGACAGAACTATTCACTCCCCTGGAAAGGGGGCTGAAGCCAGGGATCCAAGTAATCTTGCTCAGCAGATCTCACCCTCACAGAGCCCAACAAGCGAAGATCCACTGGCTTGAAATTCTCCCTGCCAGCAGAGCAGTCTGAAGTCAACCTGGGATGCTCAAGCTTGATGGGGGAGGGGCATCCACCATAACTGAGGCTTGAGTAGGTGGTTTGCCCCTCACAGTGTAAACAAAGCCACCTGGAAGTTCAGACAGGGCAAAGCCCACTGCAGCTCAGCAAAGCCGCTGTGCCCAGACTGCCTCTCTAGATTCCTCCTCTCTGGGCAGGCCATCTCTAAAAGAAAGGCAACAGTCCCAGTCAGGGACTTATAGATAAAATGCCCATCTCCCTGGGACAGAGCACCTGGGAGAAGTGGTGGCTGTGGGTGCAGCTTCAGCAGACTTAAACATTCCTGCCTGCGCAAAAAAGGAGCAAGGGTTGCAATCCTAGTCTCTGATAAAATAGACTTTAAACCAACAAAGATCAAAAAAAGACAAAGAAGGGCATTACATAATGGGAAAGAAGTTAATGCAACAAAAAGAGCCAACTATCTTAAGTATATATGAACCCAATACAGGAGCACCCAGATTCATAAAGCAAGTTCTTCTTAGAGACTTACAAAAAGATGTAGACTCCCACACAATAATAGTGGGAGACTTTAACACCCCACTGTCAACATTAGACAGATCAACAACACAGAAAATTAACAAGGATATTCAGGACTTGAAGTCAGCACTGGACCAAGCAGACCAAATAGACATCTACAGAACTTTCTACCCCAAATCAAGCAATATACATTCTTCTCAGCATCACATAGCATTTATTCTAAAATCAACCACATAATTGGAAGTAAAACACTCCTCAGCAAATGCAAAAGAATGGAAATTATAACAGTCTCTAGGACTGCAGTGCCATCAAATTAAAACTCAGAATTATGAAACTCACTCAAAACCACACAACTACATGGAAACTGAACAACCTGCTCCTCAATGACTATGGGGTAAATAACAAAATTAAGTCAGAAATAAATAAATAACCAATGAGAACAAAGACACAATGTACAAGAATCTCTGGGACACAGCTAAAGCAGTGTTTAGAGGGAAATTTATAGTACTAAAATGCCCAAAAGAGAAAGCAGGAAGGATCTAAAATCAACAACCTAACAACACAATTAAAAGAACTAGAGAAGCAAGAGCAAACAAATTCAAAAGCTAGCAGAAGACAAGAAATAACTAAGATCAGAGCAGAATGAATGAGATAGAGTCATGAAAAACCCTTCAAAAAATCAACAAATCCAGGAGCTGGTTTTCTGAAAAGAATTAACAAAATAGATAGATTGTTAGCCAGACTAATAAAGAAGAAAAGAGGGAAGAATCAAGTAGACACAATAAAAAAATGATAAAGGGGATATCACCACAGATCCCACAGAAATACAAACTACTGTCAGAGAATACTACAGACACCTCTATGCAAATAAATTAGAAAATCTGGAAGAAATGGAGAAATTCCTGGACATATACACCCTTCCAAGACTAAACCAGGAAGAAGTTGAATCCCTGAATAGACTAATAGCAAGTTCTGAAATTGAGTCAGCATTTAATAGCCTACCAACCATAAAAAGCCCAGGACCAGATGGATTCACAGCCAAATTCTACCAGAGGTACAAACAGGAGCTGGTGCCTTTCCTTCTGAAATTATTCCAAACAACAGAAAAGGAGGGACTCCTCCCTAACTCATCTTATGAGGCCAGCGTCATCCTGCTGCCCGGCAGAGACATAACAATAAAAGAAAATTTCAGGCCAATATCCCTGATGAACATCGATATGAAAATCCTCAAAAAAATACTGGCAAACCGAATCCAGCAACACATCAAAAAGCTTATCCACCATGATCAAGTCAGTTTTATCTCTGGGATGCAAGGGTGGTTCAACAGATGCAAATCAAAAAACGTAATCCATCACATAACAGAATCAATTACAAAAACCACTTGATTATCTCAATAGATGCAGAAGAGGCCTTTGACAAAATTCAACACCTCTTCATGCTAAAATTTTGTTAAAGATTCATGCTTCTTTCCTTCCTTCCTGTCTTCCTTTTAATGAAGGAAATTTTCTCTGATGGTAGTATTTAATTTCTTGCTTTTCATTTTTGGTGTATCTGTTGTATGTTTTTTGATTTGAGGTTACCATGAGGCATGCAAATACTATCTTATAATCCATTGTTTTAAACTAATAACAACTTAACACTGGTTTCATAGACAAACAAGCAAGCAAGCAAGCAAGCAAGCAAGAAAGAAAGAAACAATTAAAATTCTACATTTTAACTTCATCCCCCAGCTTTTTAATTTTTTGTTGCATCTATTTATACCTTATTGTACAGTCTTTGTCTTGAAAAGTTGTTGTAATTATTATTTTTGATTTCATCTTTTAGTCTTTCTACTTAAGGACTTTAAGGTAGTTTACACTTCACAGTTACAATGTCATAACTTTCTGTGTTTTCCTGTATATTGACTATTACCAGCGAGTTTTGTACCTTCAGATGATTTCTTATTGCTCATTAATGCCAATTTCCTTCTGATTAAGGTACCCACTTTAGGGGAGTACTTATAAAACAAGTCTTGTGTTGATAAAATCCCTCAGCTTTTGTTTATCTGGCAAAGTCTTTATTTCTTCTTCATGTCTGAAGAATATTTTCACTGGATATACTATTCTAGGGTAAAAGATTTTTTCCTTCAGCACCTTATATGTCATACCACTCTCTCCTGGCCTGTAAGGTTTCCACTGAAAAGTCTGCTGCCAGGTGTATTGGAGATCTATTGTATGTTACTTGTTTATTTTTCTTGCTGCTTTTATGATCCTTTCTTTATCCTTGACCTTTGGGGGTTTGATTATTATATGCCTTGAAGCAGTTTTCTTTGGATTAAATCTGTTTGATGGTCTGTAGCCTTCTTGTACTTGGATAGTGACATCTTTATGTTTGGAAAGTTCTCTTTTATTATTTCTTGAATAAACTTTCTATCCCTATCTCTTTTTCTATCTCATCTTTAAGGCTAATAACTCTTAGATTTTCCCTTTTGAGGCTATTTTCTAGATTTTGTAAGCATGTTCCTCTGTTTTTTATTCTTTTTTATTTTGTCTCCTCTGACTGTATATTTTCAAATAGCCTGTCTTCAAGATCTCTAATTCTTTCTTCTGCTTGATCAATTCTGCTATTAAGACACTCTGATGCATTATTCATCAGTTGTGTAGCCTGGGATTGGTGAGAGGGAGACAAAAGGGGAGAAGTGCAAGCACTCCCTTAGCTTCCCCAGCTGGTGTCTTAATAGGTCATGTGTCCTGCCCTCCAACCCAATCTACTAGCTCTGAGTCCAGCTCAACACTAGGACTTGCATAGGAATTGCAGTACTTGTGGCCTAAACTGCCCCTCAAGTTCACTCAGGGCCCCAGACCACTCCAGCCCTCAGTAGCAAGGCTTGCCAGAACTCAAACTCCAACTGCTGAAATGGGCAATTACCCTCTGCCTTGGGCCAGTCCAAATGCCCCCTCCATGGGCAAGCATCAGCTGAGTACAGCTCCGTTTGCTTTCTGTTGTGCTGGGGCAGCACTGAGCCTAATGCAAAGCCTCATAATCGCTGTGCTCCCCTTCTCTGAAGCACAGAGATTCTCTGCACCAGGTCGCTGCTGCTGGGGAACAGGGGACGAGAGGGGTGGTATCAACAATTCAAGACTATCAGTGATGTGAAATCAAAGCCAGGCACTGAGAGTGATGCCCTGATTTTTATTTCTGTGAAGTTCACTCCCTTTGCGTAGATAGCTGTCAAGCTAGGGGTTTCTGAGAAGGGATAACAGGCAGATTCTTCTATTCAGCTATCACACTCTGCCCCTCCCCTGGAGTCACTTTTTAAAATGTTTGTCAGTTGCATGTTACATGGTTTGAATAAAATTTGTAGGTACTATCGCCTTGGCATGTCTGCTTTCCTCACAGGAATGGAACTTAAAACTTTCCTAAAGCCCCCTCTAGTGACAAACAGCAAATTAATCCATTATTTCATAACATGCTAATACCCACAAGCTCTAAAGTTCTATTTTCTCATTTAGTTATTAGACGAATCAATTGCTACATTATTTGGATCAGCGAATGATTAAAAAATAGTTAATAGCTTAAATTCTCAAGCATTCTTAAGTCGCCAAAACCTAATCAATTTTGAGACTGAGGTCAACACAGCGCACATTTAACTCTATAATTTTGCACTGTCCTAGTACATATAATTTTTTTAATTCCCTAAATTTCCTTCATTTTTGTCCATTAGGAACTTTAATGATTAAAATATGTTCACAATAACCCAATAAATAAAAAAGTTGTTTTTACCTTTAGCTTCTTGTATTTACTGAAATACTGTATCTTACTATATTTACTGAAACATTTTCTAAACACACAAATATAAATTCCAGGAATCCTCTGAATTATGAAACGAGGGGTCATCCATAAAGACACAGATTAAATGCATAATAATAACATACTGTTTAAAAACATAATATATAGGTTGGGCGCCATGGCTCATGCCTGTAATCCCAGCACTTTGGGAGGCCAAGGTGGGTGGATCATGAGGTCAAGAGATTGAGACCATCCTGGCCAACATGGTAAAATTCCATCTCTACTACAAATACAAAAATTAGCTGAGTGTGGTGGCACATGCCTGTAGTCCCAGCTACTCAGGAGGCTGAGGCAGGAGAATGGCTTGAACCTGGGAGACGGAGGTTGCAGCGAGCTGAGATTGCACCACTGCTCTCCAGCCTGGCAACAGAGCGAGCCTCTATCTCAAAAATAAATAAATAAATAATATATAACAAAACAGAACAAATAATAAACTATGTATTATTTGTATGACTATAGGCTATGGTATTAAAATATACAGTTTATTTCATTTGTATAAAATTAAAATATATTATATATTTCAATTATATAAAAGCTCATTTCCAAAGGGCTTAGAGTTCATCCAATAAGACAGGTCTAACTGAACCACTAAAAGAATAGAAGTCATATTCCTAATAAAGGAAATTAAAGAGATAAATTTTTAAAAGGCTATGAATATTTATTTGCAACTGAGCACAAATCTTAGTTTTGAGGTTCATGTAAGCAAAGAGCAAAAAAGAAACCCAATAATTGGTTAGTTCATGCCAATTCATTAAGGGTGTTGGATACAATGAGTTCATGACAGAGCAGTAAAGGCTGCCTACGTCAAGGATAAGAATCCTTTACCCTCCCCTGCTCAGGTATGTGCTCGTCATTGCTCCATCCGTGAGATGCACCCTGCCTTGCTGAAAAAATTTATATTCAAGTGCTATTTCTTTTGCAGCACCGAAAATTTACATATAAGAAGGGAAACAAAAGTTTTTCCATCTAAAATACGCATATGGGCCAGGCACAGTGCCTCATGCCTGTACCCAGAACTTTGGGAGGCTGAGCTGGGTGCAGCACTTCATTTCAGGCCTGGAGTTTCAGACCAGCCTGGCCAACATGGCAAAACCCTATTTCTATTAAAAACACAAAAATTAGCCAGGTGTGATGGCTCATGCCTATAATCCTAGCACTTTGGCAGGCCAAGGTGGGTGGACTGCTTGAGCTCACAAGTTTGAGACCAGCCTAGGCAACACAGTGAAATCCCATCTCTACTCAAAAACAAAAGAAATTAGATGGGCGTGGTGGCATGTGCCTGTAGTCTCAGCTACTCAGGAGGCTGATGCAGGAGAATTGCTTGAACCTGGGAGGTGGAGGTTGCAGTGAGCCAAGATCGAGCCCAGTCTGGGCGACAGAGCAAGACTCCATCTCCATAAAAATAAAAATTAAAAATTAAAAAACACATATACAGATTTCTAAATGTCAATAACAAGATTATAGCATTGGAATAATTTCAGAACATGAAATTCATGTGTAAACATATATATTCAACAAAAGGTCTTCAGAATGCCTACTCTCCAAGGCCATTGCAGCTGGTCATGATCTCCCCAATAGAAGGGTGTTTCTTGGGAGCTTACTCTATAATAAACACATGCCAGCTATATCCATCACCCATGATCAGGAATTATCTCCTGGAAAGAGCAACCAGAAAGAATCTTCTCTCTTGTTTACATACATAGAGCCAAAGCAAAGGACAAATAAAATTGCACTTAGGACAATATGTTCGTTGCTAAAATTGGAGAGAAATAGACCCTATTATGCACACATTCTTGAAATAATTGGAAGAAAGTGTTGAAAGAAATAATGAAATGGATGGCTTCAGACAAAGTTGGGTACCAGGCAATGTGGTCTTCACAAATTTCTCCCATTCTATTGCCCTCTCCAGATCACAGAGCCCCCTTTCTACTTGAAAACAAAATCTACTTGTCATCCTAAAATCTACTTTTCTAAGAGGAGCTAGTATCACCTTCTCTGAATCAAGTCACTGTGTTGCTTAACCCAGATGGGTTTGCCTTGGGTTCTTTAGTTATAATTCGACTTAACAGATGCCTACTGGAGGCTATTGTATGCAAAGTATTTGCTAGCTGCAAGTAGTGAAATAAAGACCTTCATCATCTTAGCAATGGATTTCAAGCAATAATGAGTACCTAGGAAGGAGTTTTTGTTCACTGCATGATACGGTTTGGCTCTGTGTCCCCAGCCAAATTTCATGTTGAATTGTAATCCCCAGTGTTGGGGGAGGTACCTAGTGAGAGGTAATTGGATCATGGGGATGAATTTCCCCCTTGCTGCTCTCATGATAGTAAGTTCTCATGAGATCTGTTTGTTTAAATGTGTGAAGCCCTTCCCTCTTCACTCTCTCTCCCTCCTACTCTGCCATGTGAAGAAATGACTTGCTTCCCCTTTGCCCTTCTGCCATGATTGTGTTTCCTGAGGCCTCCCCAGCAATGCTTACTGTACAGCCTATAGAACTGTGAGTCAATTAAACCTCTTTTTTTCATAAATTACCCAGTCTCAGGTAGTTCTTTACAGCAAAGTGAGAATGAATTCTTGCACTGCATAACATCTGACTCCCTGTCCTGTATTCTTCCAAGTGACTTTTGTTGTTGGGGCCACAGAGCCATCACACACACTTCAACATGCCTCAAATTTTGTCTGCCTACCCTGGGTTTTAGGAAACCAGGTTTCTGATTTATTTCTCTTTCCTTGTTATAGGGTTTATGACTTATTCTCTCAAGCCTGAATTCCCTGATACCCAACTCTGCTGAGATAGGAATCTTAGAAGAAAGAAGGCTAACATTTATTGAATACATTCTTTTATTTGCCAGGCACTGTTAATTCTTTTAACTATGAAATTGGTAGCACCATTTTTTCATCCTAAGCAACAGAGAGGTGGACTGTTGATGAAAAAAGACAAACATTGTGAAATATTTTTAGAGATTTATTCTGAGCCAAATATGAGTGACAATGGCCTGTGACAGTCCTAAGGAGGTCCTGAAAACATGTGCCCAGGGTGGTTGGGGTGCAGCTTAGTTTCATACATTTTAGGGAGGCATGACACATCAATCAAATATGTTTAAGAAATACATTGGTTTGGTTCAGAAAAGTGGGATAACTCAATGTGTGTGGGGGGCGGCGGTGGGGGGCTTCCAGGCCAGAGGTAAATTTAAACATTTTCTGGTTGACAATTGGTTGAGTTTACCCGAAGACCTGGGATCAGTAGAAAGGAAATGTTGAGGTTAAGATAAAGGATTGTGGAGACCAAGTTCTACTGTGAAGAGGAAGCTCTCAGATAGCAGACTTCAAAGAGAGAGCAGGTTAAACATTTCTTGTCATACCTGAAAGGGTGCCTGGCTCTTTGTTGATTATCTCCTGGATCTGGAAAGGAAGAAAGGAAAACAATGGGGAAAAAGGATTCTCTATAGAATGTGGATTTTTCCCACAAGAGACTTTGCAGGGCAATTTCAAGGTATAGCAAGGAAATATATTTTGGGGTTAAATATTTTGATTTTTTTCCCTTGTCTTATAATGTTATGCCAGAATCAGACTGGAAAGTAAGTCATGATATACAGGGTCAAATAAAACCCATCCGATGATAATTTATGGTTTGTAGGGTATGACTCCCTAGACCCCTTAGATAGGAATTTGAGCAAGATAAAAAAAAATCAGAGCTTAGTCCTCAACTCTCCAGAAGAAAATGACATTTCCTCAGGAATGGGCATTGCAATGGGAATATGTGCGCCATGGCAAACTGTTTGCATATTCAAGAAATTAAAAGAAAACAATATTTTTTAAAACAATTTTTAAAAGCAGAGGATTACATAATTGTTTTGAGGTAATTAGCCTTGGCTACAAGCATCAGTAACAAGGGTGACATCAGTTCAAGGCTCGACAGATAATTGCTGGGCGGATGTCCTCATAGAAGTATCTTTTTGGGTAAGGTGGAGAAACCTTCTCAAAGGTAAACCATCTTACCCAAAAAGATACTTCTATGAGGTTGTGGTTTTTGCAGTATTTTGTGATAGTTTTTATTATCAGACATTCATGTATGAGAACCCTCCTTCAAGGCTTCCCCAGCTCCACTTGTCAGATTTTCTTAATACATGTGACTCTGTTTTGATTCTGACAACTTTCACAATTTACATTAGAAAAGAGGAAACTGAGGCTCAGAATGTTTTAGAAACTAATTCAAGATTAAGCTGGTAAGTAGCAGAAAATTCACAATTAAGTTCTACATATCTGGCTCCAAAGCAGAACTCTTCATTTCAGCAGTGGTTCTCAACAGAGTTGCGATTTTGCTCCCTGGGGAATATTTCACATGGTCTGGAGACATTTATAATTGTCAGAACTGGAGGTGGAATGGATGGGGTCTGTTTCTGAGAAGCTACTGGCTTCTACTGAGCAGAGGCTAGGGATGCTACAAAACAGTTCACAGGGACAGCACCCCCACAACAAAGAATTATACAACCCGCCCAAAATGTCAATGGAGCTGCTGAGAAGTCTTAACATGACAGAATGCTTCCTACCCTGTTCTGATGTTATTTCCAAGGTTTCAAAGATAACTGCTTCAAAATTAAACAAATTATGGAAAGCCATAAATAAATCAACCCCTTATTCACGTTGCAGCTCTCTTCCATTATAAGAAAAATGGATTGAAACTTAAGATAAAAGGGAGGCAGGGACAGGAAGAGGGGAAGCTTGGTGAGCAGAAAGGAAATTCAAATTTATTATTAAGGTTAAGAATTAAGATGTAAATATGTAGATGTTTTTCACCCCTAGGATTTTCACTAATCCAAAAGTTCACGGTCTGTTTTGAAATTTAATTATTTGGAACTGGTTAAATGTTACCCTGACCTCAACTAACATTTGTGCTTGACTTTTCTCCAGGACCCAGGGGACGTGGATGCCAGATGAGTCCACCTCCTCTCCCTGCTCTTCCCACAGGGACAGAGCCTACCAGGTGCTGGTGACTTGGATCCTGACAGGAGGTCGCTCTGCGGAAGACTGGCAGAATCCCAGAGCAACAGACTGGGGATTGATGTACCTTCTCCGCCAGATCCCTCCGTCAGCAACTCCCTCCCACTACCGGGTACCCCGGGGGCGGGGCTGCAAAACTCACGTCCTCTGCGCCGTGACGTCACAATCGCGACGCCCTGTACCCGGCTCTTAGCAACCAGCCTGGCGACGGTTTCTCGGCTGCTGCAGCCCCCGCCGGCTCCTCCTTTCCAGTCCACCACTGCCAGAGCTGGGCGGGCCGGGGGAAGGACCAGAGGGAATCCAACGTGTCTCCACGGCGGCTGCAAGAAAACTAAGCATGGATGGCAGCCGGAGAGGTAAAGGGCAGCTGTCACGGGCGACCGCTGCCTCGCCCCTCGCTCCAGCCGGCGCTCCCAGCCTCGGGTCCGGGCAGCCGAGGCAAGGCCGCCCCTTCGGCGCTCCCTGTCCCTGGCTGAGTCGCCAGGTTACCCTGAGCTTCCCGGGCCCGCGCAAAAGAAAAGGGAGGGCTTGCTTGCGAGGCTCTCAGGTCCGCTTCTTTGCGCTGAATTAGTCGCCCTGACACCAGGCGACCCTGTCTCCTGAAATCAGGGTCGTGCAGCCTTTAAATCCTCGGTAGCTCCCAGGCAGAGGAACCAGGTTTGGCCTTTGGAGTCAGACCTCCCCGGGCCCCAAATCAGTTTTCTCATCTCTTGAACGTGAGGATCAAATACCCAGGCCATGGAGTTCTTGAGGATTAAATGCAGATAATAAAGAGAAGATCCGGGCACATTTTAAGTGCTTAGTAAATAGGAAACCTCCCATTCAGTAACTAATTACGTTCCCCAAAGCTATTGACTAACCCTGGGCTTCTGTAACTTTATGTGACTAGGAATCCCCTCAGAATCATGTTAAAATGCAGATTATTATTCAATAGGTCCCTTGGTCGTGGCTGAGATTTTGCATTTATAATAAATTTCCAAGTAATGCAGTGTTGCTGGTCAGCAGAATGCAGTTTAGCAGCAATCCGTAATCACCATATACACCTGTTCTCCACTGATTTCTGGAGTCAGGTGGACATCATGGGGTGGGATTGGGGGCGGGGAAATATAACCTTAAACGTCTACAAATCGGCCCAAACAAAATAGTTGGCATTTTCACACCTTCTGAACAAGTAACATTCTTTCCTCATCGAATAAGGCAATCTTTAGGCCCCCCACACCTCCCAATTCAGTGTCCTTGTCTATTTAAAAAACTGCCTTAAAACCAAGCTGCTAGATGATTTCTTGAAATCTTCCTTTGAATGAGTCTGCCTTTATTATGTAGTCGTTGATCAAAATAAATGCTACTCTGAATGTAGAAGAATACTATTCATTGATCAGCAAACTGTATATTCTGACACTTTACCAACCCAGGTTTCAGAAAAGGCAAATCAAAACGCTTTATGATCTTAAGGAATTTTACACATAAACTAACATTAAACCCTTGCTATGTGCAAGGACCTATTTCCCAATTCTCTCAATATACAAAAATAGCTTGTTAGATAGGCATTAGCCTTATGTCATAGTGAAGAAACTAAAGCAAAAGATCACAAATAACTTGCCAAGGTCACAGTGAGAGGCAGAACAGGCTTTGAATCCAGGCGAAGAATATAAAATCTGAAGCCAGTGCTTTTATTTACTAGCCCGTGGTAGGGGTGTGACAGGGGGAGAGGATATATGTAAAATTTAGAGTATAATAGATTTAGTAAGTTGTCAGTATTTGTTTATGGAATTATTTTAAAAATTGGGTTCCTGCCAAATGCAAAAACATTGATATTTTTACAACTTGCACAATTTAATTAGCTTCATTTTTGGGATATAACATATGATAATATGAAATATTGTTACTGATTTTGAATTTTTAAAATAAATCCAATCAGCAAATAACTGTGACAGCTTTCATATACTGTAAATTAATATTAATAGGAATCCATAAATAATTTTAGCCAAAGCTAAAATACTTAATTTTAATTGAAAATCAGTTTCTTAGATTTCATTCGGTGACTTTTAGTTATTTCGTACCATAAAATATTAAAACATATAAAGAAAATTATCTTTTGTCATGTTCTTACTGTAATCACGTTTTAGACATTCTTTTGTAAGGCAAACCTTCTCAATTGGTGGTATAATAGAGCACCAGACTGAAAAATGGTTAGTCTTGTTTGCAATCTTTGTTTACTATTAACTAACTTGGTAATCTGCAGCAAGTCACTCTATGTCCCTGGGCCTCAGTTATTTATAAAATGGTGGCTTGGACTAGGTAATATACAAGACGTTGTTTCCAACTTCCCATGGGGAAAGTGAAGAAAAGATTGAGAATAACAAACTACCATTCACTCTAATATCAATGACCTTTGGGGAGGAGAGGAGGCAACCTATTAGTATAAATAACTGAAAGTAACTTGAAAAAAAATTTTGCCCAGCACTCTGGGAGGCCGAGGCAGATGGATCACTTGAGGTCAGGAGTTTGAAACCAGCCTGGGTAACGTGGTTAAACCCTGCCTCTGCCAAAAAAAAAAAAAATACAAAAATTAGCCGGGCATGGTGGCATGCACCTGTAGTCCCAGCTACTCGGGAGGCAAAGGCAGGAGAATCACTTGAACCTGGAAGGTTGCGGTGAGCTGAGATCATGCCACTGGACTCTAGCCTGGGCAACAGAGCAAGAATCCATCTCAAAAAAATATATATATATATATTTTCATCTATTGGTCCCACAGAGACTCTTAAAAATGGTAGATTCCCAAACCTTTGGTTTTCCGGAGAAACCCTGGCACAAAAAACACCTTCATCTTTCCTCACTGAACTTTCTTCTCGCTATTTTAATCTAATTGTGTAGGAAACTGGGCTGCTCTCATGTACCAACGAATTTCACTACTAAGACCGTCAATCTCACTGACAGGATTTTAGTCCTAATAGTTAGAGTGATATTCTTTTCCTTGGCATTTGGTTTGAAGCTACTTCTCCATGCCGCTTTGGATCATTCAGGGTCCAATCAGGAGATAGAAATGATACAGTGATTTAGACAAGGAAAAGTTAAAGAATTGTTATACTTTCATAAAAGAGTAACTATAAGATGTAAGAGGCTGGGTGTGTCAGCTCATGCCTGTAATCTAGGCATTTTGGGAGGCTGAGGTAGGAGCATCACTTGAGGCCAGTTTATAACCAGCATGAGTAACATAGTAAGACCCTGTCTCTAGTATTTTAAAAAATTAATTAGTGAATTAATTAAAATAAAAAGATATAAGAAAACTATATTTGGTACCTAGAATTAAGGGAAAGCATTCAAGGAAGGACATTTTGAAAGAGACTTTCTCCCAAAGACTGGGGTTCAGACCTCATTAGAGAAGTTGTGATTGTGCACATGCCCAAAGCTTCATCGTTGATTAGTGACACCAGAAGCTTCACATTCTATGGGAAATAGACTTGGATAAATTGCTTAGCCAAGTCACTAAACACCAAGTGAACAACAATGAAAACAAGCTCAGGAGAGGATTCTGTATCTAGAGTTGCTATAGTGTATTACCTAAAATAACTTTTCAACAAAAAGAAATTGCAAGTCGTGCAAAGAAAAAAAAAAAAAAACAGGAAAATGTTACCTACACAGAGGACACAAAGCAGGATCGAGAAACTGTGAGAGGATAGATGAATTAAATTGTCTATTTCTCCCTTCAGTTTTGTCAGGGTTTTTGTTTTATTTTGGTGTTTTGTTTTGAGACAAGGCCTCATTTAGTTACCCAGGCTGGAGTACAGTGCAATCTCCTGGGCCCAATCATCCTCCCACCTCAGCCTCCTGTGTAGCTGGGACTACAGGTATGCACCACCATGCCCAGCTAATTTTTGTATTTTTTGTAGTTAGAGTTTCTCCGTGTTGTCCAGACTGGTCTCAAATTCCTGGGCTTTCGTGATCTACCTGCCTCAGTCTCCCAAAGTGCTGGGATTACTAAAGCACATTGAGCCATTGTGCCCAGCCCTAATTCTCTCACTTTTAATATCACATTTATCTATAGGAATATTAGAAACCAATGAGTATATGCCTTGGTGTAATCTGATATCTGATGGTAAATAGACAAGGGGACATCTCAATTCCATGTTTGTTCTTACCACCATCTTATGCTAAAGAGAAGCTGGGGCCAAATCTTTGATTCCTGGGGCCAAATCTTAACTACCTTGTTCACAGCTGTCACCTACAGATGGGTGGGGAAGCATTTCTATCCAAGGCAGTATCACCAGGTTCCAACCTTTTTTCATTTTCTTTTCATCCTCTCCAGCTTCTCTGGGTATATCTGTTTTTCCTCTTTCTGTGACCTGTATTGAAACATACATACAACAGAATAGAATTTGGAGTGAATATACTACACACAGTTGAGGTATCTTTTTAGTCTGTTTTACATGGTTTAGTAGCTTAGAGTATGCTTCAAGTACTGAGAAGTTTATGTGGGTCAAGATAGTGTAATGATTAAGACCCAGAAACCAGACTGCTTGGGTTCAGATCCCAAATCTGTCACATTCTTATGTAATCTTGGGCAAATTACAAGTTTAACCTCTGTGCTTTGATTACCCTCATCTATAAAGTAGGGAGAATTGTAGTATTGTTGTAAGGATTACATGAATTTATACCAGCAAAGTGCTTGGAACACTGCCTGGCACAGTTACTATTCAACAAATTAGCATTTTGACTATAAATGAAGAAATCCAACTCATACTGGTTTAAGCTAAACTGGGATTTTTTAATTTTTTATTTATTATTTCTTACTTTTTGGCCAATGTAAAAAGTCTAGGGAAGGTAGAGTTTCAAACATGGTTGGCTTTGGGTACTCAAATGATGTCACCAAGGAATTCCTTTCTATCTTGATTCCCCTTGACTATGTAGGCTTCATTCTTAGACAGGTTCCTTTATATGGTGCCGCCAGCAAGCTTGACAAACCCAGATCCTTCACTGGGTTTAGCAAGCTCAGTGAAATGAAAGTACCTTTCCTAATAGTTCTAGTCAAAGGCCCAGGATTGTGTATCTCATGGCAGGACTTCGATCATATAGCATTGCTGACGCTGTCAACACAGTTGTCCAGATTGAGGTTTTATGCCTAACCCTGAAAGTGGGGTCAGCTCAATTTGAACCACCTGGGCTAAGAGTAAGGGAACAGCGGTTACCCAAAGAAAAGTTGAGGTTTATTTCCAGGTGAAGAGGCATTGAATTCCAGATAAGAAAAAAGTCACAGTTCTTTCTATCTAGAGAAATGAGGTTTCCTGAGAGTTTTTCTTATGTTTATTCTTTCTTATGTTTAGGTCTTACCCTCCTTCTTTCTTGGTAGAAGCTATACTCATTTCATGACTATCTTTATTCCCAGCTCAGATGGCATCACCTTGACTTGTATCGTCCTAAATATTTTTTTTCCTTTCTGCTCTCTGACCTGTGACATAGAACTTATTAGATATTCTGACCTCAGTTTTTCTGTTTTAATCTATTCTGATAAGTTCTGTTCTCTTGTCCTAGATTTTAGTTCTCCTATCTCGAAACCTATTTAATTTAGTCATCCATGTATCTTCTAGACTTTGTATGTGTCCTCCCTGTTATAGCTTTTAACAGCCCACCTGATAGCAAACTAGCCATCTTACCCTCTTAAAACATCTCTGTTTGGGGGATATAGCATTTATATTGTTCATATTAAATACATTTAGTACTATAACTCAGACGTCCTGTTATGAAGATTACCACTAAAAGCACAGTTACTTTTTGGGGAGAGAAATCATTTTGTTATTTTAAAAAATTGAATGTTGTTGTTTTTGTAAAAGTTGTGTTTCATTTATCCTAATTTATGATTTTTTTGTTGTTGTTGTTAAAAGTCAGAGCAACATCTGTCCTTCCCAGATATGGTCCACCATGCCTATTTAAAGGACACTTGAGCACCAAAAGTAATGGTAAGTGAGGTACTTAAAATGGTAGCTTTGTTAAAAGAGTGTTTCCTTTGTTTGCAAATTATATGACATGATGGCAAAATTATTTCATTTGACAAATATTTGAACTTCAAATTATTAATTTTAGTGAAATATAGGCGTTTTTGAGATTAGAGGATTTTGGAATCTATGATTTCAAACTATTATTGTGCCCTGGATGTGGACTTGGCTGTCTCCTGCTTCCAGCTGCTGCAGCAGCCCAGCTCTACTTTTGCCAGGAAACTACCTTGATTTAAGGCATGCTTGCCTTGTTAAAATGGTCAGTAGCAGGTATTAAAGACACAAGCACTGAAAAGGAAAAGCTGTGCAGAGAAAAGAACACTTGAATAATACATTTCATATTATAGGAGCAAAGGCCTATGGGCCTCTTTATCCAGCTGGATTTCTAGGTGCCGTGATATTTTTGTATTTTAAAGCTTTCAAGATAAAATTTTAAGGTAGGTTTTAAAATAAATTTTTGGTAATTATAGCTTAGAAGTTTATGTCTGTAGGTAAAATAATTGAAAGCCTTATTTTTCTTATTTACATGAAAAATCTTTGATACTGTTAACTTCCAAATGTGGTGGAAGGATTTCATTTTCAGTTGCCTCATTTATTTCTTTGTATTACAATGTAATACATATATATGTGCATAATCATAAACTTTAAAAAATAAATTTTAAATAAAAAGTTTAAACAAGATTTAAAATATACATACATAGAAATCAGGATAAAGAACAATATGTAAAGTTTGCTAACTTTTTTTTTAAAGAATATATGTATAGAGCTGGTATAGGTATGGTGGTTGTAAGTATGAGGCTGCTTCTATGGGTAACATGGAAGCTGCATCCTTTATCAGCAGTGTAACCTTGAAGATGTAACCCATCTCTGTGACTCAGTTTTCACTTTTATTAAATGATAATAATAATGACTAGATAAGTTTATACATATAAAGAGTTTAGAACAATGCGTGGTAAATGGCATCCATTCAGTAAATGTTTTTAGTAGTAACATAAGCTCATAATTATTGCATAGGCTTATATTATGCAGAGTTTCCCTGGAACGATGCATTTAAATAGTAACAGTATATTTCTGAGAAGGGAGACTAAAGATCAAGGTAGAGAAGTCACTTATATCTCCATATGCCATTTTAGCTGTTGAATTTTTTTAGCCACATTGCATGTATTACTTCTCCAAAACTGTTTTTTATGTTTAAAAAAGTTTTGCCTACGTTTTCATTTTATACTTGTGTGTAAGTGCTTAACTATTTATAAGATTTCTCTTAAACAGTTTGAACGAGGATCAAGGAGTTTAATGTTATGGAATTTCTATGCAATTACACTTGTTATAAGATGGTTTTAGTACTTCAAAAAGAATGTGGTAAACTGATATGTAGATCTTGTTTTCAGGTTTAAGTTAGAAATTTGCTTATCAGAATGGAATTTTTGTATATAGGGTTTTAGGATTTGATATTCATTGAATTTCTGAAGTTCCACGGATTGTTTAACAGTGGTAACTAATTAAGCAAGCAGCTAAACACCCTTAGTTACAAGATTGAGAGGTGTCAGAAAGAAATCATTTCATAAGTATAATAATAGATTGTATTCTAGAATCTCTTCCCCAAACTCTCAGGCTTGTAAAATTGTATTCTCAGGAAGGTTTGAACCCAAATGGTCAATAGCCCATCAGCATTATCAGTGCAAGATTAAAGCTTCACATCACAATGTCATATCAATATCTCTGGTTGAATTTCAGAACATTTTATGAGAATGAGTTAATCAGTAACTTGTTTATCTCTTGATTTTTATATTAGTTTTAAATATATAATGATTATGTTTTAATTTTTAGCTTTTTGCACTGACTCCTCTTCTCTCAGACTAAGCACTCTCCACCTGGTCAAGAATCACATGGCTGTTCACTATAATAAAATCCTTTCAGCCAAAGGTAAAAATGTGCAAATGTGAACTCTCTGTACTCAATTTAAACCTCCAGCTTCACTTCTCATTAAAGTACATCTATAGCAAAAATGAATACATTATATATGTAAGAGGATTTGTATTTGTTTGATTTAATGTGATAGAAACTATTGACTAAGCAAATTCATACCCATTTTTTTAACTATATTTCAAATCTAACGCCTATTTTATTTCATTTTATATTTCATTTTATCTCTATTGCTAATAATATTTTGTTAGATATTGCACCTTTTTTTTTTCTTTCTTTCTTTTTTTTTTTTTTTTTTTTACAGAGTCCTGACCTGTTGCCCAGGCTAGATTGCAGCAGTGTGATCTCGGCTCACTGCAACTTATGCCTCCCAGGTTCAAGCTGTTCTCTTGCCACTGCCTCCCAAGTAGCTGGATTATAGGCACGTGCCACCATGCCCAGCTAATTTTTTGTATTTTTAGTAGAGATGGGGTTTCACCATGCTAGCAGGCTGGAATTGAACTCCTGACCTCATGGTCCGCCCATCTCAGCCTCCCAAAGTGCTGGGATTATAGGCGTGAGCCACTGTAAAAGCTAGATATTACTTTTAATATAAAAATTTATAGTCTGCTTTTTTTGTTTAAACAGTCTGCCTTTTTTGTTTAAACATCTATGGAAGTTGCACAAAGAACATGCTGTTTTTCTGTTTAATTTTTCCTTCTTTTGTCAGCTTTATTGAGATAAAACTTGCATTATAAAATGCATTGATTATAATGCCTTTTATAATGTAAGTTTTATCCCAATAAAGCTGACAAAATATTTTATAAATATTTTGAAAAAATATGAAAGTATTTATAATTTATATAAATACTACTACAGTTATGTTGTAAAACAGGAATCAGCTAACTACATCTTTCAGGCCAAACCCTCCTACCACCTGTTTGTGTACAGCCCATGAACTAAGACTAGTGTTCATATTTTTAAATGGTAGCAAAAAATCAAAAAAACAATATTTTGTGACATGAAATTCAGATTTAGTTATCCATAGACAAACATAATCATGTTCATATTGTCTTTGGCAGCTTTTACACTAAAAAGCAGAGTTGACCAGTTGTGACAGACTATATCACTATCACCCTGCAAAGCGTGAAGCATTTACTTCTTGGCTCTTTGTAGGCAAAATTTGCCAACCTTTGATATAGAAAAAGTTCATTACCTCAAAGGCTTCCCCCTAGTCCTTTGTAGTCAGTCCCCTCCTGACAAATCCCTGGCAACCACTGATCTGCTCTCTCTCACTATATTTTTACCTTTTCTGTAAGTCCATAGAAATGGAATCATGTATTGTTTTAGATCTGGCTTTTTTCAGTTAGCTTAACAATCTTTAAGACTTATTTTTGCTGTTCTATGTACCACCATTTATACTTTTGTATTGTTAAGGAAGGAGTATTTCATTTAATGAATAAACCACAATTTGTTTATGATTCACCAGTCGTTAAACATTTGGATTGTTTTAACTCACTTTTGGCTACTTCAAAAGGAGTGAAGCTGCTGTAAACATTCACAAACAATTTTGGAAAGTGTTTACATTTCACTCGGGCAAATTTATGTGTCAGGAGTAGAACTGTGAGGTAATATATTAAGTATAAGTGTAATTTTATAAGAAACTACAGTTTTCCAGAGTGAATGTTTCGTTTTACATTTCCATTACTTCTGCACCCTGACCAACCCTTGGTGTTGATAGTCCTTTTTTAACCATTCTAGTGAATGTGAAATAGTACAACTTCATAGTTTTCGTTTGCATTTCCCTGATTTCTAATGATGTTAACTTTTTATTTTCCATCTGTATGTCTTCTTTGGTGAAATGCCTATTAAAATCTTTTACCCATTATTATAAATGGTTGGTTGTCTCTTTAGTATTAAGTTGTAAGAGTTTCTTTATATATAGATTCTATATCAGATATATTTTTTCCCAATCTGTAGCTGGTGTTTTCATTTTCTTTGTAAAATTTTTATTCTGGAAGAATTTTTAGACTTACATAAACATTTAAAAATTATATAGGACAGAAATAAAAAGAAAACAAACAAAAAATAACAAAGACAAACAAACAAAAAGAATGATATAGGCCAGGCGTGGTCGCTCACGCCTGTAATCCCAGCACTTTGGAAGGTCGAGGTGGGGAATCATGAGGCCAGAAGTTTGAGACCAGCCTGGCCAACATGGTGAAACCCCATCTCTACTAAAAATACAAAAAATTAGCTGGACGTAATGGCGGGCACCTGTAATCCCAGCTACTCAGGAGGCTGAGGCAGGAGAATCACTAGAACCCAGGAGGCAGAGGCTGCATTAAGCTGAGATTGCACCACTGCTCCCTGGCCTAGGTGAGGGAGTAAGACTCTGTCTCAAAAAAAAAAAAAAAAAAAAAAGTAAAAAATAAATAATAAACAAAACATAAAAATAAAAATGGTATAGAGAGGCCGGACATGGTGGCTCACACTTGTAATCCCAGCACTTTGGGAGGCTGAGATGGGTGGATTGTGAGGTCAGGAGATCGAGACCATTCTGGCCTACATAATGAAACACCCCATCTCTACTAAAAATACCAAAAATTACCCAGGCATGGTGGTGTGTGCCTGTAGTCCCAGCTATCCGGAGGCTGAGGCAGGGGAATCACTTGAACCCAGGAGGTGGAGGTTGCAGTGAGCTGAGATTGTGCCACTGCCCTCCAACCTGGCAACAGAACGAGACTCTATCTCCAAAAAAAAATTGGTATAGACAGTTACCATATACCCTTTACCCTGCTTCTGCTAATGTTAAAAATCTTAAAAACCACTAGTATAGCATAGCTATAAAAACCAGAAAATCAATATTGATGCAATCCCGTTAACTACAGACCTTATTTGAATTTCACCAACTTTTTACTGTCTTTTAAATTTTTATGATTTTCTCATTTGAAGAGCTAAAGTTTTTAAATTTTAGTTTATATTTTATGATGTTGATATTATTACTAAATGGCTAAAAAAAGAAAAATATTTTGTGATGTTAAAATCTTGTAATAATTTAGTTTTTTATAGTTGTTTTTATAACCTTTTCAAGAAATCTTTGCCTAACCTTAGGTCACTAAGATTTTCTTAATATGTTTTCTTCTAGAAGTTTTATAGTTTTAACCCTGACATTTAAGTTTGCAATCCATTTTGAGTTAGTTTTTGTATGTGGTATGATATAAGGGTTTTGGGGTTTTTTGTTTGTTTTGTTTTTTGCCTCTTCATATCCAAATTTCCCAGTACCATTTGTTGAAGAGGTTATCTTTTCTCTATTTAATTGTTTAGTACTTTTTGAAAGTCAGTTGACCATATATGTGGGTCTGTTTCTGGACTTAACTCTTTGGTTCTGTTGATCTGTATGTCTGTCTTTAAGCCCATACCACACTGCTTTAATTATTGTACAATTACACCACAAAGTCTTGAAATCAAGTAGTGTAAGGCTTCCATTTTGCTTTTTTTCCCCAAGCTTGTTTTGAGACTACATCATAAGAATGTTAAGTCTGTTACATTTTGAATAATTTATATTGCTGTATTTTCAAGCTCACTAATACTTTCTTCTGCAGTATTGAATGAGTTATTAATCTCAACAGTGTATTTTTAATCAGGGATATTGTATTTTCCATCGCTAGAAGTACAATAAAAAAACAACTGCAAGGTCTGAAACATTTTGTGATTTCCACATTTGGTATTTGTCATTTATAAATACTGAGAATATTATTAAACTACTAACTTTTCTCTTTCAGCTGCAATAGACTGCTCAGTTCCAATAAGCATGAGTGCCAGTGTAAAGTGTAAGTAATTTTTTTACATTATTGCCTTTTTTAAAAAAAATTAGGGTAAAATATATCTAACATAAAATTTACCGTCTTAACCATTTTTAAGTTTCCAGTTCAATATTAAGTATATTAATATTGTGGTACAGTGATAACCACTGTCTCCAGAACTCTCTTTATCCTGCAAAACTGAGAGTCCTATGCCATATAAACAATAATTTCCTTCCATAGGCCCTGGAAACCAACTTCTATCTCTATGAATTTGACTACTGTCATCATTGTACTCACTATCTCTATGAATCTATTTTAGGTACCTTATATACATGGAATCATATAGTATTTGTTATTTTGTGACTGGCTTATTTCACCTAGCATAATGTCCTCAAGGTTCATCCACATTGTAATGAGTCAGAATCTCCATTTATAAGGCTGAATAATATTCAATTGTGTGTGTATACCACATTTATGCATTCATCAGTTTATGGTCACTTGGGTTGCATTCGCTTTTTGGCTGCTGTGAATAAATAATACTGCTATGGACATGAGTATACAAATATCTCTTCAAGAACTTCCTTTTAAAGATTTTGGGCATATATCCAGAAGTCTAGTCTAGTCTCGTCTTGTCCTGTCCTGTCCTGTCCTGTCCTGTCCTGTCTTTTTTTGAGATGGAGTTTTGCTGTTGTTGCCCATGCTGGAGTGCAGTGGTGCGATCTTGGCTCACTGCAACCTCCACCTTCTGGGTTCAAGCAATTCTCCTGCCTGAGCCTCCCGGGTAGCTGGGATTACAGGCACCCACCACCATGCTTGGCTAATTTTTGTATTTTTAGTAGAGACATGGTTTCACCATGTTGGCCAGGCTGGTCTTGAACTCCTGACCTCGTGATCCACCCAACTCGTCCTCCCAAAGTGCTGGGATTACAGGCGTGAGCCACTATGCCAGAACCTTGTTTTTTTTTGTTTTTTTCTTTTTTGTTTTTTTGAGACAGGGTCTCATTCTATTGCTCTGGCTAAAGTGCAGTGGAGTGATCTCACCTCACTGCAACCTTTGCCTCCTGGGCTCAAGCAGTCCTCCCACCTCAGCCTCCTAATAGCCTGCCAAGTAGGTGGGACCACAGGTGCATGCCACCACACCCAGCTAATTTTTTCACAGCCTGTGATTGTCTTTTTATGTAGAGACAGAATTTCACCATGTTGCCCAGGCTTGTCTCAAACTCCTGAGCTCAAGTGATCCGCCTGTCTCAGTTCCCCAAAGTGCTGGGATTACAGGCGTGAGCCACTGCACTCAGCAACCATATTGTTTTCTATAGCAGGTGTACCATTTTACATTATGACCAATGATGCTCAGGTATTCGAATTTCTCCACATGCTCCCCAACACTTCCTTTTTTTTTTTTTTTTTTAATAGTAGCCATACTAAAAGATGTTGACACATTGTCTTTTGAGAAAGCATTTCTAACTTAAAAATTACCCAAAAATACCCAGGCACAGTGGCTCACACATGTAATCCCAGCACTTTGGGAGACAGAGGCAGGTGGATCACTTGAGCCCAGGAATTGAGAGTAGTCTAAGCAACATGGTGAAACCCTATCTCTTCAAAAAATACAAAAATTAGCTGGATGTGGTGGCATGCAACTCTGGTCCCAGCTACTGAGGAAGCTAAGGTAGAAGGATTACTTTGAGCCAGGGAGGTCAAGGCTGCAGTAAGCCATGATGCTGCCACTGCACTCAGGCCTAGGTGACAGAGTGAGAACCTGTCTCAAAAAAAAAAAAAAAAGTAAAAGAAAGCCATAATATGGATGTAGGATATATACTGTCCTTATGTATTTACCCTTTGACCAAGTATCTTCATTTTTAGAAATATTTACTAAGCAAATCATCAGACCAAAAATTTGAAAACCCTGTGTAAAAATTTCTGAAGGATACCATTTGAAACCTTTGTTTGATTTCAATTAAGAAATGTATATTTTAAAAATGGGCAAAAAACATAGCTGTCACAGCCTATGATTGTCTTATTAATGATATAAAAATCAGTGGTATAAATTTTAATTTCAATGTTTTTCTAAGTTTCTAAGTTTTCTAAGTTAATATTTGAATTTATGTAGAGTCTGAGGGGATTTCTACATTAAAAAGTAAATATCAACCCAAGGTTAGTTCATGCTAAATGATAAATTAATAAAAGTATAAATAGGGAAATACCTTTTGGGCGCAATCTAGTAAAGATCACAAACAGTAGCATTGGTTAACTCATCTCTTCTTGTATATCTTCTTAGTTGAAGAGACAGAATGTAGTGGAGACAGTAACTACAAGCTACAGTTCACAGCTACAAACACAATGTGTTTCTCAGGCCTTGTGCTTGACACTTTGTATTATCCTCCTTCTATTCTTTTTATGTTTGCAACAAACCTTCCTGTAGGTTGTTGTATTTTCGAAGGAAAATTAGATTCAAATAATTTTAAAGGAGGAAAAAAGTCTTGTTAGGCAAGAGTAGAGACTTCTTAGTACATATTTTTAAAGACCAGTTTGGTCACTACATACAAGTTATATTGGCAAGTCATTTTACCTCTGACCGCCCTTTTTTGTGAAATGGAAGGTAATTAGATGATTTCTAAGGAACCATCCAAATTTTTAATTTTGGTGCTTTATATTATTTTCTTCTGTATCATATTAGTAACTTTTTTATAGCACAAAACTGCTTTAGCGTTTATATGCTTTAAATATCTGGATCATTTGAAATAAGATGATTTTACCTAATTGTTGTGAGAGCAAATAATCCTCTTTAACTGTGTGTCAACTTTAATTAGAAAAGCTTTGCAAAATTTTCATACCGGTAATAATCTTCTAAAAAAATAGATATATAAAATAAAATTATCCCCCCCTTTAAAAAGAAAGCCTGAATATATATATTAATCCTCTTAACCAACCTTTTGGGTTTAAAATCCAAATTTACCCTTCACATTCCCATCCCAGACCTGGCACCATCACACATACCCAGCACCCCTACATATCTCCAGAATTGATACAGATGCACACCCCATTGAGCTGGTGGGCTCACACCCACCACATCATAATTATCCGCAATTATGATGGATAATTTCCCTATTGAAGCCAGTATGTAAAGTCTGGAATAGGTGAGTACTTCTTCAAATGCATAGACAGCAATGCATGTCTACATGGAACACAGAAAAATACAGGAAACATGACACTACCAAAGGAACACAATACATTTCTAGTAACAAACACCCCAAGATATGGAGATCTGTGAATTGCCTGATAAAAATTCAAAACAATTGTTTAGAAGAAGCTTGGCTAGAGAACACAGATAGACAACTCAAAGAGATGAAGGAAACAATACATGCACAAAATGAGAAGTTCAACAAAGAAAATTTTTAAAGAAGCAAATTCTAAAGCTGAAGGATACAATTAATGAAATGAAAAATACAGTAGAGGGTTCTAACTGCAGATTTGATAAGGTAGAATTATTGGGAAACTTTAAGACAGGTAATTGGAAATTATTCAGTCAGGAGAAAAACAGTTGAAAAAGAGTGAAAAAACAAACAAACAAAAAAGCCTAGAGATCTAGGGTACATCATCCGCAAACCATGCATAATATGGGAGTTTCAGAAGGGGAGACTGGCAGAAAGTTTATTTAAAGAAATAATGACTGTGTAATCCCAGCACTGTGGGAGGCCGAGGCGGGTGGATCACGAGGTCAAGAGATCGAGACCATCCTGGTCAACATGGTGAAACCCCGTCTCTACTAAAAATACAAAAAATTAGCTGGGCATGGTGGCACGTGCCTGTAATCCCAGCGACTCAGGAGGCTGGGGCAGGAGAATTGCCTGAACCCGGGAGGCGGAGGTTGTGGTGAGCCGAGATCGCACCATTGCACTCCAGCCTGGGTAACAAGAGCGAAACTCCGTCTCAAAAAAAAACCAAAAAAAAAAAAACAAAAAAAAAAACTTCCCAAATCTAGGGAATAAAATAGATTAGATTCAGAAAGTCCAAAGGATCCCAGATAAATTAAACATAAAGAGTTCTATTCCAAGACACGTTGTAATTAAATTGTCAAAAATCAAAGACAAAGGGGGAATTTTGAACATAGCAAGGAAAAAGCAACTTATCACAAATACGGAATCCTATGCAAAACCATCAGGTAATTTCTCACAGCAACCTTGCAAGCCAAGAGAAGGTGGGATGATATAGTCAAAATTCTGAAAGAAAAAGAAACGGCCAACAATATTTTACTTAGGAAAACTACTTTTTTAAATGAAAAAGATAAAGTTGGCCGGGCGTGGTGGCTCAAGCCTGTAATCCCAGCACTTTGGGAGGCCGAGGCGGGTGGATCACGAGGTCAAGAGATCGAGACCATCCTGGTCAACATGGTGAAACCCCGTCTCTACTAAAAATACAAAAAATCAGCTGGGCATGGTGGCGTGTGCCTGTAATCCCAGCTACTCAGGAGGCTGAGGCAGGAGAATTGCCTGAACCCAGGAGGCGGAGGTTGCGGTGAGCCGAGATCGTGCCATTGCACTCCAGCCTGGGTAACAAGAGTGAAACTCCGTCTCAAAAAAAAAAAAAAGAAAAAGATAAAGTCTTTCTCAAGCTAAAAAAACTGAGGGAGTTTGTCACTACTAGATCTGAGTTACAAGAATTGCTTAAAGGATTTCTTCAAGTTGAAACAAAAACATTGACAAACAATATGAAAACATAAGTCTTGCTGATAAATATATTAACATAACCATGTAATGGTGGTGCATAAATTACTTTAAACTCTAATATATACTGCTTTATTAAATATTGAGATAATTGCTTTCCTTTAAAGGAGAACTTCACATGGCTTGGCTTCCCTTTAGGATTTTCTGCAGGGCTCACATATAGATGTATAAAAGATAACATTTCTGTTTTTTAAAAAACCCTAATATAAAAATGAAAAGATAATATTAAAAATAACAATAACCACAAAAGTTTGTTAATGGATGTACAATATAAAAAGAAGTGATCTCTCACTACAAGAATACAAAGTATTGGAAGAGGGAGTAAAAGCGTAGAGTTGGCCAGGCATGGTGGCTCACGCCTGTGATCCTAACACCTTGGGAAGGTGAGGCAGGCAGATCACTTGAGCCTAGCAGTTCAAGACCAGACTGGACAATGTGGCAAAACCCCATCTTTTCAAAAAATTTGCCTGGCATAGTGACATGTGCTTATGGACCCAGCAGCTCAGGAGGATGAGGTGGAAAGATCAGCTGAGCCCAGAGAGCTCAAGGCTGCAGTGAACCATGATCACACCACTGCACTCCAGCCTGGGCAACAGAGTAAGACCCTGTCTTAAAAAAAAAAAAAAACAAAAAAACAACTGTAGAGTTTTGTATGAAGTTAAGTTGTTATCAACTTAAAAAATAGATGGTTACAACTACAAAATATTTTATGCAAACAGGATAACCACAAAGAAAAAAACTTTTAATAGATACATATAAAAGAATCAAAGCAAATCACTCCCCAAAAAAGCATAAAGTAACAAAGAAGAGTAGAAGAACAAAACAATTGCAAAACAGAATTAGTTAACAAAGTGGCAATAGTAAGTTCTCACTTACCATATTTAATTTGTAATTTAAACTATTTAAATGTAAATAGTTTAAATTTCCCAATCAAAGGCATAGAGTGGCTCAATGAATAAAATTAAAAGGTCCAGTGTTATGCTGTTTATGAGTCTCATTTTTTTTAATTGCATTTTAGGTATTGGGGTACATGTGAAGAACATGCAAGACTGTTGCATAGGTACACACATGGCAGTGTGATTTGCTGCCTTTCTCCCCATCACCTATATCTGGCATTTCTCCCCATGCTATCTCTCCGCAACTCCCCACGCCCCACTGTCCCTCCCCTATTTCCCCCCGACAGACCCCAGTGTGTGATGCTCCCCTCCCTGTGTCCATGTGTTCTCACTGTTCAACACCCACCTAGGAGTGAGAACATGTGGTGTTTGATTTTCTGTTCTTGTGTCAGTTTGCTGAGAATGATGGTTTCCAGGTTCATCCATGTCCCTACAAAGGACACAAACTCGTTTTTTATGGCTGCATAGTATTCCATGGTGTATATGTGCCACATTTTCCCTGTCCAGTCTATCATCGATGGGCATTTGGGTTGGTTCCAGGTCTTTGCTATTATAAACTGTGCTGCAATGAACATTCGTGTCATGTGTCCTTATAGTAGAACAATTTATAATCCTTTGGATATATACCCAGTAATGGGATTGCTGGGTCAAATGTAATTTCTCTTTCTAGGTCCTTGAGGAATCGCTACACTGTCTTCCACAATGGTTGTATTAATTTGTGCTCCCACCAACAGTGTAGAAGTGTCCCTATTTCTCCACATCCTCTCCAGCATCTGTTGTCTCCAGATTTTTTAATGATCGCCATTCTAACTGACATGAGACTGCATCTCAATGTAGTTTTGATTTGCATTTCTCTAATGACCAGTGATGATGAGCATTTTTTCATGTTTGTTGGCCTCATATATGTCTTCTTTTATAAAGCATCTGTTCATATCCTTCACCCACTTTTGAATTTTTTTTTTTCTTGTAAATCTTCTAGTTCTTTGTAGATTCTGGATTTTTTTTTTTGTAGATTGTAAAAATTTTTTCCCATTCTGTTGGTTGCCAATTCACTCTTATGATTGTTTCCTTTGCTATATAGAAGCTCTGGAGTTTAATTAGATCCCATTTGTCTATTTTGGCTTTTGTTACCATTGCTTTTGGTGTTTTAGCCATGAAGTCCTTGCCTATGCCTATGTCCTGAATGGTTTTGCCTAGGTTTTCTTCTAGGGTTTTTATGGTGTTAGGTCTTATGTTTAGATCTTTAATCTATCTGGAGTGAATTTTTGTGTAAGGTGTCACGAAGGGGTCCAGTTTTCTGCTTTCTGCACATGGCTAGCCAGTTTTCCCAACACCATTTATTAAACAGAGAATCCTTTCCCCATTGCTTGTTTTTGTGAGGTTTGTCAAAGATCAGATGGTTGTAGATGTGTGGTGTTGCCTTCAAGGCCTCTGTTCTGTTCCATTGGTCTATATCTCTGTTTTGGTACCAGTACCATGCAGTTTTGATTACCATAGCCTTGTAGTATAGTTTGAAGTCAGGTAGTGTGATGCCTCCAGCTTTGTTCTTTTTGCTTAGAATTGACTTGGCTATGCAGGCTCTCTTTTGGTTCCATATGAAGTTTAAGGTGGTTTTTTCCAGTTCCGTGAAGAAGGTGATTGGTAGCTTGATGGGGATAGCGTTGAATCTGTAAATTACATTGGGCAGGATGGCCATTTTCATGATATTGATTATTCCTAACCATGAGCATGGAATGTTTCTCCATCTGTTTGTGTCCTCTCTTATTTCGTTGAGCAGTGGTTTGTAGTTCTCCTTGAAGAGGTCCTTTACATTCTTTGTTAGTTGTATTCGTAGGTATTTTATTCTCTTTGTAGCAATTGTGAATGGCAGTTCATTCTTGATTTGGCTCTCTTTAAGCCTGTTATTGGTGTATAGGAATGCTTGTGATTTTTGTACATTGATTTTATATCCTGAGACTTTGCTGAAGTTGCTTATCAGTTTCAGGAGATTTTGGGCTGAGAGAGTCTCACTCTTATAGAATGAGGGCACATATATGCTGAAAGTGAAGGAATGGTAAAGGATATTCCATGCAGATGATAACCAAAAGAAATCAGGTATTGCTATTCTTAAACAACAGATTTAAATGATCTGTAGAGACAATGGATGTTATATAATTTTTAAACGGTCAACTCAACAGGAAGATGTAACAATTTTATATATATACCCAACATCAGAACTCCTAAATATATCAAACAATTATGGACAGATCTGAGGGAGAAATTAACAATGATAACAATAATAGTAGACTTCAATAATCTACTTTGAGTAATGGATAGATAACCCAGACAGAAATCATTTAAACAGCTGACTTAAACAACACAATAGACCAAAGGAGTTTAACAGATATGTACAAACCTTTACACCCTGTGGAAGAGTACACACTCTTCTCAAGTGCACATGAGAACTTCTTCAGGATAGATCACATATTAGGCCACAAAACCAGACATAAAATATTTAAGAAGATTAAAATCATTCCAAGTATCTTTTTCAACCAGAATCAAATAAAACTAAAAATTAATAGCAGTAAGAAAATGGGAAATTCACAAATACATGGAAACTTAACAACACATTCTTGAACAAGCATTGAGTCAAAGAAGAAATTAAAACAATTTTTATAATATCTTGAGGCAAATGGAAACAAAACCACAATATACCAAAACTTACAGAATGCAGCAAAATTAGTACTAAGAGAATGGTTTATAGTGATGAATACTTACATTTAAAAAGTAGATTTCAAACAGCCTAATTGTATACCTCAAGGAACTAGAAAAAGAGGAAACTAAGCCCATGTGGGTAAATCCCTAGAAACATACAACCTACAAAAACTGAATCAAGAAAAAATATCCTGAATAGACTAATACAAATGAAGAGATTGAATCATTAATCAAAAACCTCCCAACAGAGGCCAGACGTTGTGGCTCACGCCTATAATCCCACACTTTGGGAGGCCAAGGCAGGCAGATTACTTGAGGTCAGGAGTTTGAGACCATCCTGGCCAACATGGTGAAACCCCATCTCTACTAAAAAAATACAAAAAATTAGCCAGGTGTGGTGGTACACACCTGTAATCCCAGCGGATCAGGAGGCTGAGGCAGGAGAATCACTTGAATCTAGAAGGCGGAGGTTGCAATGAGCTGAGATCATGCCACTGCACTCCAGCCTGGGTGACAGAGTGAGATAACATCTCAAAAAACAAACCTCCCAACAAAGAATAGCCCAGGACCAGATGGCTTCATAGGTAAATTTACCAAATATTCAAAGAAAGATAGTACCAGTCCTCCTTAAACTCTTATAAAAATAGAAGTAGGAATACTTCCAAACTCACTTTATGAGGCTAGCACCACCTGATGCCAAAACCAGACAAAGACACCACAATAAAATAAAACTACAGGCCAATATACCTAATCAACATAAGTACAAAAATCTACAGTAAAATACCAGCAAACTGAATTCAACTGCATGTTAAAAGAATCAAATACCACAACCAAGTCAGATTTATCCCTGAGATACTAAGGTGGTTCAACATATACAAATCAACCAATGTGATATACCACACTAACAGTGAAAGATTAAAAACTACACAGTCATCTCAATAAATGCAGAAAAACCATCTGACAAAATTCAGTATCCATTCATGATAAACTCAACAAAATAGGAGTAGAAGGAACTTAACAGCATGAAAGTTATATATGAAAATCCCACAGGTAACATGATGCTTAATGAAAACAAAGCTTTTCCTCTAAGATCTGGTATAAGACCAGGATTCCCAACTTGTGTTGCCTCTATTTAACATATTACTGGAAGCCCTAGCCAGAGCAATTAGACAAGAAAAAGAAATAAAAGGCATACAAATTAGAAACAAAGAAGTAAAGCTTTCTTCTGCAGGCTCACACCTGTAATTGCAATACTTTAGGGGACGAAGGTGGGGAGATCACCTGAGGCCAGGAGTGGCCAGCCTAGCAACATAGACTGTGTCCCTACAAAGTAAGAAAACTAAAAATTAACCAGGCGTGGTGACACATACCCGTAATCCTAGCTACATTGGGGGCTGAGGCAGGAGGATCTCTTGAGCCCAGGAAGTCAAGGTTGCAGTGAGCTTTGACTGTGCCGCTGAACTCTAGCATGGGCAAGAGAGGAAGACCCTGTCTCAAAAAAAAAAAAAAAAAAAAAAAACTGTTACAATAAAAGAATTCAATATAGTGGCAGGATATAAAATTAATGTACAAAAAACAGTGGCATTTCTGTACACAACATCTGAAAAAGGAAAGTAAGACAATAATGCCATTTGCAACCGCAACAGAATAAAATGCTTAGGAATAACCTTTAAAAAGTGAAAAACTTGTACACTGAAAACTGTAAAACATCAATAAAGGAAATTTTAAAAGACAGATAAATGGAAGACCTTCATGTTTATGAATTGGAATAATTATAATTTTTATACTACTATAAAATTCTTTTAAATTCACTGCAATCCCTATCAATATCCCAAAGACATTCTACATTCTTTACAGAAATAGAAAAAAGAATTCTAAAATTCATGTGGGACCACAAAAGATCACAAATAAGCAAAACAGCCTTGAGCAAGAAAAACAAGGCTGGAGGAATCACACGTTCTAATTTCAAGATATATTTCAAAGCTACAGTAATCAAAACAGTATGATACTGACATCAAAGCACATCTCAGACCAGTCGGAAAGAATGGAGAACCCATAAATAAATCCATGTATTTTTAGTCAACTGATCTTCAAAAGGGTACCAAAAACACAATGGGGAAAGGGTTGTGTCATTAATAAATGACTCTGGGAAAACTGGGTATCCCCATGCAGAAGGATGAAAATGGAATTTTAAGCCATATACAGAAATCAACTCATACAAAAATAGGCACAAAATGGATTAAAACATTAAATATAAGGCCTGAATCCATAAAACTACTAGAAGAGAACATAGAAAAAAAGCTTCTTGGTGTTAGCCTGGGCAGTAATATTTTTAGATATGACTCCAAAAGCCAGGCAACAAAAGCAAAAATAGAAAGTGGAATTTCAACAAATTCAGAAGAGTTTGTGTGGCAAAGGAAACAACTGACAGAGTGCATAGACAACTTATAGAATGGGAGGAAATATTTGGAGCTCTACTAAGTACTTAAAAGTACTTTAGATCAGGTGTGGTGGTCCATGCCTGCAATCCCAGCACTTTGGGAGGCCAAGGCGGGAGGATCACTTGAGGTTAGGAGTTCAAGACTAGCCTGACCAACATGGTGAAACCCTGTCTCTACTAAAAATACAGAAATTAGCCAGGTGTAGTGGCGCATGCCTGTAATCTCAGCTACTCAGGAGGCTGAGGCAAGAGAATTGCTTGAACCCAGGAGGCAGAGGTTGCAGTGAGCCAAGACTGTGCCTCTGCACTCCAGCCTGGGTGACAGAATGAGAATCTGTTTCAAAACATAAATAAATAAAATAGATAAGTAAATAAAAGTATATTAAAGCTGCAGCTATTTAAAAGTTTGATACTAACATACATTAAGGAAACTGAATAAACAAAACACATATATGTTGAATTCTGACATAAGGTCACGTACATGCAGGAATTTTTTTATATTTAAAAGATGGCATATCAAATGTGTGTTTGTATGTAATAATAAATAGTAATCTGAAAATTGGCTAGCCATTTGAGAAATAAAACTTAATATAATTATCCAATTTGCTTCCTTTTTCTAGTATAAAATTCTAGTTGGATCAATGATGTTTTAGAAACATAAAGCCTTATGAAGGAAAAGTGAAGCAGGCAAAAAATAAATATAAAGCCTGAGAGAGAGCTGAATTTTAAAATATTTTATTTCTCTCCTAAATATAAAACAAGACAAGTTGCAATAGTTCATGCCAATCTCAACACTTTGGGAGGCTGAGGTGGGTGGATCAACTGAGGTCAGGAGTTTGAGACCAGCCTGGTCAATATGGCAAAACTTCGTCTACTAAAAATACAAAAATTAGCCGGTTATGGTGGTGCTTGCCTGTAATCCCAGCTACTCGGGAGGCTAAGTGATTCTCATCGTTTGAACCCAGCAGGCACAGGTTGCAGTGAGCTGAGATAATGCCACTACACTCCAGCCTAGGCAGCAGAGTAAGACTCTGTCTCTCAAAAAAAAAAAAAAAAAAAAAAGATAAAACAACAAACTTAAAAAGTAAAACTTGGCCAGGTGCAGCGTCTCATGCCTGTAATCCCAGCACTTTGGGAGCTGGAGGCGGGTGGATCACCTAAGGTCAGGAGTTTGAGACCAGCCTGGGCAACGTGGTGAAACCTTGTTTCTACTAAAACTACAAAAAATCAGCTGTGCATGGTGACAGACACCTGTAATCCCAACTATGTGGGAGGCTGAGGCAGGAGAATCTCTTGAACCCAGTAGGCAGAGGTTGCAGTGAGCCAAGATCGTGCCATTGCACTCCAGCCTGGGCAACAAGAGTGAAACTCCATCTTAAAAAAAAAGAAAAAAGGTAAAATCCAAATCACACATTTAAAATGGTCATTCTGAATAACATTTAGTTTGCTAGAGTTTATTCATTGATTTATTGGGCAAATATTTATTGGGCCTCTGCTGTGTGCTAGATGCTATTCTAAGGGCTGGGACTAAAGAGGTGAAGAAGACAAATTTCCTGCTTTTGTAGAGTTTACATTGTAGTTGGAAGAGACAAACAATAAGCAAATACAAATAAGGAATATCTCATATGGTAGTAAATGCAATGGGAAAAAAATGGCTGACAGTCCCTTGGAGGAGAAGGCCTTGCTGATAAGATGACAATTGAGCAGAGACCCGAAAGAATTAAGTAAGAGGCATGTGGCTTCCTGGGGAAAAAGCAGTCCAGACAGAGGTCACAGCAAGTATAAAAGCCTCGAAATGGTGTCATGATTGGTGTTACCAAAAAACAGCAAGGAGGGCTGGATAGCTGGTGTGAAATAAGCCAACTGAAGAGTAATAGATGAAGTCACTGGAATGGGACAGAGGGATGCAGATGATAAAAGGCAGTGCATTGCAAAGACTTTGGCCTTCACTCTGAATGAAATTGCAAGCCATTGGTGGCTCTTGAAGAGAGGAGTTAGCAGGGCCACTTTTACTTTTAAAAGCATCCCTTTTAGCTTTGTAGTTAGAATACTCTGTAAGAGGGAATTACAGAAGCAGAATGACTAGTTAGAAGACAATAAATAATCCAGATGAGAAATAATGGTGACTTGGACCAGAGTGGTTGCAGTATAGAGAGAGATTAAAATAGTTGGATTCTGGAAACATTTCAAATGTGTGTCAATAGAATTTACTGATAGATTGGATGTAGATATAGCGGGAGAGAAAAAAGAGGAGTGAGTAAAAAATGACTTCCAAGACTTAGAACTTGTCAACCAAAAGGATGGAGTTATGATTTCATAGGAAAAGCTTGAGAGGAGAAAGCAAATCAGTAGTTCAGTGTTGGTCATTAACTTTGAAGTAAATGCCTGTTACATAGCCAGTTGGCAACCCCAAGGAGGCAGTTGGAGTGCAAGTCTGGAATTCATGAGACAGTTCCAGAAGAGATCTAAAAATTTGGAATTTGACAGCATATAGGGGGTATTTAAAGAATTGCCTCCATGTTTTGTTTTTAAAATTTAGATTTAGCTAGTGCTTATTTATCCGTAGTATTTTTTGCTTTTAGTCAGTTAAGGCAGGAGCTTTTCCTTTTTTGCTGTATAAACCAAATTGTGATGGCTTAGAGTAATTGCAAATATTGTAATCTCAAATTAAATGTAATTAATAATCATCATTATATTTTACACTATATAATTTTTATATGTTTACATTTTATATAATTGTATAAAAATTATAAAGTTCATTATATAATTTTTCATTATAATGAACTTAGCTTAGAAACGGGCTTTCTAGACACATAAAAAAAGAAATCTCTGGATTTCAGTCATCTCTGTTTTTATAAGCTACTCTGTGTCTTTCTGTCATAGCAGGCTACTGACTTGATCATTTCAATCTTCATAGTACCTAAACTGGAATATAGTTTGTTGAATTGTTTAAATAATTTAATTTTTATAGAAGTTTCATTGAAAAATAATTTAAATACTATAAGATTCACTGATTTTTACTAAATTTACAGAATTGTGCAACCACAAACCACTTTTAGAACATTTTCATCATTTTATGAAGATCCTTTGTACCCATTTGCAGCCATGCTGCAAATTCCTATCCCTAGCCTTAGGCAACCACTAATCTCCTTTTTTTTTTTGAATTCTATCTTTTATTCTTGGAAAAAGAAGAAATTCTATTAAGCATATTTACAAATCAAAATGATCTTTAATCTATTTGTAATTAGTTTCCACAATTGCATTTGTATATAGTTTCCTTAGAGAAGAAAAATATTGACTAAAAAGTATCCAGGTATTATTATGATTATTATTAAACTTTAAGTTCTAGGATACATATGCAGAATGTGCAGGTTTGTTACATAGGTATACATTTGCCATGGTGGTTTGCTGCACCCATCAACCCATCCCCTAGCTCCCTACCCCCCAACATGCCCTGGTGTGTGGAGTTCCCTTCCCTGTGTCCATGTGTTTCATTGCTCAACTCCCACTTATAAGTGAAAATATGCAGTGTTTGGTTTTCTGTTCCAGTGTTAATTTGCTGAGAATGATGGTTTCCAGCCTCATTCATGTCCCTACAAAGGACATGAACTCATCCTTTTTTGTGGCTGCATAGTATTCCGTGGTGTATATGTGCCACATTTTCTTTATCCAGTCTATCATTGATGGGCATTTGAATTGGTTCCAAGCCTTTGCTATTGTGAACAGTGCTGCAAAACATACATGTGAATGTGTCTTTGTAGTAGAATGATTTCTAATCCTTTGAGTATATACCCAGTAATGGGATTGTTGGATCAAATTATATCTGGTTCTAGATCCTTGAGGAATTGCCACACTGTCTTCCACAATTGTTGAACTAATTTACAGTCACACCAAAAGTGTAAAAGCGTTCCTGTTTCTTCACATCCTTCCCAGCATATGTTGTTTCCTGACTTTTTAATGATCTCATTCTAACTGGTGTGAGATGGTATCTCATTGTGTTTTTGATTTTCATTTCCCTAATGACCAGTGATGATGAGCTTTTTTTCATATGTTTATTGGCCATATACATGGCTTTTTTTGAGAAGTGTCTGTTCATATCCTTTACCCACATTTTGATGGGGTGAGTTGTTTTCTTCCTGTAAATTTATTAAAGTTCCTTGTAGATTCTAGGTATTAGCCCTTTGTCAGATGCATACATTGCAAAAATTTTCTCCCATTCTGTAGCTTACCTGTTCACTCTGATGATAGTTTCTTCTGCTGTGCAGAAGCTCTTTAGTTTAATTAGATTCCATTTGTCAATTTTGGCTCTTGTTGCCATTGGTTTTCGTGTTTTAGTCATGAAGTCTTTGCCCATGCCTATGTCCTGAAATTGCCTAGGTTTTCTTCAAGAGTTTTTATAGTTTTAGGTCTTATGTTTAAGTCTTTAATCCATCTCGAGTTAATTTTTGTATAAGGTGTAAGGAATGGGTCCAGTTTCAGTTTTCTGCATATGGCTGGCCAGTTTTCCGAGCACCATTTATTAAATAGGGAATCCTTTCCCCATTGCTTGTTTTTGTGAGGCTTGTCAAAGATCAGATGGTTGTAGATGTGTGTTGGTATTTCTGAGGCCTCTGTTCTGTTCCATTGATCTATATATCTGTTTTGTTACCAGTACCATGCTGTTTGGTTACTGTAGCCTTGTAGTGTAGCTTGAAGTCGGGTAACATGATGCCTCCGGCTTTGTTCTTTTTGCTTAGGATTGTCTTGGCTGTATGAGCTCTTTTTTGGTTCCATATGAAATTTAAAGTAGTTTTTTTTTTTCTAATTCTGTGAAGAAAGTCAGTGGTAGCTTGATGGGGATAGCATTGAATCTATAATTTGGGCCACTATGGCCATTTTCACAATATTGATTTTTACTGTCCATGAGCATGGAATGTTTTTCCATTTGTTTATGTGCTCTCCTATTTCCTTGAGCAGTGGTTTATAGTTCTCTTTTAAGAAGTCTTTCACATCCCTTGAAGTTTTATTCCTAGGTATTTTATTCTTTTTGTAGCAATTGTGAATGGGAGTTCACTGATGATTTGGCTCTCTGTCTATTGTAGATGTATAGGAATGCTTGTGATTTTTGCACATTGAGTTTGTGTCCTGAGACTTTGCTGAAGTTGCTTATCAGCTTAAGGAGATTTTGGGCTGAGATGATGGGGTTTTCTAAATATACAATCATATCATCTGCAAACAGAGACAATTTGACTTCCTCTTTTCCCATTTGAATACTCTTTCTTTCTTTCTCTTGCCTGAATTGCCCTGGGCAGAACTTCCAATACTATGTTGAATAGGAGTGATAAGAGAGGACAGCCTTGTCTTGTGCCAGTTTTCAAAGGGAATACTTCCAGCTTTTGCCAATTCAGTATAATATTGGCTGTGGGTTTGTCATAAATAGCTCTTATTATTTTGAGGTATGTTCCATCAATACCTAGTTTATGAAGAGTTTTTAGCTTCATGAAGGGGTGTTGAATTTTATCAAAGGCCTTCTCTGCATCTTTTGAGATAATCATGTGATTTTTGTCATTGTTTCTGTTTGTACCTCTGGTAGAATTCGGCTGTGAATCCATCTGGTCGTGGGCTTTTTTAGGTTGATAAGCTATTAATTACTGCCTCAATTTCAGAACTCATTATTGGTCTACTTAAGGATTCAGTTTCTTAGCCTTGGGTGGGTGTATGTGTCTAGGAATTTATTCAGTCCTTCTAGGTTTTCTAGTTTCTTTGCATAGAGGTGTTTATAGTATTCTCTGATGGTAGTTTGCATTTCTGTGGGATCAGTGATGATATCTCCTTTATCATTTTGTATTGTTCTTCTCTCTTTTCTTCATTAGTCTGGCTAGCGGTCTTTTTTGTTAATCTTTTCAAAAAACAGCTCCTGGATTCATTGATTTTTTGAAGGGTTTTTCATGTCTATCTCCTTTAGTTCTGCTTTTATCCTGGTTATTTCTTGTCTTCTACTAGCTTTTGAATTTGCTCTTGCTTCTCTAGTTCTTTTATTTGTGATGTTAGGGTGTCGATTTTAGATCTTTCCTGCTTTCTCCTGTGGGCATTTAGTGCTATAATTTTCCCTCTAAACACTGCTTTAGCTGTGTCCCAGAGATTCTGGTACGTTGTGTCTTTGTTCTCATCGGTTTTAAGTAACATATTTATTTCTGCCTTAATTTCATTATTTACCCAGTAGTCAATCAAGAGCAGGTTGTTTAGTTTCTATGTAGTTCTGTGGTTTTGAGTGAATTTCTTAATCCTGAGTTCTAATTTGACTGCACTGTGGTCCTAGAGACTATTATGATTTCCATTCTTTTGCATTTGCTGAGGATTGTTTTACTTCCAATTATGTGGTCAATTTTAGAATAAGTGCAATGTAGTGCTGAGAATAATGTATATTCTGTTGATTTGGGGTGGAGAGTTCTGTAGATGTCTGTTTGGTCTGCTTGGTCCAGAGCTGAGTTCAAGTCCTGAATATCATTGTTAATTTTCTGTCCTGTTGATCTGTCCAATATTGACAGTGGGGTGTTAAAGTCTCCCACTATTATTTTGTGGCAGTCTAAGTCTCTTTGTAGGTCTCTAAGAACTTGCTTTATGACCCTGGGTGCTTAAGTATTGGGTGCATAAATATTTAGAATAGTTAGCTCTTTTTGTTGCATTGATCCCTTTACCATTATATAATGTGCTTTGTCTTTTTTGGTTTTTGTTGGTTTAAAGTCTGTTTTATCAGAGACTAGGATTGTAACACCTGTTTTTTTTTTTTCCTTTCCATTTGCTTGGTAAATATTCTGCCATCCCTTTATTTTGAGCCTATGTGTTACTTTGCACATGAGATGGGTCTCCAGAATACAGCACACTGATGGGTCTTAACTCTTTATCCAATTTGCCAATCTGTGTCTTTTAATTGGGGCATTTAGTTCATTTACATTTAAGCTTAATACTGCTATATGTGAATTTGATTCTGTCATTATGATGCCAGCTGGTTATTTTGCTCATTAGTTGATGCAGTTTCTTCATAGTATCAAAGGTCTTGACAATTTGGTATGTTTTTGCAGTGGCTGGTACTGGTTGTTCCTTTCTATGTTTAGTGCTTCCTTCAGGAGCTCTTGTAAAGCAGACCTTGTGGTGACAACATCTCTCATCATTTCCTTGTCTGTAAAGGATTTTATTTCTCATTTGCTTATGAAGCTTAGTTTGGCTGGATATGAAATTCTGGGCTGAAAATTCCTTTTTTTTTTAAGAATGTTGAATATTAGTCCCCACTCTCTTCTGGCCTGTAGGGTTTCTGCAGAGAGATCTGCTGTTAGTCTGATGGGCTTCCCTTTGTGGGTAACCCAACCTTTCTCTCTGGCTGCCCTTAACATTTTTTCCTTCATTTCAGTCTTGGTGAATCTGATGATTATGTGTCTTGGGGTTGCTCTTCTCAAGAACTTTGTGGTGGTCTCTGTATTTCCTGAATTTGAATGTTCACGTGTCTTGCTAGGTTGGGGAAGTTCTCCTGGGTAATAACCTGAAGAGAGCTTTCCAACTTGATTCTATTCTCCCCATCACTTTGAGGTACACCAATCAAATGTAGGTTTGGTCTTTTCACATAGTCCCATATTTCTTAGAGGCTTTGTTTATTCTTTTTCATTCTTTTTTCTCTAATCTTGTCTTCATGCTTTACTTCATTAAGTTGATCTTCAATCTCTGATATCCTTTCTTCTGCTTATCAATTTGGCTATTGATACTCGTGTATGCTTCACAAAGTTCTCGTACTGTATTTTTCAGCTCCATCAGGTCATTTATATTCTTCTCTTAACTGGTAATTTTAGTTAGCAATTCCTCTAACCTCTTTTCAAGGTTCTTAGCTTCCTTGCATTGGGTTAGAATTTGATTTTTTAGGTCAGAGGTGTTTGTTGTTACCCACCTTCTGAATCCTACTTCTGTCAATTCATCAAACTCATCCTCCATCCAGTTTTGTTCCCTTGCTAGCAAAGAATTGTGATCCTTTGGAAGAGAAGAAGCATTCTGGCTTTTGGAATTTTCAGCCGTTTTGTGCTGGTTTTTAATCTTTGTGGATTTATCTACCTTTGGTCTTTGATGTTGGTGACCTTCAGATGGGGTTTCTGTGTGGACATCCTTTTTGTTGATGATGCTATTCCTTTCTGTTTGTTAGTTTTCCTTCTAACAGTCAGGCTTCTCTGCTGCAGGTCTCCTGGATTTTGCTGGAGGTCCACTCCAGACCCTGTTTGCCTGGGTATCACCAGTGGAGGTTGCAGAACAGCAAAGATTGCTGCCTACTCCTTCCTCTGGAAGGTTTTTCCCAGAGAGGCACCCACCAGATGCCAGCTGGAGCTCTCTTTTATAAGGTGTCTATCAACCCCTGCTGGGATGTAGCTCTTCATCAGGAGAAACAGGGGTTAGGGACCCATTTGAGGAGGCAGTCTGTCCTTTAGCAGAGCTTGAGTGCTTTGCTGGGAGATCTGCTGCTCTTCAGAGCCGGCAGGCAGGAACATTTAAGTCTGCTGAAGCTGTACCCACAGCTACCCTTTCCCCCAGGTGCTCTGTCCCAGGGATATAGGAATTTTATCTATAAGCCCTGACTGGGGCTATTGCCTTCTTTTTAGAGATGCCCTGCCCAGAGAGGAGAAATCTAGAGAGGCAGTCTGTCTACAGCAGCTTTGTTGATCTGCAGTGGGCTCCACCCTGTCTGGACTTCCAGGTGGCTTTGTTTGTACTGTGGCTTTGTTTGCCTACTCAAGCCTCAGTAATGTTGGACACTCTTACCCCCACCAAACTCTAGCATCCCAGGTCAACTTTAGACTGCTGTGCTGGCAGCAAGAATTTCAGGCCAATAGATCTTAGCTTCTTGGGCTCTGTGAGGGTGGATCTGCTGAGCTAGACCACCTGGATTGCTGGCTTCAGACCCCTTTCCAGGGGAGTGAATGGTTCTGTCTTAATGGCATTCCAGGAGCCACTGGGGTATGAGAAAAAAAGAAAAACTACTGCAGCTAGCTTGGTGTCTGCCCACACAGCTGCCCAGTTCTTTTGTATGAAACCCAGGGCCCTGGTGGCTTAGGCACCCGAGGGAATCTCCTGGTCTGTGAGCTGTGAATACTGTGAGAAAAGCATAGTATCTGAACCAGAGTGTACCATTCTTCGTGGCACAGTCCCTCACAGCTTCCCTTGGCTAGGGGAGGGAGCTCCTTGACCCCTTGCACTTCCTGGGTGAGGCAACACCCAACCCTGCTTCTCTGTGGGCTGCACCCACTGTCTAACTAGTCCCAGTGAGATGAGCTGAGTACTACAGTTGGAAATGCAGAAATTGCACACCTTCTGCATTTATCTGGCTGCAAGCTGCAGACCGGAGCTGTTCCCCTTTGGCCGTTTTGCCAGCTACCCTATATTTTTTCCAGGTATTCTTTATCCTACTGTGCTTGCAGGGAAATTCCTATATGACAGTGGTGTACTCCAAATAACCGTTAACAGCCTTTCCAGCAGTAAAGTCATTAAACAATTATTTTAATTTTCCATTAACTTCTATTTCCCTTAACTTCATCCTGAACAGGGACTTTGATCAAGGAGAAAACATCTGGCAGAAGAATTATGACTAAGAGTCCTGACACTTTGGACAACAGCCTTCTGTTTTTCTCCTCTTCCTCCTTCTATCCCTGTCCTCTTCATCTTTTTTAAAATCACATTTCACTTTAGATTCATGGGGTACTTACACAGGTTTGTTACAAGGATATGTTATGTGATGCTGATGTTTGAAGTACAATTGAACCCATCACCCACTTAGTTAGTATATTACCCAATAGCTTTTTAGCCCACACCTCCTTTCCCGCCCCCTTCTAGTCTCTACTGTCTACTGTTCCTATCTTTACGTCCGTAAGTACCCATTGTTTAGCTCCCACTTATAAGTGAGAACATAGTATTTGGTTTTCTGTTTCTATATTAATTCACTTAGGATAATGGCCTCCAGCAACATCCATGTTGCTGCAAAGGACATGATTTGATGATTTGTTCTTTTTCATGTGTATGTAGTATTTCATCATATATATATATATATATATATGTATATGTATATACACACACCATATTTTCTTTAGCCAATTCACCATTAATGGGCACCTATGTTGATTCCATATCTTTGCTATTGTGGATAGTGCTGCAGTAGATATGAGGGCATGTGTGTCTTTTAGATAGAATGATTTGTTTTTCTTTGGGTTTATACACAGCAGTGGGATTGTTGGGATGAATGGTAGGTCTATTTTTAGTTCTTTGAGAAGTCTTCAAAATGCTTTCCACAGTGGCTGAACTCACATTCCCAACAGTGTATAATTCCTTTTTCCCCACAGCCTTGCCAACGTCTATTAGTTTTTGACTTCTTGGTAATAGCTATTCTGACTGGTATGAAATAGTATCTCATTGTGATTTTGATTTGCATTTCTCTGATGACTAGTGATGTTACTTTTTTATGCGTTGGCTGCTTGTATGTCTTCTTTTGATAAGTGTCTGTGTCCTTTTCCTACTTTTTAATGGGGTTGTTTTTCTTCTTAATTTTTTTCTTGAGTTCTTCATAGATTTTTGTATTAGCATTCTCTAGAGGGACAGAACTAATGGACACAGTTTTTGACATTTTATATGTGTGTGTGTGTGTGTGTGTGTGTGTGTGTGTGTGTGTGTGTGTGTGTGTGTATGTATAAAGGGGAGTTTATTAAGTATTAATTCACACAATCACGAAGTCCCACAATAGGCCATCTGTAGGCTGAGGAGCAAGAAGAGCCAGTCCATGTTCCAAAACTGAAGAACTTGCAGCCCGATGTTCAAGGGCAGGAAGCATCCAGCATGGGAGGAAGATGTAGGCTGGGAGGCTGGGCAAGTCTCAACCCTTCATGTTTCTCTGCCTGCTTTATTTTTGCTGGCAGCTAATTATATGTTGCCCACCCAGATTAAGTGTGAATCTGCCGTCCCCAGCCCACTGATTCAAATCTTAATCTCCTTTGGCAACACCCTCACAGATAAACCCAGGATCAATACTTTGCATCCTTCAGTCCAATCAAGTTAACACTCAGTATTAACCATCACAATTTTTTATACTAGTTTTTTGTCAGATGCATAGTTTACAAATATATTCTCCCATTCTGTTGGTTGTCTGTTTACTCTGTTGATAGTTTCTTTTGCATTGCACAGGCTCGTTAGTTTAATTAAGTCTCACTTGTCAAATTTTGGTTTTATTGCAATTGCTTTTGAGGACTTGGTCACAAATTATTTGCCAAGGCCGACGTCCAGCAGAGTATATCCTAGATTTTCTTATAGAATTTTTTAGTTTTAGGTCTTATATTTAAATCTTTAATCCATCTTGAGTTAATTTTTATCTATGGTGATAGGTAGGGGTCTAGTTTCATTCTTCTGCATATGATTCAGCAAGCTATCCTAGCACTTTTTATTGAATAGGAAGTCATTTCTCTATTGCTTATTTTTGTAAACTTTGTTGAAGATAAATTATGTGTGTAGCTTTATTTCTGGGTTCTCTGTCTGTTCCATTGGTCTATATGTCTGGTTTTGTACCAGTACCATGCTGTTTTGTTTATTGTACCCTTGTAGTATAGTTTGAAGTTGGGTAATGTGATGCCTCCAGTTTTGTTCTTTTTGCTTAGGATTACCTTGGTGATTCAGGATCTTTTTTGGTTCCATATCAATTTTAGAATAGTATTTTGAAATTCTGTGAAAAATGATGTTAGTAGTTTGATAGGAGTAGTGTTGAATCTGTGGATTGCTTTGGGTAGTATGGACATTTTAATGATATTGACTCTTCCAGTCCCTGAACATGGAATGTTTTCCATTTGTGTGTGTCATCTCTGATTTCTTTGAGCATTATTTTGTAGGTCTTCTTTTAGACATCCTTCACCTCTTTAGTTAAATGTTTTCCTATGTATTTTATTTTGTGTATGTGTAGCTGTTGTAAATGGGATTGTGTTCTTGATTTGGTGCTCAGGTTGAATGTCATTGGTGTATAGAAATGCTACTGATTTTTGCACATTAATTTTGTATGCTAAAACTTTACTGGGACTCCAGTAGTATGTTGAATAGGAGTGGTGAGAGTGGGCATCTTTATGCTGTTTCAGTTCAAAAGAGGAATGCTTCCAGCTTTTGCTCATTCAGTATGATGTTGACTGTGGGCCAGTTATAGCTGACTCTTATTATTTTGAGTTATGTTCTTTTGATCCCTAATTTTTTCAAGGTGGTTTTGTTTTGTTTTGTTTTGTTTTGAATCATGGAAGGTTGCTGGATTTTATTGAAGGCTTTTGCTACATCTGTTGAGATAATCATAAGGTTTTTGTTTTTAATTCTGTTTATATGGTGAATCACCTTTATTGATCTGCATATGTTGAACCAGCCTTTCTTTCCAGGAATGAAGCCTACTTGATTGTGGTTTATTAACCTTTTGATGTGCTGTTGGATTAGGTTTGCTAGTATTTGTTGAGCATTTTTGTGTCTATATTCATCAGGGATATTGGCCTGTCACTTTTGGTGTATATTTACCAGATTTTGGTGTTAGAATGATGCCAGTTTCATAGGATGGGTCTCATAGAATGAGTTAGGGAGGAGCCCTTCCTCAACTTTTTGGAACAGTTTCAGTAGGATTAATACCAACTATTGATATGTCTGGTAGAATTTGGCTGTGAATCTAACTGGTCCAGGGCTTTTTATGGTTGGTAGATTTTTAAAATTATTATTACTGGTTCAATTTTGGAACTCATTATTGATCTCTTCAGGGTTTCCATTTCTTCCTGATACAATATTGGGAAATTGTATGTTTCCAAAAATTTATCCATTTCCTCTAGATTTCCTAGTTTCTATGCACAGAAGTATTCATAATAGTGTCTAAGGATCTTCTCTATTTCTGTGGGATACGTTGTAATGTTGCCTTTGTCATATCTGGTTGTGCTTATTTGGATCTTCTATTTTTTCTTTGATAATCTCACTAACAGTCTTTATTCTTTCAAAAAAAGAACCAACTTTTTGTTTCATTTAACATTTATATGGATTTTGGAATCTCAATTTCAATTATTTCTGCTTGTAGATAATAGTTTTCTACTACTAGCTTTGGGATTACTTCTTGTTATTCCACTTCCTCTAGTTGCAATGTTAGATTGTTAATTTGAGATATTTCTATCTTCTTCATGTGTGCATTTAGCACTGTAAACTTGCTTTTGCTGCATCTCAGAAATTTTGGTATGTTGTGTTTCTATTTTTATTTATTTCAAAGAGTTTTTTTGATTTCACTTTTTGTTGTTTGCCCAGAAGTCATTCAGGAGCAAGATGGTTTAATTTACATGTAAAATTCTGTGGTTTTGAGGAATCCTCTTGGTATTGATTTCTACTTTTTTTCCACTGAGGTCCAAAAATATGCTTGATGTGGTTTCAGTTTTTTGAAATTCATTGAAACTTGCTTTATCATCAAGCATGTGGTTGATCTTAGAGTATGTTCTACATGCAGACGAGAAGAATGTTTATTCTATGGTTGTTGGGTGGAGTATTCTTCTATAGATGTCTGTTAGGTCCAGTTGGTCAAGTGTCAAATGTAAATCCAGAATTTCTTTGTTTGTTTTATGTCTCGAAGGTCTATGTAACACTACCAGTGGGGTGTTGAAGTCCCCCACTATTAATTTGTAGCTATCTAAATATTTTCATAGGTCTAGAAGTACGTGTTTTATTAATCTGGGTGCTTCAGTGTTGGGTGCATATATATCTAGGTGTCATTTCATGTGTGATGGGCCTCTTGAAGGTAGTAGAAGGTTGGATCTTGTTTTGTTTTGTTTTTAATGAAACTTGCCACTCTATGCCTTTTAAGTGGGCACATTTAGACCACTTACATTCAAAGTTAATATGTGATGTTTGATCTTGTGGTGGTGGTGTTAGCTGGTTGCTTTGTAGTCTTGATTGTGCAGTTGCTTTATAGGATCTGTGAACCTCTGTATTTATGTGTTCTTTATGGTAGTGAGTATCATCCTTACTTGTGTGTGTTTAGAATGTCCTTGAGCATTTCTTGTAGACCAGGTGATATAGTTTGGATGTTCGTCTCTACCCAAATGTCACATTGAAATGTAACCCCCACTGTTGGAGGTGGCACCTGATGGGAGGTGATTGGATCATGTCTGTGGATTTCTCATGAATGGTTTAGCACTACTCCCTTGATGCTGTCCTTGTGATAGTGAGTGTGTTCTTGCAGGATCTGGTTGTTTAAAAGCATATGCCCTGTGCACTTCCACTCTCATTCTTGCCATGTGAGATGCAAGCTCCCTCTTCGCCTTCTACCATGAGCAAAAGCTTCCTGTGGCCTCCCCAGAAGCAGATACTGGCATTATGCTTCCTGTACAGCCTGCAGACTCATGAGCCAATTAAACCTCTTTCCTTATAAATCACCCAGTCTTGGGTATTTTTAATAGCAATGCAAGAATGGCCTAACACATTAGGTCAGGGGATAACCAATTCCTTTAGCATTTGCTTGTCAGGAAAGACTTTATTTCATCTTTGTATGTGAAGCTCAGTTTGTCAGAATATAAAATTTGGGGCTAGCATTTCTTTTTCTTTTCTTTAAGAAGGTTAAACTTAGGCCTCCAATCTCTTCTTGCTTGTCACGTTTCTGCTGAGTAGTCCACTGTTAGCCTGTTTTTGGGTTTCCTTTTTCTCTAGCTGTCTTTAAGATTTTTTCTTTCATGTTAACCTTAGAAAGTCTGGTGACTCTGTGTCTTGGGGATGGTCATTTTGTATAGTATTTCACAACGGTTCTCTGAATTTCTTAAATTTGTATGTTGACCTGTCTAGCGAGATTGGGGAAATTTTCATGGATTATATCCTCTAATACGTTTTCCAAGTTGTTTATTCTGTCTTCTCTCTCAGATATGTCAGTGAGTCATAGGTTTGGTCTATATTTCTCAGAAGCTTTTTTCACTTTTTAAATTGTTTTTTCTTTATTTTTGTATGACGTGATTCAAAGGACTGGTCTTCATACTCTGAAATTCTTTCATCCGCTTAGTCTAGTCTGTTAATAAGGCTTTCAATTATAGTTTGAAATTCCTGTAGTGAATTTTTCAGTTCCAGAAATTCTTTTTTGTTCTTTCTTAATATGGCTATGTTGTCTTTCAATTCTTGGATTTTTCTTGCTTTCTTGGGTTGAATTTTAGTTTTCTCTTGGATCTTGTTGAGCTTCCTTACCAACTTGATTCTGAAGTTATGTCTGCTATTTCAGGCATTTCAGTGTGGTTAGGATTCACTGCTGGAGAGCCAGTGTGATCTTTTGGAGGTAAGGAAACACTCTTGACTTTTGACTTTTTGAATTGCCGAAGTTCTTGTGCTAATACCTTCTTATCTGAGGGGGCTGGTGTTTCTTTTCTTTATTTTTATTGAATTCACTGTCATTTGTTTCTCAATAGAAACAAAAAGCCCTATCCCCTTGAGCGTTTGACTGTGGTGTATGTTGTGTATAGTTGATTGGCTTCATTTCTGGGTGATTTCAGAGGGCTAAGGCTCTGTATGGGTTCCTTAGTTTCCTGCTTTGGATTTCACAGGCATCTTGTGTTGAAGAAATTTATTTTTGTTTTGTGTTGTGATTCAGGCTGTGATCCAGAAGATGGAACTTAAAAATAAGGTCCAACACAGTCTCTCAGCCATGCACCTGTTTTGCATTTCAGTATATAAGCAACAGTGTTCTGGGAAGGGAAGATGGGCAGTGAGAGAGATGACTCCCTCACCAGCCTTTGGTGTTCTCAGGCCTTGGTGGAGCCCCCTGCAATTGCTGGAACCACGCTGGCATTTCATTAGTTCTAACAGGGGGCTTTGGTGAGCTGCACGGCCCCCTCCCTTAGAGGTAGTTCAAGCTGAAGGTTAGGTCACCAGAAGACCCGCAACTTCCTGGGCACTAGTTGGTCCTCTGAGTTTGCAGAGTCAGAGCATGTTTTGGGATTTGTCTGCTGTGGTTTGGTGATGCAGTGGGTTATGGGTGGAGGATCCCCAGTTCAGGGCAGTGGTACCACAGGTGGGCATCTGATGTGCCATTCACAGCTTGAGCTTTTTAGCCTAGCAGTTGGCTGTGGGGCCTGCCTAGCTCATGGTCTCTTGACCTGGTCGGCTTCTTTCCAGCATTCCAGCATCTGCCCCAGGAGCAGGCCTGAGCTGCTAGGCTTGTCCCAAGTCTTCTGCACCCAGATCACTGGGCTGTTCCAGTTGTTCTCTACCATAGGACCCCTAAGGAAGAGGCTATAGCTGACTAACAGACCGCACCCTTCCCAGATCCATCTTCTGGAGGAAGGGATGCCCAGCTCCCATGCCATCACATGATGAACCTGCACCACGTTTTTCTCAGTGTTCTGAGCATGAGGGCTCCGGCCCTGTTCAAGCTCAGGGCACAGATCTCAGCTTGATACCCCTGGGCGATGTGGTTGAGTCCTGGGGGTTGGGACTGGGCTCAGCCCATGACTTTGTTCTCTAGCCTTTCAGGGTAAAGCAGCAGCTGTGCTGGGGGAGCCAAACTGCTCCCAGACCACCAGTAAAACACAGGTGGGGCAGTGAAGGCCCTGCTATGGACACCCTGCTGTGGGAGCAACCAGACAGGTGGTCTTGGGAGGGGCTAGTAAAAACAACAGGGGCATGCAGATCAGATGGGCCCAGTCCCCCAGGAAAGGCAGCCCTGCCTTCTCCCAGTCTGGCAGACAGCAGAAGCTACAGCTGCTCAGAGCAAGATGGAGGGCTTTGAGGGATGAGTGCCTGTGGTCGCATTTTGCTGCAACTGCACTGCTCATCAGGAATCCTGGGCTCTGTTTAGGTTCAAGCACTGCCTCTGCCTGATCTCCAGACAGTTCTCCCTTCTAATTCAAATGGCTATGGGGGTCGTGGGTTCTCTTGTAGCTAGGATCCCAGAGTTCTCTTACCCACCCCTTCCTTAAACCAGGAGCTAGTTCTGGCTCTCAGCAGCTCTGCAGATTTCCCAGCTTCCTCCCTCTTCAGCCATGATCTCTGCATCACCTCTCTATCAATTTGCAGTGTTTCCTCTTCAACAATTTGTTAAAGGATGATGGTTTACTCGATAGTTTAGTTCATCTTGGTGGGAGAGGCATTTCCCAGCTGCATCTAGACAGCCATCTTAGTTGTATCCTACTTTCTTTCTCTACAAATCTGCCTTTTTTGAACATTTCACATAAACTGAATCATTTATATGGCGTTTTGCATTAGACTTTTCATTTTGCTTAATGGTTTTGAGAGATTTGTCCATGTTGTTGTCTGTATTGGTACTTCATTTCTTTTCATTGCTAAATAGAATTGTTACATGAAAATGCCATATTTTATCTGTTAATCAATTCATGAACATTTGTGTTGCTGTATTTTTCTGGCCATTGTGAATACTGCTGCTACAAACTTCCATATACAAGTCTTTTGTGTGGACATATGTTTTCATTTCTCTTGGGTATATATCTAGGAGTGGAATTGCTGGGTCATATTGTAATATTATGTTTAACTTTTTAAGAAACTGTCAAACCATTTCCTAAAGTGGCTGTTCCAATTTACATTTTACCTCCAATGTATTAGGGTTTCAGTTTCTGTATATCCTTGCTAACACTTGTTATTGACCCTTTTTAATTATAGCTATTCTAGTGAGATTGAAGTGGTATCTCATCGTGGTTTTAATTTGCATTTCTCTCATAACTACTGATGTACAGCATTTTCTTTAATGGGCATATTGGCCGTTTATATGTCTTTGGTGAAATGCCTGTTTAAATCTTTTGCCCATTTTTAAATTGGGTTGTCTTATTATTGATTTGTAAGTTATTTTTGTATTCTGAATACAAGTTCTTTATTAGATACGTGATTTGAAAATATATTTTCCACATATGTGACTTGTCTTTTTCTCACATGTATGGCTTTTGAAAAAGTGTAAATGTTTTTAATTTTTTTTTTTTTTTGAGACTGAGTCTTGTTCTTGTTGACCAGGCTGTAGTGCAGTGCCTCAATCTCAGCTCACTGAAACCTCCGCCTCCTGGGTTCAAGGGATTCTCCTGCCTCAGCCTCCTAAGTAGCTGGGACTACAAGTGCGCTCTACCATGCCCAGCTTTTTTTTTTTTTTTTTTTTTTTTGTAGTAGAGACGGGGTTTTACTATGTTGACCAGGCTGGTTTTGAACTCCTGACCTCAAGTGATCCTCCAAGCTCAGTCTCCCAGAGTGCTGGGATTATAGGCATGAGCCACTGTGCCCAGCTAGCATTTTAAATTTTGATTGTCTAATTTAAGAGTTTTATAGTTTCAGCTCTTAAATTTAGGAATGTGATTCATTTGAAGTTGATTTTTGTAGGTGATGTGAAGAAGCTTTACTTATAAATGAATAGGTAGATTTGATAATACAGAAGAACATTTTTATAATAATAGTGTCTGAGGACTTTTTTTTTTTAAATACACCTATTTTACCTATGAGTAAGATAATCCACTGAGAAGGTACTATTTAATTCACTCCACAAACATTATTATTTACTACAATTTAGCTAATACATTCATTAAGCAGCTAGTTGAAGATAGAATAGCCTTAAAGTAATATTTCAGTCATTTCAAATGACAAATCGACCTATTTAGCATGCTTATAATCTTCTTCAATAATTATAACTGAAGTTATAGATACATATAAATTACCTTAGTTTTTTAAGCTCATAGACATTTTTATAAATTCTGATTTAAATAAAGGTGATTTTAGACTTGATCTTGTCCACTAAGTTGGAATCAATTCCAATAGATTTTACATTTTGTATGAAAAGACGAGTCATTTTACTGATAGTCAACCTTCTACTTAATTCTGAAATTTGGCTAGCTTCCATTTCACTATTTTTAACCTTTAGTTGGTGCCTGACTTAAAGCACACCAAAGTATGAAACCACTTTTTTGTTTGTATTTCCACAAGAGAAACAGAAGTCAGTTGCTCTGATCACACTAATGTTTTTAAAATATAATGTCACTTTTTGAAGTCATATAAATTTAATATTTTAATGGAATATGATGGTATTAACAATATTTCATTTGGGGAATAAGTCTGTAGACTAGTTCAAACGTTATTTTATGTATTTGGTGATTACATAGTCACAAATAACATGACTAAGCATTTGTAACCTTCATATCTCCGAATAACTCCTAAGAATTGCCTTTCTTATGCCCTTAGGCTTGGCCAGTTTGTCATATCTTGTTGGCATTTTTTTTTTGTAACTACACAAATCTCACTACATTGTTTGTATTATTTAAATAGTTAATTTCTTTAGAATTTCTATAAATTAAATGTATTAGTTAATTTCTAGAGGTACATGTGAAATAATTCTTGAAATTTGTTAGTAACTCTTTATATAGGAAAGTATATGGATTTTTATTTACATATCATAACAATTAACAAGAAAAATGTTCCATTTATTACTCAAGCAAGACCAAAAAACTAATTTTTCTGTTTTGTTCCATATTTTGAAAGATTTGTTTTCCCTTTTAGATGCAGACCAACAACGAAGAGAGAAACTCAAAAAGGAATTAGCACGGTGTGAAAAAGAGTTCAAATTAACTAAAACTGCAGTGCAAGCCAATTCTAAAAATAATTCCAAGTCATTTTTTAACACCCTACAAAAGGTAAGGTAGTATTTTTACTTTTTAAAAGCAAATGTTTCCAAGGCACTTCATTAGTGGTACAATCTGACTTTGGCAACGTGTTTACTATAGTTTAGGGTCAGCAAACTTTTCCTATAAAGATCTAGATAGTTAATATTTTCAAAGGCTTTTCAGGCTATACAGTCTCTGTCACAACTACTCTACCGTTGGAAGGTGGGCATAGACAATGTATAAATAAATGAGTGTAGCTGCGTTCTGCTAAAACTTTATTAATGAAGACATTGGATCAGATTTGGCCTGAAGGTTACAGTTTGCAGATCCCAGTTACAGGCTTTTTGTGATACCTTTGAACATCTGGTTAAAGAAGTAAATTCCTGGCTAGTCATGGTGGCTCATGCCTGTAATCCCAGCACTTTGGGAGGCGGAGGCGGGTGGATCACCTGAGGTCAGGAGTTCGAGACCAGCCTGGCCAATATGGTGAAACCCTGTCTCTACGAAAAATACAAAAATTAGCTGGCCGTGGTCGCAGGTGCCTGTAATCCCAGTTACTTGGGAGGCTGAGGCAGGAGAATCACTTGTATCTGGGAACCGGAGGTTGCAGTCAGCTGAGATCATGCCATTGCACTCCAGCCTGGTGGACAAGAGCGAGACTGAGTTTTTTTTTTTTTTTTAAAAAAAGAGTTCTATTCATAGTTTGTGAAATTTTTTTCCTTTTCTCCTGAATGGTATTAATTTTTATGAAATGCTTTTTTGCATCTTTTGGAATGACGATATAATTTTTCTCCTTTAATCCGTGGAGTTTTATATATATATATAAATATTGTGAGACTCTGTACACACACACACACACACACACACACACACACACACACACACACACACACACAAATATTGTGAGACTCCGTGTACACACACACACACACACACACACACACACACGTCTCACAGTGTTGCCCAGGCTGGAGTGGCATGATCTTGGCCCACTGCAATCTCCACTTCCTGGGCTGAAGCAATTCTCCTGCCTCAGCCTCCCAAGTAGCTGGGATTACAGGCACCCACCACCACTCCCAGCTAATTTTTGTATTTTTAGTAGAGGTGGGTCTCTCCATGTTGACCAGGTTGTTTTCAAACTCCTGACTTCAAGTGATCCACCCACCTTGGCCTCCCAAAAAGTGCTGGGATTACAAGTGTAAGCCACCATGCTAAGCCTCTTTTAATCGGTTAATGTAATGAATTACAACAATGACTTTAATGTTAAACCATCTTGGCATTCCTGCTGTATACAGAACTTAGTCATGGTCCATTGCCTTTTTTATTCATTGCTAAATTTCATTACTAATATTTTGTTTAGGATTTTGGAATCTGTCTATTATTGATACTGGCCTGTGATCTTTTTTTTTCTACTCCCTATGTCTGGTTATGCTAACCTTATAAAATAAACTGGGCAGTCTTTCTTCTTTCTCTACGTTTGGGATTATTTGTTCCTTAAATTCAATGGAACTCAACATTAACATTGTCTGGGCCTAAAGTTTTGTTTTTGGTTGTTTTTTTTTAATGGGAAGATTTTTGACTACTGATTCACTTTTTGTAGTCATTACGGAATGATTTAAATGTTAGATTTATGTAGGAAGTTGTTCATTTTATGTAAATTTTTGGCAGAGAATTGTTCATACTGTTCTCTTCATCTCTCTTGAATATGTATTGTTTCCCCTTGTTATTCCTAAATTAGTTTATTTGTGCCTTCATTCTTCTCCATCATTCTCAGATATTGAGTCAGTTGTTTTAAAGGACACACTTCTATTTGTGTTAATCTTCGGTATTGTACTTTGTTTTCTGTTTTGTCAATATCTGCTTTTATCTTTATTTCCCTCTTTGATTTTCTCTGGGTTTATTTTGCTGTACTATCTCTAATTTTATTTAATTTATTAATTCTTAGCCTTACTTCTTTGCTAGTGTAAGCATTTTTAAGGCTATACATTTTGCCAACAAGTGCAGCTTTAGCTGCTTCCCACAAGTTCTGATACACAGTATTTTTATGATGTTTCAATTCAAAGTATTTTACAAGTTTCTTTTTGTTTGTTTTTTTTGTTTTGTTTTTTGAGATAGAGTCTTGCTCTGTTGCCCAGGCTGTTGTGCAGTGGTGCAATTTTAGCTCACTGCAACCTCCATCTCCTGAGTTGAAGCAATTCCCATGCATCAGCCTCCAGAATAGCTGGGACTACAGGTGCCTGCCACCATGCCCAGCAAATTTTTGTATTTTTAGTAGAGTTTGGTTTCACCATGTTGGCCAGGCTGGCCTCAAACTCCTGACCTCAAGTGATCCCACCCCTCAGCCTCCCAAAGTGCTGGGATTATAGGCGTGAGCCACTGTGCCCAGCCTGCAATTTTCATTATGATTTTTTTCTTTAACCCAGAAGTCTTTTAAAACTGTTTCTTAATCTCTTTATCTGTTTTTTTCCTTAGTATCTGTATGTTATAGATTTCTAGCCTAATTGTGTTGTGATTAGGAAACAGCTATATTATATCCATTTCTTGAAATTTATTGAGTACTTGTTTTATGTCCCAGTAGGTGGACAATTTTTTTAAATGTCATAATGTGTTTGAAAATAAAATGTATTCTATGGTTTTTGTGTGTAGTAGTTAATATATAGTACAGTCATTAAACTTTGTATTTTCCAGATGTTCAAATCTTTTATATCTTATTGATTATTTTTGTCTGATTAATCTATCAGTTATTCAAAGAAATCTTCCACATAATTATGTATTTAGCTATTTCTGTTTTTGGTACTATTAATTTTTGATTTATATATTTTTTGAATGCATGTTATTACATAAAACAGATTTAGAGATATTAGAGATATGTAATACAGATTTAGCAAAGCCTGCAAGAGGCAGTTTCTTGGTGAACTGAACCTATTACCACTGTGCTTTGAATTTCTTTATCTTAATGCTTTTTCTGTTAATATTTTCTGATAGTGACATAATTCAATTAGCTTTATTTTGACTAGTATTTAGTTGGTATATTATTTTCCATTTTTTAGTCTTAATGTTTTTTTTTCTTTTTTTTTTTTAAATGTCACTTTCCAATCTTAATGTTTTAGATTAGTGTTTGGAGGGTCAGATTATTCAATCTGATAATCATTATCTTTTTAATGGGGCGTTTAATATGTTTTTATTTCTGCCTTCTTATTTCATACTTTCTGTTTGACTCAATGTGGTAGACAAAATTTGAAGACAACACCCCCACGTTGACCCACACTCTTAAATAATCCCCTCCTCTTCAGTGCAGGTAGGACCTGTAACTTGCTTCTACCCAGTAGAATATGACAAATATAATAGGATGTCATTTTTGTGATTCTGTTATGTGGCAAAAGTGAAGGGATCTTTTCCCCCTGCAGATTAAGTGACAAAATCTTTTGTTCCTTAAAAGAGAATGAGAAAATAAGTCTGGGAAGATTTTCCTCAGTGACTGCTATTTCTCTCCCCAAGGCACACCAAGAGAAGGTGGGAAAGGGATTCTCTCTGCAGGAATCCCTTTCCCACCTGGGGAAAGCCTGCAAGAGGTACAGACTCCCCAGACCTCAGGGGCAGCACACACTCATCACTAGTCCACACTCAGTCTTTAGGAAATTAACAAAAATTTTAGCATATCTTATCAACTTACAAGGCATTCCATGGCATTTTTCCCAAGTAAGCAGGTGCTCAGATACTTATCTCTCTCCAGATTTCAGGTTAGTTGTTTGCTCTGTGACCTCAGTTCTCTCATTAGTTCAAGAAAAATCATTAATGTGCAGATCGTTCAGTTTTTTTCTTCTTGTAATGATGAGGGCTGTGTTCTTTCTATCTCTATCTCTCAACTGAAAGGTAAGTTTGTTTTATTCTTATGTGTGCTGTTTTCATTTCTTGAAGTTTTTAATTTTGAAAACCTTAACATCTACAAAAATATAGTATATTAAACCCACATGTTCCCATCACCTAGGTTGTAACGATGATCTGCTCAGAGCCAGTGTTACTTTACCTAAGTGTCCACTCACTTTCCTAGGTTATTTTGAGGCAAACCCCAGATACTGTATAATTTTGTTAATAAATGTTTGAGTATATATCTAAAAGATAGACTTCTAAAACCACAACAATGCTATTATGCCTTAAAAATTATTAACAAATATCTAATGTTTAGATTTACCCATTGTCTCCTTTTTGAGTTTGTTTGAATTGGTATTAGAAGGTCAGCAGCCTCCTTCAGCTCAGTGCCAGGGTTCAGGATGGGGAAGTTTCCTTGCAAGTCATCTAGTTGAAGAGTAGCCATTGAGAGGATCCTAGATTCTCAAGCATGATCTCATAGAGCTTTGTTTTCTGCCCCCAGCACCCATTATGTGGTTTAAAACAAAACTGTGGACTGTTGGGCAAAAGCCAGATTCACTGCTCTGCTTACCAAATACCAATGCCATAATGGGTCTGGATTTTTTCTCTTCAGAAATGCTGGGAGCCATAGACCAGTTTTTAGTTGAAGTTATATCATCATACTGACGCTTTACACTGACAACAGAGAAGGACAGACTACTTATGAGGCAGTTGCAGTAATCTGGGAACCAGTAATTAAGACATGATTCTAAGACAGCAGAGAGAGCATAAGGAATACATTTAACAGATATTTAGAAAGTAGAGGCCAGGTGCAGTGGCTGACACCTGTAATCCCAGCACTTTGGGGGGCTGAGGTGGGCAGATCACGAGGTCAGGAGATTGAGCCCATCCTGGCCAACATGGTGAAACCTTGTCCTTACTAAAAATACAAAAATTAGCTGGCCGTGGTGGTGCGCACCTGTAGTCCCAGCTACTTGGGAGGCTGAGGCAGGAGAATCACTTGAACCCTGGAGGCAGAGGTTGCAGTGATCCAAGATCATGCCACTGCACTCCATCCTGGCAATGGAACAAAACTTTGTCTCAAAAAAAAAAAAAAGAAGAAGAAGAAGAAAGAAAAGAAAGTAGAATCTCCAGGACTTGGTGACTGAGTGGATGATGCAAAGAGCAAGAGGCAGGAGTTAAAAAGATTCCTAAGTTTCTGGCTTGGGCAACTGGGAGGGTAGCAATATATCATTCACAGAAATATAATAGGATGAAGTGCAGGTTTTCTTTGGGGCTGGAGATAATAAAAGATAGGAGTTTATTGTTTGGCTATGTTTGATTTGAGGTGCTCTTGGAACATCTAGTATATTTAATAGACATTTGGATATAAGCATCTGTGTCAGCGAAGAGGTCTGGGCTGAAAATAGATTTGGGAGTCATCAGGGGAAGCTGTGAATATGATTGAGAGCCCCAGGGCTATTATGTAGATAAAAGGACCAGGAATAGAGCTGCTTCCTTTAGAATAAATCTGTTATCTGCTCTGTATTATACTTTGCTATCTGGGAATATGTTCCTCAATGTTTGACTCACAGCTATCTTTTCATTTTTAGTGATTGTACTTTTTAACTGAAAATTTTAAATGTGTTTCTGTTATTCGGCATGAGTATAAATTACTAATTATATTTTGAGATAAGAATAGGGCTTCTTGAAAATACAAGTCATATATGTTAATACACTTTTTAATGTGTTTTATATATCTACTATATTTATAATAAAGTAAAAATATAAACATATTATTTACATGTTATATATTTTTAATATATTTCTGTAAATGTTAGATGTTTTCATTTTTCTAATAGCAGCTATAACCCTATAACTTTTTGCCTGTGTAAAGTTGTTAATTTATTATTTTATCTATGTTTTTATTGACTCCATTTAGAATTCATAGTAACTTGCACTTTGCCTACATTTTTGATAAGCCCTGATAATAAATATTTTAGATACACTCAGATTGTCTTAAAAGCCTTATTTTGGGCAGTATATTTTGATAATTGAATGGGTGTTATAGTTAACAGATACCTGTTATGGTTATAATTTGTATTCACTGAAAAGGTTGCTGTAGTTAAAATGCTGGCTTTAACCTCTGATTGTATTAGCCCCTTATGTACATATGTAAAGGTCATATATCAAAAACCTTTTATGACAATTGCCCATATCTCATGCCACTTTTCTTCTCTCATACTCTGACTCACCTGCTATCATCCTCAGAACCCTCCTAAGTCCTTCCAGATTTCACCCTGTAACTCCGGGTCATTCACTACTTGGTCAGTGCTCCCATACTTGCTTCACCGGCATAGCACTTACTGTGTGCTTTTAAGATTAAGTGAATATGTGGGTGTGATCTGTGTTTCTGAATAAACCTAGAAAAGAGGTCGGGAGCAGTGGCTCACACCTGTGATCCCAACACTTCGGGAGACTGAGGCAGATCACTTGAGCCCAGGAGTCTCAGACCAGCATTGGTAACTTGGCAAAACCCCATCTCTACAAAAAAAATACCCACCCCCACACGCCCACCAGAAAAAAAGCCAGGCATGATCGTGTGCTTCTGTAGTCCCAGCTACTCAGGAGCCTGAGGTGGGCAGATTGATTGAACCCAGGAGGTTGAGGATGCACTGAGCCATGATCAGGCCACTGCATTCCAACCTGGGCAACAAAGTGAGATTAAAAAAAAAAATCTAGGAAACTTTTTAAAAACAGTATAAAATAGTGAAAATCAAGAGCTGTGTTTCTTTTATGAAATATAACTTGAAACTTTTTTGCAAACAAATGTTAGTCAGATTTTAAAATAATTCATTCCCATCCAGTTCTGCAATTGAATTGACTCTTCAACTGTTTAAAAATCTGACAATTAGAAAATTGTTGTACATTACGTCTCCTGACATCCTTAAAAAAAGGTTGATTTAGTACTGAGTTCTGTATTGTAAAATTCTTGACATGAAAATATGATAAGTATATCAACTATGGTGTGTTTATTACTTTACATAAATCCTGAAATCACAGAAAAATTGTACCACAAGCCTCACAGGACTAAGAATGATGTAAAGAAAGTAAGTGTTCAGGGGGTACCATCAAACTTTTTGCTCTACTGGCACATAATTGGTGAACCCTTTCCTGATTTCAGAACTTTACAGTGATTTGCTATTTATGTTTTGGGATTCTACCAGCGTGTTGCATATATTCTGTGCAAATGTCTTTATCCAAGCTTTCCAATATTTGTAGCTAAAGGAAACAATTATATAATCTTAAGATGCAGATTGGTACAGTGGATTTTATACTGTGGTCTACTAGTTTCCAAGGAAAGAAAAAATAGGATAGAAGGTAGAGATTATAAGTTACAAAAATGAGAAAAGTTTCATGCTTTCAGTAAGTTCAGAAGCAATTTTTCCATCCCATTTCAGAGTGACAGATTAACATATACTTCTACCCCTTTTAAAAGACTTTCTTTGGTGTTTCATTTTGTTTATTAAATAACCATTACTGATAAAATTTCTTTATAGGCAATCATAATGCCTTGTGCATTTCTTTTTCCTTCCTCTGATCTCAATTTGTGCTGTTCTAAGTGTAAATAATTCTTGTGCTTATTAATTAGTTGCCCTATAGAATATTTTTAGACTAAGAAATTTCTTTGGGAACTAAACTGCTCTGGTACATAAGCTGTAGTGTGAGTATCATTTAGAATTATTTGTAAAAACTAATGTCTTAAAGTCATTTACCAAATAGTACCCTAGGGACTCAAAATTTAATGCTGGCATACTTACTGGCTTTGAGTAATTTTTGTTTTATATTTGGAATAAGGTTATAAAGGAGTTGGAAAGGAAAGGTGATTTGACATATTTTAGGTAGTAGTAGCACAATATCCAGTTATCTGCAATTTCTTTGCTTTGATAAATCAGCACTTTAGGTTAGCTGACTTATTTGTTCCAAGAAAAAGAGTTAAAATCAGTTTAAGATTTTTTATGCTGTAAAAAATCTAAAATCATATAATTTTTAAATAACTTTTAAAATAGATAATATGATGAAGTGGTAAAGAACATGGGCTCTGCCTCGGTTCAAATCTGTGAGACTATGCACCTCAGAGCAGTATTTTTATCTACAAAATAGGGTAATAACTGTACCACCACCCAGAAGTTGATGTTAGGATTAAATGAGCTACACATGAAAATTAACTAGTGCAGTATCTTGTACATAATAAACACATCATACATATTAGTAGCAGTGATAGAAGTTCTTATTCTTCTTCTATTCAATGTCAAGAGCAGTACCTTGCACACAGGAAGCACTTGGCTTTTTCCTTACTCAGCTTGTCCATCTTCCCCTTGTTATTCCTCCTAACAAGGTTATAGGACAGATATAAGTGACTAAATCCTAGTGATTTTCACCTCAATTTCTGTAACTTCCATGTAATTTACCCTCTGCCTAATGAAAGTGCCTCAGAGTTTTGCAGAGGATGGATATACAGATGTGTCCATAAGGGCTGAAGCCATAGGCAAAGCTTCTTAGACATTTTATAAAAGTTTATAAAATAAAATATTATCTGTGCTTTTAGACTTCACAGATAACCTGCAAAAATGGTTTTCCTGAAGTTAAACCAAAAAGAAATGGAGCAAGTCAAAATGCCTCCCTTTTCAAAATTTTACCCCCACCCCAATGAAAAGTTGAGAAATGTATATGAAATTTTTATGGAATAAATATTTATTAATTATTTAAATTATCAGTTACCTAAATCAGGGCTCCATACATTATGAGGAGAAGTTGCTTTTCGTTTCTTTAAAGCCTGGACATCACAGAGGGATGGCTTACACTGTAGCCTCCAATAATGACAAGATAGGACAGTGAGGATGATGCCACTAACAGTGGTTGAGAAGGGCATTGGTGCTCACAATTTGTGTGGAAACTTTCAGATAAAACTGAGATCTCCCAGTAGATCTTAATATGCAAGTTTAAGATCTCAAATATTCTTTTTTTTAGTTTCAGAAAGGAAATTGATTGCTCTACTAGACTTATATTTAGAATTATATTTTAATATGTTTATTCAAATACTTGACTAGAACTTCAAATAAAATACCAACATATTCAGTAACATATTAGTTAATTTTGTAAACCCTTGAGGCTATCATTTTTTAATGTATAATCTCGAGGTCCCCAATTACATGAATTTGTATTGCAGTTGATGACTGTCATATCAAATGTTCTTAGCCCTCAGGTGAACCGCAAATTGAGGATGATGTGTTAAAAGAAGAAATGAATGGATTTTCATCCTTTGCAAGGTCACTAGTGCCCTCTTCAGAGAGACTGCACCTAAGTCTACATAAATCCGATAAAGTCATCACCAACGGTCCCGAGAAGAACTCCAGTTCCTCCCTGTCCAGCCTGGATTATACAGCCTCCGGGCCCCGAAAACCAGGCTCTGGAACCCTGTATGGCAGAAGGCCCAGGAGCACATTCCCAAATTCCCACCGGTTTCAGTTAGTCATTTCAAAGGCACCCAGTGGGGATCTTTTGGATAAACATTCTGAACTCTTTTCTAACAAACAATTGCCATTCACTCCCCGCACTTTAAAAACAGAAGCAAAATCTTTCCTGTCACAATATCGCTATTATACACCTGCCAAAAGAAAAAAGGATTTTACAGATCAACGGATAGAAGCTGAAACCCAGACTGAATTAAGGTATGATATATCAACATCCAATAGTAAATCCTTCAGGAAATTAAATGAAAATTAATGAATTTATATTCCTGTTTTCTGCTGCCAGCCTTAAGATCTGATAGTGCCCTTTGATTGGAATGAGATGAATGTGACTTTTCCTTTTCCATGTATTACCAGAACTATCAAAGTAATTACTGAAAAATAGCTATTAAACTGGTGAAGCTCCTCATAAGTATGAATTACATATTTTATTTCAAGCATGGTTCAAGAATTATGTATGTTTTTAAATATTATACTTCCAGAGAATTCCTTTTTTTTTTTTAAGTTGTACTTTAGGTTCTGGGGTACATGTGCAGATCATGCAGGATTGTTGCATAGGTGCACACATGGCAATGTGGTTTGCTGCTTCCATCCCCCCGTCACCTACATCTGGCATTTCTCCCCATGTTATCCCTCCCTGACTTCCCCACCCTCCTCAACTGTCCCTCCCCGTCCCCCACAACAGACCCCAGTGTGTGATGCTTCCCTCCCTGTGTCCATGTGTTCTCATTGTTCAGCACCCACCTGTGAGTGAGAACATGCAGTGTTTGATTTTCTGTTCTTGTGTCAGTTTGCTGAGAATGATGGTTTCCAGATTCATCCATGTCCCTACAAAGGACATGAACTCATCATTGTTGATGGCTGCATAGTATTTCATGGTGTATATGTGCCACATTTTCCCTGTCCAGTCTATCAGTGGGCATTTGGGTTGGTTCCAAGTCTTTGCTATTGTAAACAGTGTCGCAATGAACATTTGTGTGCATGTGTCCTTATAATAGAAAGATTTCTAATCCTTTGGATATATACCCAGTAATGGGATGGCTGGATCAAATGGAATTTTCATTTCCAGGTCCTTGAGGAAGTGCTACACTGTCTTCCACAATGGTTGAACTAATTTACACTCCCACCGACAGTGTAAAAGTGTTCTATTTCTCCACATCCTCTCCAGCATCTGTTGTCTCCAGATTTTTTAACGATCGCCATTCTAACTGGCATGAGGTGGTATCTCAATGTAGTTTTGATTTGCATTTCTCGAATAATCAGTGATGATGAACAGTTTTTCATATGTTTGTTGACCTCATATATGTCTTCTTTTGAAAAGTGTCTGTTCATATCCTTCTCCTACTTTTGGATGGGTTTGTTTGTTTGTTTGTTTTTTCTTGTAAATCTGTTTTAGTTCTTTGTAGATTCTGGATATTAGCCCTTTGTCAGATGGGTAGATTGCAAAAATTTTTTCCCATTCTGTTGGTTGCCAGTTCACTCTAATGATTGCTTCTTTTGCTGTACAGAAGCTCTGGAGTTTAATTAGGTTCCATTTGTCTATTTTGGCTTTTGTTGCCAATGCTTTTAGTGTTTTAGTCATGGAGTCTTTGCCTATGCCTATGTCCTGAATAGTTTTGCCTAGGTTTTCTTCTAGGGTTTTTATGGTGTTAGGTCTTATGTTTAAGTCTTTAATCCATCTGGAGTTACTTTTAGTGTAAAGTGTCAGGAAGGGGTCCAGTTTCCACTTTCTACACGCTGCTAGCCAGTTTTCCCAACGCCATTTATTTATTTTTTTATTGCATTTTAGGTTTTGGGGTGAAGAACATGCAAGATTGTTGCATAGGTACACACGTGGCAGTGTGGTTTGCTGCCTTCCTCCCTTCACCTATGTCTGGCATTTCTCCCCATGCTATCTCTCCCCAACTCCCCACCCCCTGCTGTTCCTCCCCTATTCCCCCTCAACAGACCCCAGCATGTAGTGCTTCCCTCCCTGTGTCCATGCATTCTCATCAACACCCACCTATGAGTGAGAACATGTAGTGTTTGATTTTCTGCTCTTGTGTCAGTTTGCTGAGAATGATGGTTTCCAGGTACATCCATGTCCCTATAAAGGACACGAACTCATTGTTTTTGATGGCTGCGTAATATTCCATGGTGTACATGGGCCACATTTTCCCTGTCCAGTCTATCATCGATGGGCATTTGGGTTGGTTCCAGGTCTTTGCTATTGTAAACTGTGCTGCAATGAACATTTGTGTGCATGTGTCTTTATAGTAGAACGATTTATAATCGTTTGGATATATACCCAGTAATGGGATTGCTGGGTCAAATGGAATTTCTCTTTCTAGGTCCTTGAGGAATCGCCACACTGTCTTCCACAAGGGTTGAACTAATTTACACTTCCACCAACAGTGTTAAAGTGTTCCTATTTCTCCACATCCTCTCCAACATCTGTTGTCTCCAGGTTTTTTAATTATTGCCATTCTAACTGTCCCAACGCCATTTATTAAACAAGAAATCCTTTCCCTATTGCTTGTTTTTATCAGGTTTGTAAAAGATCAGATGGTTGTAGATGTGCGGCGTTACCTCCAAGGCCTCTGTTCTGTTCCATTGGTCTATATCTCTGTTTTAGTACCAGTACCGTGCTGTTTTGATTACTATAGCTTTGTAGTATAGTTTGCAATCAGGTAGCATGATGCCTCCGGCTTTGTTCTTTTTGCTTAGGATTGTCTTGGCTATGCGGGCTCTCTTTTGGTTCCATATGAAGTTTAAGGTGGTTTCTTCCAGTTCTGTGAAGAAGCTCATTGGTGCTTGATGGGGATAGCATTGAATCTATAAATTACTTTGGGCAATATGGCCATTTTCACAATATTAATTCTTCCTAACCATGAGCATGGAATGTTTCTCCATTTGTTTGTGTCCTCTCTTATTTCCTTGAGCAGTGGTTTGTAGTTCTCCTTGAAGAGGTCCTTTGCATCCTTTGCTAGTTTTATTCCTAGGTATTTTATTTTCTTTGTAGTGATTGTGAATGGGAGTTTGCTCATGATTTGGCTCTCTGTTAGTCTGTTATTGGTGTATAGAAATGCTTGTGATGTCTGCACATTGATTTTGTATCCTGAGACTTTGCTGAAGTTGCTTATCGGTTTAAGGAGATTTTGGGCTGAGATGATAGGGTCTTCTAAATATGCAGTCATGAGAATTCTTAAAATATGTCATCAGACAGCATTTGTGTAAATATGCATATTGATTCATGTTAAAAGTGGCAAAAACAATGGACTACAGAGGGGAAGAAATCAACCCTTTATCCATCCACCCCTCTGCTCCATTCCCTGCAGATATTCAAGCCAATCTTCATAGCAACACCTGCCAAGAATAATTTTAAGTTGGGATAATTTCTGGAAATTATGTATAATTTGCCTCAATAATGTTTTCAAATACAGTAGTGCCCAGCACAAGATGTATGTTGAATAAAAGTTTGCCAGATGACTAAAGAAAAAAACGAACCTTGTCAAGTTTTGAGTAACAGCAGATTTGTGACTGTGATTGTTTTTCTATTACACAAACAATTTATCTGATACTAGATTTTAGTTGTTTTAGAAAGTAAAAGCAATTTAAGACTTGTATTTTTTTCTTTGGATATAGGTAAGAGGTACAGTAATATCAGATGAGTCTGCAGATATTTAATCAAATGAAATCAAATAATTCAAAATTATGTATTTTATAAGAATAGATGCATCTGATTATCTTATGTTTGAGTTTTTCTAGCCAGTAAACCTTATTACCACAGTGCTGATATTTTGAAGGATTAACAATTATTTATTTTAAATTATTACAGCTTTAAATCTGAGTTGGGGGCAGCTGAGACCAAAAATGTGACAGATTCAGAAATGAACATAAAGCAGGTAATAAGTATGAAGTATTTTTGTATTGCTGCATCTGAATTACAGATGTTTTACTGTAAATAAATATATACAGCTATTTAGACTGTGAATCATCATCTCTTGGTGACACTTACCATACATGATACAGCCATTATACAGGAGGTCTGCCTACTTATAAATGGTTATAACTTTCTGAATAGCCAGGTGGATCCTGCCAAATCTGGGAAGTCATTTGTTACTAGCATCTTTCCTGGGTGGTTGGTTGTGTGGGACAGATGGAATGATCAGTAAAATACCTTAAGTATTATTTCCAAAGATGCAGACCTGGATTACTAGAGGAGCCAGCAGAGTAGTGCAGAAGTTGAATTTTTATATCTTTTTTTGGTAACAAATTGCCACAGATTATATGATTGGAAATTATACATTTTATAAGAATAGGTAGATGTTATTCTCTTATGCATGCCTTTACTTTTTCCAGACCATAAAGCTCTTTATTACAGTGTTTATATTTTGAATTCTGAGCATCATTTCTTCAAAATATTGCAACTTTGGGTCTAATTTTGAGACAAATGGAATTGTTTTATTTTTGCAGTATCAGTCTTACACACTTGTGTCCTGACTTAAATTTATTGTTTATAAAAATAGTTTGTCTATTAAAATGTCAAACACAGATCCAGAGATAGAAGAATAAAATATAATCATACTCAACTTCCCTCCTGCCTTCTAAAACTGGACAGAAGGTGGTAGCTTTCCATCTCAGCCATTAATAGCTGTTTGACATAGGGCCCTGCCACTTAAGGCCCAAGGATAAATCGCTTATCCTCTGAGAGCTGAATTTCCTCAACTAGAAAAACTGTACTTAACTTTCAGGATTATTAGGGAGCAGTAAATGATGTAGGTAAAGTGCCTAGCCTGGTAAGGGCTTAATCCATGATAGCTATTATTAGTTTAAAATTTTTGAAAAGAGTTACCTCTGCAGATAACTAAATAAATACGAAAATAATCCTGCAAGAAAATGGGTGTCTCCATATTCCATAGTCAGTGCCATCAATACCTGACTTGAAGAAGCCAGTAGAGTATTAACTGCAATAGATCCACATTTTAACAGTACCTTTAAAACCATACATAAATTATTGTAAAGATTAAATCTAATGATGCAAGTAAATGCTTGGCACAGTTCATGGTGCATAGGAAGGAGTCTATAAAAGTAAGACTTGGACGGGCGCAGTGCCATGATTGGGCGCAGTGGCACACACTTGTAATCCCAGCACTTTGGGAGGCTGAGGTTGGCGGGTCATGAGGTCAGGAGATGGAGACCATCCTGGCCAACATGGTGAAACCCCGTATCTACTAAAATACAACAACAACAACAAAAAATTAGCCAGGCGTGGTGGCACAAGCCTGTAGTCCCAGCTACTCAGGAGGCTGAGGCAGAGGAATCACTTGAACCTGGGAGGCGGAGGTTGCAGTGAGCCAAGATCGTACCACTGCACTCCAGCCTGGCGACAGAGCAAGACTCCGTCTCAAAAAAACAAAAACAAGCTGGGTGCGGTGGCTCACGCCTGTAATCCCAGCACTTTGGGAAGGCGAGGCGGGTGGATCACAAGGTCGGGAGATCAAGACCATCCTGGCCAACATGGCGAAACCTCATCTCTGCTAAAAATACAAAAAAATAGCTGGGCATGGTGGCGCCTGCCTGTAATCTCAGCTACTCAGGAAGCTGAGGCAGGAGAATCACTTGAACCAGGGAGTCAAAGGTTGCAGTGAGCCGAGAACGCGCCACTGCACTCTAGCCTGGTGACAGAGAGACTCCGTACTTAAAAAAAAAAAGTAAGCTGCCATTATTTTTGTTTGTTTGTTAATATTATTGTCCATGCTCCTAGTGCTACCACTGCTTCTGCATATTTGACATGTTGGCATTTAAAACAGATGAGCTGTTTGAATTTCTGATTAATGGGATTTTTTTTCCCCTCAAATTTATTTAGAAGTTGAAAATTTGCTTCAATTTCCCTTTATATGTTTGTTTGTGGCAGTTTCTTAATGTCATTTAAATGTCATTAAAATACAAGAAGTAAGTCATTTTATCTTTAAGAAAAAAGTTCTGAACTGATAGAAAAATCATTCTAAAATATTCTTTGTTGTATAATTTTTATCTACTGGATATCTCTGCTCACTTAAAATTTGCTATATTTCTGCTTTCATAATGTGTTTTTAAGCAAAAATATTTTTATTGCATTCCCAGGCATCTAATTGTATGACATATGATACCAAAGAAAAAATAACCCCTTTACCTTTACAAGGGCATGACTTAACATGGGATGGGATTAAGGATGATGCTCTTCAGCATTCTTCACCAAGGTAAACAGTTTACAAGAGAAATAATTTCAACTATCTTTAATTGCCTTCTTGTATAACAGACATATAGTATTTGTAGCGTAAGTACTATTTGATCACATGCTATAATCTATTTTGGTGTTATGTAATTCAATAACAGTTTTAGTTTTGCCAAGGAAATTTACAAAGTTAAGTGCTCAGTAAAAGTTTAAATAAGTTAATTTTGCTAATTCCTCAGTAAAGGAAAAAGGCATACCAACTGGTATTATTTGTCATCACTTTTCATTAAAAAAATGATTTTCCCCAAGACAAGTCTTCTGGCAGTGATGCTAATCAGTTTACATGGCACAAATAGTACTGAAGAGCTTTACCATTTGAGGAGTCATAATTTGTGATTTTGAATACTCATCATATACTGGTGCTTGACCTATCTGTGCTATGTGAAGACACTATGTATTTATTTATTTATTTATTTATTTGAGACAGAGTCTGTCTCTGTTGTCCAGGCTGGAGTGTAGTGGTGCAGTCTTGGCTCACTGCAATGGAGACACTCTTTAAAAACTGCTCATCGTGTTGAGTAATTAAGGAATATTATACATTAATTAGCAGGTAGTAGAAAACCTAAAAGATGCCTTGATAATTTCAGCTGTCAAATATATTTTCAGTGTCAGAGAATGGATAGGAAATCAAGAGCAGGGTTAGAAGAAAGGAAGGAGTAGAGATTAAAAAGAGGGCAAGAATAAGGTGTTGCATAGCAGACCACTAGTAAAGTACACACAGTCCCCTCAGGCTCCAGCTTCTCCCTCATGCCTCTGCTACAGATCTTACCTGCTAAGGCCATAGAGTGTTCGTTGTTAACTTCCCTATCTTTGAAATTTCTGGTGCTTCAGTACATACAACTATTTATTAATATAAGCTGTTCTTGAGCCAGTCTTCACTGAATAAAAAGAGTGGCTGAAGGAAAGGAATGTTTGTCTTTTCTAATACTTTCTTAAAGAAGTAAAGCAAAATGTTATAATTGAATATACCTGAATAAAAAGCTTTGAATTAACTATTGGTAACATTACTGAATAATGACAAAATTTATCATGATGACCATCTTTAAACATTTTTTCTTAGTAAGGTATCCAGAAGCATTATTTATATATTAACCTTAGTCAAATTGCCTTTGTTTATATTAGCCTTAGTCAAATTGTCTTTTTTTCTAGTTATAAATTCACAATTCTTTTTAAAACAATACTACGGCGAAATGCCGTAGTATAGTTCTGAATTTATATGCCATAGTTATAATTGTGAATTTATAACTAGAAAAGTAGTTTAAAAGCCTGTCTTTGCTACTTACTAACATTAACCTTGGAAAGTTAATTAGCCTTTCTGAACCTTAATGACCTCATCAGTAAATGGGAAAAATAATGCACAGCCATCATACCTGACTGGGTTGTTTAGAAGATTAAATTAGATATGGATATGAGTATGCATTAAAAATTGCTAAAACATATTATTACAGGTTGGACATCCCAAATTTGAAAATCTGTAATTCAAAATACTTCAAAATCTGACATGGTACCCAAAGGAAATGCTCACTGGAGCATTTTGGATTTCAGATTTTTGGATTTGAGATGCTCAACTAGTAAGTATATAATGGAAATATTCCAAAATCCAAAATCTGAAATCCTTCTGGTTCCAAGCATCTCAGATAAGGGATATTCAATCTGTACTAATATACAATATCATTTAGTACTTATTGTATGCCAACCATTGTTTTGCTCAACTACTTTAACTTCCTCTTTCTAGGGCAATAAGTCAGTATTCCCTGAAGCTCCCGTCAACTAGTAAAATCTACTCTGAGTAAGACCTTTTCTTACCTTTTCATTTTGCATAGTGGAAATCAAGAGTTAAGAATCATAAAAACCATTATTAAATAAGTCAGGATTGAACAATAATCTCTCTTTTTAAAAAAAACTGGCAAGTAATAAATGTACATATTCGTGGAATACCTAGTGGTGTTTTGATACATATACTGTACAGTGATTAGAACAGTTTAATTAGCATATCCATCATCTCAAACATTTTCTTTCTTTGTGTTGGAAACATTGAGTTTCCTTTTTCTAGCTATCTGAAACTATTATTAACTGTAGCAGCCGTCCTATAGTGGTATAGAACACTAGAACTTGCTCCTCCTATCTAGCAGTAATTTTGTATCTTTTAACGAATCTCACCTTGTCCCTTGATCCCCTCTGCCCTTCCCAGCCTCCGGTACCCTCTGTTCTACTTTCTTCTTCTATCAAATCAACTGTTTTTAGCTTCCACATATGAGTGAGAACATGTGGTGTTTAACTTTCTGTTGCTGGCTTATTTCACTTAACACTGTCCTCCAGCTCCATCCATGTTGCCGCAAATGACATGATTTTATTTGTTTTTATGGCTGAATAGTATTTCATGGTGTATATATACATTTTCTTTATCCAATCATCTGTGAACACTAATCTTTCTTACAACCAGCTTTGGGAGAGCAAACGTATAATACAGGCTAAACCCAAATAATTTTCTCAAATTTATTTGAGAAATAATAACTTTCTGGAATAATTATCAACCACTTCATTGTTTTATCTCCAGTTGAAATTTGTCCCTAATACCTGATACTTTTAAATAATTAGTATCTATAATTCTTATTTATTGTATAAGTAAAAATAATAAAGAAGAGTTTTAGAGAAATGCAGACTTTTAGTAACTCAGGATACTCTTTCCAGAGGGTTCTAACCTCAGCAGTTTTTTGCAGACATTTTACTTGTAGATTTTAATGTTGTTTTAATTAAGTTACATTTTTTAGGGAAAATATAAAATTTTATTTATTTTCAAATGTACACTTTTTAAGCAAGCAAGACACTGAATCAGTTTGAAACTAACTTTTTATTAAACATTTAAATCTATTATTTGATTTGCTTATTAACTCTTCCCTTATATTTGCTTATTTATTAATTTAGTTACTTGCTACTTACATTTTGTATAAATTTGCTAATTTTAGCTAATTAAAATCAAATGTACAATACTATCCTAATTTTCTTGTAATAGCTACAAGAAATAATAGAGAAGTGTGTACAAGTAGTTAAAAAATTACAATATTTATGTTCATAAATTTTCCTATGAGAATTTTTCTTCTCTGAACATTTTGAGAGAAAAAATAAATTTTTCTGTTTGTAAATTTCTCAACCTTAAAACAGGATGCTGGCCTAGAACTAGGAGAGGACTTCTTAGTTGAAGCTCCCACTTCTCTGGACCACTTTCCTTTTCCTCCTTGCAGGTGCTTTGCAGAGGAGCTTGCACCTCTGCTGCTGGACCTGGTCAGGAGCCAGAGGAAATTTAAAACACTCCTTGGAAGTGCTTGCTCCCAGCGGATTGCATTTGATTGCCCCTTGCCTTTCATTGCTCTCTTTTTGTTTTGTTTAATTCTGGTTATTTTTACTGCTATGGATGTTGCAGATAGCTGTGAAATTTTACTTTATTAGGTCATCATCTTTAGTAAATATTTATCCTTGCATAATTTGAGAAGGTAGACATGTTTGTTTTATAATATTCCTCTTAGTAATATAAGATAGAAGTACATTGGTAATGGTAGAGGTAGATATTTCTAATTAGGTAGTAATGTTTCTTATAGTTTTCAGAATAAGCAATAATTTTTATGCTATATATTGCCTTTCCTTTGCAGTGAAGAAGAACTGCTGTATCTGAGTTTCATTGAAGATGTAACAGATGAAATTTTGAAACTTGGTTTGTTTTCCAACAGGTTAGTTTTTTTAACTGTGTTATGGAATTAAGGTCTATATTAAATATTCTTCATATTTCTTCATATGATGTTTAAAGTTATTTTCCCATATTAGGAAATGAAAAAATATATTGCTTTCTTAGAAACATATTATTATTATTATTATTATTTTTTCCCATTTATTTATTTTATTGCATTTTAGGTTTTGGGGTACATGTGAAGAACATGCAGAATTGTTGCATAGGAACACACATGGCAGTGTGATTTGCTGCCTTCCTCCCCATCACCTACATCTGGCATTTCTCCCCTTGCTATCTCTCCCCAGCTTCCCACCCCCCACCCTCCCTCCCCTATTTCCCCCCAACTGACCCCAGTGTGTAGTGCTCCCCTCCCTGTGTCCATGTGTTCTCATTGTTCAACACCCGCCTATGAGTGAGAACATGCGGTGTTTGATCTTCTGCTCTCCTGTCAGTTTGCTGAGAATGATGGTTTCCAGGTTCATCCATGTCCCTACAAAGGACCCTAACTCATTGTTTCTGATGGCTGCATAATATTCCATGGTGTATATGTGCCACATTTTCCCTATCCAGTCTATCATCGATGGGCATTTGGGTTGGTTCCAGGACTTTGCTATTGTAAACAGTGCTGCAATGAACATTCGTGTGCACGTGTCCTTATAGTAGAACGATTTGTAATCCTTTGGATATATACCCAGTAATGGGATGGCTGGGTCAAATGGAATTTCTATTTCTATGTCCTTGAGGAATCTCCACACTGTCTTCCACAATGGTTGAACTAATTTACACTCCCACCAACAGTGTAAAAGTGTTCCTATTTCTCCACATCCTCTCCAGCATCTGTTGTCTCCGGATTTTTTAATGATTGCCATTCTAACTGGCGTGAGATGGTATCTCAATGTAGTTTTGATTTGCATTTCTCTGATGACCAGTGATGATGAGCATTTTTTCATATGTTTGTTGGCCTCACGTATGTCTTCTTTTGTAAAGTGTCTGTTCATATCCTTTGCCCACTTTTGAATGGGCTTGTTAGTTTTTTTCTTGTAAATCTGTTTTAGTTCTTTGTAAATTTTGGATATCAGCCCTTTGTCAGATGGGTAAACTGCAAAAATTTTTTCCCAATCTGTTGGTTGCCGATTCACTCTAATGATTGTTTCTTTTGCTGTGCAGAAGCTATGGAGTTTGATTAGGTCCCATTTGTCTATTTTGGCTTTTGTTGTCAATGCTTTTGGTGTTTTGGTCATGAAGTCCTTGCCTACACCTACGTCCTGAATGGTTTTACCTAGATTTTCTTCTAGGGTTTTTATGGTGTTGGGTCTTATGTTTAAGTCTTTAATCCATCTGGAGTTAATTTTAGTGTAAGGTGTCAGGAAGGGGTCCAGTTTCTGCTTTCTGCACATGGCTAGCCAGCTTTCCCAACACCATTTATTGAACAGGGAATCCTTTCCCCATTGCTTGTTTTTGTCTGGTTTGTCAAAGATCAGATGGTTGTAGATATGTTGTGTTGCCTCCGAGACCTCTGTTCTGTTCCATTGGTCTATATCTCTGTTTTGGTACCAGTACCATGCTGTTTTGATTACTGTAGCCTTGTAGTATAGTTTGAAGTCTGGTAGTGTGATGCCCCCCACTTTGTTCTTTTTGCTTAGAATTGACTTGGCTATGCGGGCTCTCTTTTGGTTCCATATGAAGTTTAAGGTGGTTTTTTCCAGTTCTGCAAAGAAGGTCATTGGTAGCTTGATGGGGATAGCATTGAATCTGTAAATTACTTTGGGCAGTATGGCCATTTTCACGATATTGATTCTTCCTAACCATGAACATGGAATGTTTCTCCATCTGTTTGTGTCCTCTCTTATTTCGTTGAGCAGTGGCTTGTAGTTCTCCTTGAAGAGGTCCTTTACATTCCTTGTTAGTTGTATTCCTAGGTATTTTATTCTCTTTGTGGCAATTGTGAATGGAAGTTTGTTCTTGATTTGGCTCTCTTTAAGTCTGCTATTGGTGTATAGGAATGCATGTGATTTTTGCACATTGATTTTGTATCCTGAGACTTTGCTGAACTTGCTTATCAGTTTCAGGAGGTTTGGGGCTGAGACGATGGGGTCTTCTAGATATACAATCATGTCGTCTGCAAATAGAGACAATTTGACTTCCTCCTTTCCTATTTGAATACCCTTTATTTCTTTTTCTTGCCTGATTGCTCTGGCTAGAACTTCTAATACTATATTGAATAGCAGTGGTGAGAGCGGGCATCCTTGCCTGGTGCCACATTTCAAGGGAAATGCTTCCAGTTTTTGCCCATTCAGTATGATATTGGCTGTTGGTTTGTCATAAATAGCTTTTATTATTTTGAGATATGTTCCATCGATACCTAGCTTACTGAGTGTTTTTAGCATAAAGGGCTGTTGAATTTTGTCAAAGGCCTTCTCTGCATCAATTGAGATAATCATGTGGTTTTTATCTTTGGTTCTGTTTATGTGGTGAATTACGTTTATAGACTTGCGTGTGTTGAACCAGCCTTGCATCCCTGGGATGAAGCCTACTTGATCATGGTGGATAAGCTTTTTGATGTGCTGTTGCAATCGGCTTGTCAGTATTTTATTGAAGATTTTTGCATCTATGTTCATCATGGATATTGGCCTGAAGTTTTCTTTTGTTGTTGAGTCTCTGCCGGGTTTTGGAATCAGGATGATGTTAGTGTCATAAAATGATTTGGGAAGAATTCCCTCTTTTTGTATTGTTTGGAATAGTTTCAGAAGAAATGGTACCAGCTCCTCTTTGTATGTCTGGTAGAATTCAGCTGTGAACCCATCTGGACCTGGGCTTTTTTTGGGTGGTAAGCTCTTAATTGCTGCCTCAACTTCAGACCTTGTTATGGGTCTGTTCAGGGTTTCGGCTTCTTCCTGGTTTAGGCTTGGCAGGAGGCAAGTGTCCAGGAATTTATCCATTTCTTCCAGGTTTATTAGTTTGTGTGCGTAGAGTTGTTTATAATAATCTCTGATGATGGTTTGAATTTCTGTGGAATCTGTGGTGATATCCCCTTTATCGTTTTTTATTGCATCAATTTGGTTATTCTCTCTTTTCTTTTTTATTAATCTGGCTAGTGGTCTGTCTATTTTGTTGATCTTTTCAAAAAACCAGCTCCTGGATTTATTGATTTTTTGAAGGGTTTTTTGTGTCTCTATCTCCTTCAGTTCTGCTCTGATCTTAGCTATTTCTTGTCTTCTGCTAGAATTTGAGTTTTTTTGATCTTGCTCCTCTAGCTCTTTCAGTTTTGACGATAGGGTGTCAATTTTTGATCTCTCCTTGCTTCTCATGTGGGCACTTATTGCTATATATTTTCCTCTGGAGACTGCTTTAAATGTGTCCCAGAGATTCTGGTATGTTGTGTCTTCATTCTCGTTGGTTTCGAAGAACATCTTTATTTCTGTCTTTATTTCATTGTTTATCCAGTCAACATTCAAGAACAAGTTGTGCAGTTTCCATGAAGCTGTGCGGTTCTGAGTTAGTTTTTGAATTCTGAGTTCTAACTTGATTGCACTGTGGTCTGAGAGACTGTTTGTTACGATTTCCGTTCTTTTGCATTTGCTGAGGAGTGATTTACTCCCAATTATGTGGTCAATTTTAGAGTAGGTGTGATGTGGTGCTGAGAAGAATGTATATTCTGTGGATTTGGGGTGGAGAGTTCTGTAAATGTCTATTAGGTTTGCTTGGTCCAGGTCTGAGTTCAAGTCCTGGATATCCTTGTTAATTTTCTGTCTGGTTGATCTGTCTAATGTTGACAATGGGGTGTTAAAGTCTCCCACTATTATTGTGTGGGAGTCTAAGTCTCTTTGTAAGTCATTAAGAACTTGCCTTATGTATCTGGGTGCTCCTGTATTGGGTGTGTATATATTTAGGATCGTTAGCTCTTCTTGTTGCATTGATCCTTTTACCATTATGTAATGTCCCTCTTTGTCTCTTATGATCTTTGTTGCTTTAAAGTCTAATTTATCAGAGATGAGAATTGCAACTCCTGCTTTTTTTTGCTCTCCATTTGCTTGGTAAATCTTCCTCCATCCCTTTATTTTGAGCCTTTGTGTATCCTTGCATGTGAGATGGGTTTCCTGGATACAGCACACCAATGGGTTTTGTCTTTTTATCCAATTTGCCAGTCTGTGTCTTTTGATTGGGGCATTTAGTCCATTTACATTTAGGGTTAATATTGTTATGTGTGAATTTGATACTGCCATTTTGGTGCTAGCTGGCTGTTTTGCCCTTTAGTTGAGCTGGTACTTGTTGTTCCTTTATATGTGTAGAGCCTCTTTCAGGAGCTCTTGTAGAGCTGGCCTGGTGGTGACAAAGTCTCTGAGTACTTGCATGTTCCCAAAGGATTTTATTTTTCCTTCACTTATGAAGCTTAGTTTGGCTGGATAGGAGATTCTGGGTTGAAAGTTCTTTTCTTTAAGGATGTTGAATATTGGCCCCCATTCTCTTCTGGCTTGTAGGGTTTCTGCTGAGAGATCTGCTGTGAGTCTGATGGGCTTCCCTTTATGGGTAACCCGACCTTTCTCTCTGGCTGCCCTTAGTATTTTCTCCTTCATTTCGACCCTGGTGAATCTGACGATTATGTGCCTTGGGGTTGCTCTTCTTGACGAATATCTTTGTGGTGTTCTTTGTATTTCCTGGACTTGAATGTTTGCCTGCCTTGCTAGGTTGGGGAAGTTTTCCTGGATAATATCCTGAAGAGTATTTTCCAGCTTGGATTCATTCTCTTCGTCGCATTCGGGTACGCCTATCAAACGTAGATTAGGTCTTTTCACATAGTCCCACATTTCTTGGAGACTTTGTTCATTCCTTTTTACCCTTTTTTCTCCAGTCTTGCCTTCCCGTTTTATTTCATTGAGTTGATCTTTGACCTCTGATATCCTTTCTTCTGCTTGGTCAATTCGGCTGTTGATACTTGTGCATGCTTCACGAAGTTCTCGTGTTGCGTTTTTCAGCTCCATCAATTCACTTATATTTCTTTCTATTTTGTCCATTCTTGTTAGCATTTCGTCAAATCTTTTTTCAAGGTTCTTAGTTTCTTGGCATTTGGTTAGAACATGTTCTTTAAGTTCACAGAAGTTTCTTACTACCCACCTTCTGAAGTCTGATTCTGTCATTTCATCACACTCGTTCTCCATCCAACCTTGTTCCCTTGCTGGTGAGGAGTTGTGATCCCTTTTAGGAGGGGAAGTGTTCTGGTTTCGGGTGTTTTCATCCTTTTTTCGCTGGTTTCTTCCCATCTTTAAGGATTTATCCACCTGTCGACTTTGTGGTTGTTGGCTTTCAGATTGGGTCTCAAATCTTTCAGATTGACGGTCTGTTTGTTGATGATGAGGTTATTTCTGTTTCTTGGTTTCCTTCTGACGGTCTGGCCCCTCTGCTGTAGGTCTGCTGAGGTTCACTCCAGGCCCTGCTTGCCTGGGGTTCACCTGCAGCAGCTGCTGAACAGCAAGGGTTGTTACCAGTTTTCTTCTTCTGCTATCTTTGTCCCAGAAGGATACCCGCCTAGTGTCAATCTGATCTCTCTTTTATGAGGTGTCTTTTTGGATATATAGGGGTCAGGGAGCTGCTTGAGGAGACGGTCTCTTCTTTATAGGAGCTCAAATGGTGAGCTGCAAGCTCTGTTGTTGTTCATTCAGAGCTGCTGGGCAGGTACTTTTAGGTCTGCTGTAGCAGTACTCATAAACTGCTTTTTGTTCCCAGGTGCTCTGTCCCAGGGATTTAGGGCTTTATTTATGAGTTTCCGTTATGCTGCCACCTTCTTTTTTTTTTTTTTTTCTCCTTCAGACCTGCCCAGCCCAGCAAGGAGGCAGCCTAGTCACTGTCAGCCTATAGCAGCTTTGCTGAGCTGCTGTGGGCTCTGCCCAGCTGCCGAGTGAACTTCCCTGCAGTCCTGTTTATATGGGTGTAGTTAGAACTGCTTTGGGGATGGTGGCCTGCCACTGTTGGGGCGGAGTCTCTGCTGTGGCGGGTTGCCTTGGCAACGGCGGGCTGCCTCAGCAATGGCGGGTTGCCTTGGCAACGGCGGGCTGCCTCGGTAATGGCGGACGCCCCTCCCCCACAGAGCTGGACTGTCCCGGGTTCAGCTGCGCTTGCTGTGAAATTCTCAATCCAGAGTTTCTGATTGCTGTTCTTTTGTGGGGGTGGGGCCAGCCGAGCCTGATCGCCTGGCTCCCTGCCTCAGAGCCTTTTTTAAGTTGGTGTTCCAGTCACCTGTTGAAGAGGCGCCGGGGTCTGTTTGTTTTCCCCTGTGGCCACTCACTGCGCTGGCTTAAACAGCGGCACTGAGGTTTGTGGCGCTTTTTTTTGTTTTTTCCCCTGGAATCTACTGTCCTGGTTCTCTGCTCAGTCCCCTTTTTGAGCCGGCGTACGGGCAACTTCCCGTGGCTCCAATCGCCAGCCTAAAGGGCCCCCGGACCGGTGTATTTTGTACGGAGAAGCGCGGCTCTGGGGCGCCGACAAAGCAGTCGCGCGGAGCAAAGCGGCAGCGCTGGCCGGCATAGCCGTGCTGGCCGAAACAGCCGCGCTGGCGACCGTGGGTCACCTCCGCCCGGGAATTTCCTAGTCTGTGGGCAATAAAAACGCGGCGTCCACTCACCCTCTGCGCTTTAACTGGGAGCTGCGATCCTGAGCTGTTCCTAAACGGCCATCTTGGATCCCACCAGAAACATATTATTATAATTGATAGCAAGTTGTAAAGAATGTTTAATTCATACATTAGGGGAAGTTTACCACTTGGGAGATTTATAGAATGGAGATTTTACTCATTTTAATATTATATCCCTTGGTTATAAGTAACTAGTAAAAGAAGATCTTTACCACTTATTTGCAAAGTTCCATAATCCCATTTTACTATCTGAAGCTGTCATGAAGATCAAAATCAAGCATTTTTGGTACAACTGTTACTAGTATTAGATCTAGTAAAATGAGAAATTAAGAGTTAGATTTACACACTGTCAGTGAAATGGAAGTTTGCAAAACCAGATTAGCTATTGCATAGCTTAAGGAAACTGTGTGTTCTGAATTTGAGAGGTGCAGGTTACAGTGAGCCAAGATCTTGCCATTACACTCCAGCCTGGACAACAGAGTGAGACTCTTGTCTCAATAAAAAAAAAAAAAGAAATGAAATGAAAAAGAAAAAATATATGCCCAAATAGTATGTATTGTTTAATTCCAATTTGGTAAAGAAATACAAATGAATAGAAAAAATGCTTAGTAGTGAACATTCTAAAATGTTAATGATAGCTGTTAAAAGTAGAATACAGATTTCTTGGGTTTAAAAGAAAATTGTGAAATAATTCAGAACTACTAAGCCTAAGATTGGCTCATAACTTCACTGATGCTAACAAATGATAACAAAAGAAATTAGTTGTTTTTTAAGAAACTGTTGATACATTTCTGTGATAGAGAGGTGAGCATGGTGTTTTAGAATGAATAAATTCTATGGAGCCAAACCACATCTGGGTTAAATTCTCCTAATGGCTTTTGACCTCAGGGGAGAGGAAATTATCATCTTAGAGATGTGGCTTTCTCATCTTTAAAATGGTTTTTACACTATCTTTTTCTCCCTACATTGGTCAGAATTGAGGTAAAATGATTATTATGGCTAACATAGTAGCACTTAATGGAACTTAATAGGTGATAACTTTTAAGTTATGTGGATTTACCATCAGTGGGAGTTTTTTAATTTTTAAAAAAATTTGTCCATTTTTATCAGATTATTAGATTGGTCCTATAAAGCTAATAGTAAATAGTTATTTGAGCTCCTTATATATTCTGGTTTTTAATTCCTTGTCAGAGGGGTATTTTGCAAATATTTTCTCCCATTCTGTGGGTTGTCTCTTCACTTTGTTAGTTATTTCTTTTGCTGTGCAGAAGCTTGTTAACTTGATGTGATCCCATTTGTCCATTTGCATTGGTTGCCTGTGCTTGTGGGATATTGCTCAAGAAGTCTTTGCTACACCAGTGTCCTAGAGATTTTCCCACAGTGTTTTCTTGCAGTAGTTTCGTAGTTTGAGGACTTACATTTAAGTCTTTAATCCATTTTGTTTTGATTTTTGTATGTGGTGAGAGATAGGGGTCTAGTTTCATTCTTTTGCATATGGGTATTAAGTTTTTCCAGTATCATTTAGTGAAGAGACTGCCTTTTCCCCAGTGTATGTTCTTGGCAATTTTGTCAAAAATGAGTTCACTGTAGGTTTGTGGATTTGTTTCTGGGTTCAATATTCTGTTCCATTGGTCTGGTTTTATGCCTGACCATGCTGTTTTGGTTACTATAGCTCTGTAGTATAATTTGAAGTCAGTAGTATAATTTGAATGATTCCTCCAGTTTTGTTCTTTTTACTTAAGATAGCTTTGGCTGTTCTAGGTCTATTGTGATTTCATATACATTTTAAGATTTTTTTTTCTGTATCTTTGAAAAATGTCACTGGTCTTTTGGTAGGGATTGCATTGACTCTATAGATTGCTTTGGGTAGTATGGACAGTTTAATGATACCGATTCTTCCAATCCATGAACATGGAATATTTTCCCCCTTTTTTTTGGTGTCATTTTCCATTTTGCTTATTGGTGTTTTATACTTTTCATTATAGGAATTTTTTTAAGTATAATTTAGGAAGCATTATAAAATATCTCCGTAAGAGGCTTTGCTTTAGGGTTTGGCTTTGGGGGTAGGGGTGTGTGTGTGTGTGTGTTTGTGTGTAAAGATGGGGAGGGGAAGAGAGGCTTTTGGTGTTTGCATACGTCTGTGAGAGAAAAACGGCTTTTTGGAGGTGGGGTGAGAGAAAGCAGAATTTTATTCAAATAAATAAAAGTAGCATACAGTCTTTCAGAAACATTTAATGTGAAGCAAATGCATAGTGGAAGAACTGAGAACAGGAAAGGATTAGTCTTCAGCTTTACAGAGAAAAAGAATAATCTAAAAAATATTTTTCAACCTTTAGTAGTTTCAGTAATACATGGCTATTTTATATTTAGATGATTTTCTGATTTTGAGACATTAACATTTTTGTTTATCATTTGTAGGTTTTTAGAACGACTGTTTGAGCGACATATAAAACAAAATAAACATTTGGAGGAGGTATGTCTTTCCTTATAACTTCATTAGAAAAAATCTAATATAGAAATAATTTCACAGTTTTTTCATACCCTCAAACAATACCTTAAAAGCAAGTGCTTTTTTTTCCCTTGAACTTTTTTGAGGGTGGTGGTGAGAGAAGTGAAAGGGAAAGTATTAATCCTGTGAGATTTGCAGCTTTGCAGTCAAAAATTATTTTGACTTAGTTAATGTAATTGTTCTAATCTTTTCTTCATGCTAGGAAAAAATGCGCCACCTGCTGCATGTCCTGAAGGTAGACTTAGGCTGCACGTCGGAGAAAAACTTGGTAATGCAAAATGATGTTGATATGTTGGATTTATTTGATTTTGAAAAGTCTGGGAATTCAGAACCAAAAAAGTTCAAAAATGAAAATGATATAACAATTCTGCAGGAACGTCAAGAATACCAAAAGGCTTTGGATATGTTATTGTCTGTACCAAAGGATGAGAATGAAATATTCTCTTCACCAACTGAATTTTTCATGCCTATTTATAAATCGAAGGATTCAGAAGGGGTTACAATTCAACAGGTGAATGACGAAACGCATCTTAAACCTGCAACTTTGGATGAAAATAATCCAAGTATTTCAGACAGTTTAACAGATCAGGAAACTTCTGTGAATGTCATTGAAGGTGATAGTGACACTGAAAATGTTGAGATTTCAAATGGATTATGCTGTCTTAACACATCACTCTCCCAATCTGTTCAGTTCTCCAGTGTCAAAGGTGACAATAATCATGACATGGAATTATCAGCTCTTAAAATCATGGAAATGAGCATTGAGGACTGCCCTTTGGATGTTTAATCTTCACTAATAAATACCTCAAATGGCGAGTAACTCAATATTACTTTTCTTCCTTTTTTTAAATGTATGTATGAAGATTTCTGTGCTGCAATAATGAGTTACCAGAAACTTAGCGGCCTAACATGCCACACATTTATTATTTATCCCACGGTTTCTGTGGATCAGGAGTCTAAGCACAGTTTAGTTGGGTCCTCTGCCCTGGGTCTCACAAGGCTACCCCACAATCAAGGCAGTGGCCAGACTGTGTTCTCATCTAGAGGCTTGTTGGCAGTTATTTTCCTTGCAGCTATAGATTTGAGGGCTTTGCTGTCTTGCTGGGCAATGGCTAGAGGCTGCCTATAGTTCTTTGTCACTTGGCCCTTTCCTTAGGGAAGTTATAACATGCCTGCTTGCTTTTTTTTTTTTTTAAGGGTATCAGGCAAACCAGAGAGATTCTGCTAACAAGATGGAGTCTTATGTAATGTAACATAATGACAATACTGACTTTCTGTCACCTTTGCCATGTTCTTTTGGTTAGAAGCCAGTCACAGGTCATGCCCACACTGAAGGGTTGGGGATGTATACAAGGGTGTGAATGCCAGATCACAGGAATCACTGGGGTCATCTGAGGATCTGCTGGCCACAATTTCTAAAATTACTTATCAGAGGAAACATATTTTACCCATATTTTCAGAGGAACATATTTTACCCAGACATAAAATGGTTTTGTAGGCCATGGGAAATGGTTTAAGATCTGGTGTGGGTCTTGAAGCATTGGTCCTTGTCTGCAATGTCTTTAATTTCTTTTTTCTCACTTTCCTGCAATATCTAAAGCCTTGAGGACCTTCCAATTGTCAGTGACCCAGGGAAATATGTCAGCTAGCTGAGATATTGTCTCTTCTAATGAGCACAAACATTCCATCAGACCTGTCTGAAGCCCTCCCCTACCTTTGTAGCTCATGAATGAGACCCTAACTATTAGAACATGGCCCAGAAGATTCATCCCTAATTATATCTTTTCAGTTATTTACAATAATGTAATTGAATATTTGTGTGCCCATTACGTACAAAGTTTCATGCTTAGGTACTGTGGAGGATAAAAACAACCCGTTTTGTTTTTGTAAGCTATATTTTAATTTTATATTTAAAAAAATACAACCCAAGTATCCTTCTAAAAAGTTAACAATGACTTCCAAGTACCCTGTTCTTTAACTTGGGTTTTTATTATGCTTTGGCCGTAGCAGTGTTTCCCAAAGGATGGTACATACCTCTAGAGATCTGAGAGTTGATTTTTAGTGGTATATGGATGACAGGTCCATCTCATTCATGGGATGCTGACCATCACCACTGTCTTCAGGATTCAGACTCAGGCACAACCTGCAAAGCAGAATATGGTAGGACTGAGCATTTGACCCACTTCTCCCCATCACCCTCCCCCAGCCCTCCCACTGTCGGAATCCCCAACTCATCCTGCTGCAACCCTTCCTTCGCCCACCTGCCCCTCAATTCTCACCCCTGGACTTCTTCCCTTTAACCCTCTAAGCAATACTGTGTCTCCCCTCTTGCAGTCCTCTTAAACCTCCTGAAATAACCTCAACTCTATTCTTGGTTCCCAGCCTGGGTCTCTCCATCTGTCAGCCTTTACCCCTCTGTTTGCTTCTTGGGTTCTACCATTCCTCAGCCCCAGGGTTCCTGTCTTCAGTCCCAGCCTCACTCTTCCACAAACCTCCTCATCCCATTCCCCATGTAACTACTTCAGACCTACTGGCCTGGCCCCAATTTTCCTTTCTTGGCTGGAGCTACCTCTGTCTTTCTGGAGACATTCTCAGAAACTATCCCCTGGCTGCTGTTCTCCACACTTTGGTCCACATCCCAGACCTGCCTTATTTGACATGTCCACAGAACATGTCTCCATGCTGTAACTCTGGGTACAGCTTCTTGTCTCTGGAGTCATGACCCATTCTAACTTGGATACCTATAAGGACAATTTGTTGTTATCCTTTATTTCCCCTTTAGGTTTTAAAAGATAAGTTGATTTAAAGAAATATTAAAAATGGTTCTTGAATGTGGCAAAAGTATTATAATATGAAGGTAGGATGTAAGTGGTAAGTTTGGGAAACAGCACTTAAACTCTTCAAGCAGCATCTTTTTTTTTTCTCGTAAGACATCTTTGTTATAGCATCAAGCAACATCTTAATTTATACATTCCCCTCTTCCTTCTCACACAGCCCATCAACTGAGGCTGAGAGGCATGATGAATGGGAGTGTGCCTTCTGAGCCAGGTTGCCTGGGTTTGATTCCTTTTGAGCTGTGAGTTTGAGCTGGGTTACTAAGCCTGAGTGTGGGGGTAATTATAGAACTTTTATCATAGAGTACAAGAATTAAATGAGCTTGTATGAGAATTAAATACAGGCTGCTGCTACTTTTTTGTTGTTGTTGTTGTTATTTATTTTTTATTTCAGTAGGTTTTTGGGAACAGGCGATGTTTAGTTACATGAATAAATTCTTCAGCGGTAACTTCTGAGATTTTGGTGCACCCAGCACTCGAGCAGTGTACACTGTACCCAATGTGTAGTCTTTTATCCCTCACTCCCCTCCTACCCTTTCCCCTGAGTCCCCAAAGTCCATTGTATTATTCTTATGCCTTTGCATCATCATAGCTTAGCTCCTACTTATGAATGAGAACATACAATGTTCGGTTTTCCATTCCTGGGTCACTTCACTTAAAATGATGGTCTCCAATTCCATCGAGGTTGCTGCAAATGCCATTATTTCATTCCTTTTTATGGTTGAGTTGTATTCAGTTGTATACATATATATACACACACACACACATACATACATACACCACATTTATTCACTCATTGACTGGTGAGCATTTGGGCTGGTTCCATATTTTTGCAATTGTGAATTGTGCTGCTACAAACATGCGTGTGCAAGTATCTTTTTTGTATAATGACTTCTTTTCCTTTGGGTATATACTCAGGAGTGAGATTGCTGGATCAAATGGTAGATCTACCCTTAGTTATTTAAGGAATCTCCACACTGTTTTCCATACTGGTTGCATTAGTTTACATTCCTACTAACAGTGTAAAAGTGTTCCCTTTTCTCCACATCCACACCAATATCTACTATTTTTTTATTTTTTGATTATGGCCATTCTTGGAAGAGTAAGGTGGTATCACATTGTGGTTTTGATTTGCATTTCTCTGATCATTAGTGATGTTGAGCATTTTTTCATATGTTTGTTGGCCATTTGTATATCTTCTTTTAAGAATTGTCTATTCATGTCCTTAGCCCATTGTTGATGGGATTGTTTTTTTCTTGCTGATTTGTTTGAATTCCTTATAGATTCTGGATATTAGTCCTTTGCAATTAGATGTATAGATTGCAAAGATTTTCTCCCACTCTGTGGGTTGTCTGTTTACTGATTATTTCTTTTGCTGTGCAGAAACTTTTTAGTTTAATTAAGTCCCATCTGTTTATCTTTGTTTTTGTTGCATTTGCTTTTGGGTCCTTGGTTATGAATAGTTTGCCTAAGCCAGTGTCTAGAAAGGTATTTTTGATGTTATCTTCTAGAATTTTTGTGGTTTCAGCTCTTAGATTTAAGTCTTTGATCCATCTTAAGTTGATTTTTCTATAAGGTGAGGGATGAGGATCGAGTTTTATTCTACATGTGGCTTGCCAATTGTACCAGCACCATTTGTTGAATAGCTTTGTTGAAGATCAGTTCACTGTTAGTCAAGTCTTTGACTTTATTTCTGGGTTCTCTATTCCATTCCTTTGGTCTATATGCCTTTTTTTTTTTTCTTTTTTTGAGATGGAGTCTCACTCTGTTGTCCAGGCTAGAGTGCAGTGGTGTGATCTCAGCTCACTGCAACCTGTCTCTCTGGAGTTCAAGCAGTTCTCCTACCTCAGCCTCCCAAGTAGCTCACCACCACATCCAGCTAATTTTTGTATTTTTAGTAGAGATGGGGTTTCACCATGTTGGCCAGGCTGGTCTCAAACTCTTGACCTCAGGTGATCCACCCGCCTCAGCCTCCCAAAGTGCTGGAATTACAGGCAGGAGCCACTGCACCTGGCCTATATGCCAATTTTTATACCAGCGCCATACTGTTTTGGTCACTATGGCCTTATAGTTTGAAGTCAGGTAGCGTGACGCCTCCAGATTTGTTCTTTTTGTTTAGTCTTGCTTCAGCTGTGTGGGCTCTCTTTTGGTATTATATGAATTTTAGGATGTTTTTTGTCTAGTTCTGTGAAGAATGATGAAGGTATTTTGATGGGAATTGCATTAAATTTGTAGATTGCTTTTGGCACTATTGTCATTTTCACAATATTGATTCTATCTATCCATGAGTGTGGTATTTCCATTTGTTTGTGTCATCTGTGATTTCTTTCAGCAGTGTTGTTTAGTTTTCCTTGTAGAGGTCTTCCACCTCCTTGGCTAAGCATATTTCTAAGTTTGTTTGTTTTTTGCAGCTATTATAAAAGGGGCTGAGTTCTTGATTTGACTCTCAGCTTGATCACTGTTGATGTATAGCAGTGCTACTGATTTGTGTACATTACTTTTGTATCCTGAAATTTTGCCGAATTTATCAATCTAGGAGGTTTTTGGATGAGTCTTGGGGTTTTCTAGGTATAGAAAACAGGTATTTTCTAAGTATTGTCATCAGCAAACAGCAACAGTTTGACTTCCTCTTTACCACTTTGGATGCCCTTTTTTCTCTTGTCTGATTGCTCTGGCTAGGACTTCCAGTACTGTATATTGAATAGAAGTGGTGAAAGTTGGCCTCCTTGTCTTGTTCCATTTTCCCGAGGGAATGCTTTCAACTTTTCCCTATTCAGTATGATGTTAGCTGTGGGTTTGTCTTAGATGGCTTTCATTACCTTAAGGTATGTCCCCTCTATGCTGATTTTGCTGAGGGTTTTAGTCATAAAGGGATGCTGGATTTTGTCAAATGCTTTTTCTGGTCTATTCAGATCATGTGATTTTTGTTTTTAATTCTCTTTATGTGGTATATCATATTTATTGACTTGCTGATGTTAAACCATCCCCACAGTCCTGGTATGAAACCCACTTGATCATGATGGATTATCTTTTTGATATGCTATTTCATTCAGTTAGCTAGGATTTTGTTGAGGATTTTTGCATCTGTGTTCATCAGGGATATTGGTCTGTAGTTTTCTTATTTTAATATATCCTTTTCTGGTTTTGATATTAGGGTGATACTGGCTTCATAGAATGATTTAGGAGGATTCTCTCTTTATCTTTTGGAATAATGTCAATAGGATTGGTACCAATTCTTCTTTGAATATCTGATAGAATTCAGCTGTGAATTCATCTGGTCCTGGACTTTTTTTTTTTTTTTTTTTTTTAATAATTTTTAAATTACCATTTCAATCTCATGGCTTGTTGTTGGTTCTTTCAGACTTTCTTTTGCTTCCTGGTTAATCTAAGAGAGTTGTATATTTCCAGAAATTTATCCGTCTCCTCTAGCTTTTCTAGTTTATGCATGTAAAAGCTGTTCAAAGTAGTCTTGAAAAGCCTAAAACTTCATCTTTTTATTTCTGTGGTATAGGTTGTAATATGTCCCATTTGTTTCTAATTGGGCTTCTTTGAATCCTCTCCTTTTCTTGGTTAATCTCACTAATGGTGTATCAATTTTATTAATCTTTTCAAGGAACCAGCTTTTTGTTTCATTTATCTTTTATATTGTGGTTTTCTTTTGTTTCAATTTCATTTAATTCTGCTCTGATCTTGTTTATTTCTTTACTTCTGCTGGGTTTGGGTGTGGTTGGTTCTTGTTTTTATAGCTCTTTGAGGTGTGACCTTAGATTGTCTATTTGTGCTCTTTCAGACTTTTTAAAAATTATACTTTAGGTTGTAGGGTACATGTGTAAATCATGCAGGATTGTTGCATAGGTACACACATGGCAATGTGGTTTGCTGCCTTCATCCCCCCATCACCTGTATCTGGTATTTCTCCCCTCATTATCCCTCCCCACCCTCTCCACCCCTGCTGTCCCTCCCCTAGCCCCACCTTACTGACCGCAGTATGTGATGCTTCACTCCCTGTGTCCATGTGTTTTAATTGTTCAACACCCACCTATGAGTGATAACATACAGTGTTTGGTTTTCTGTTCTTGTGTCAGTTTGCTGAGAATGATGGTTTCCAGATTCATCCATGTCCCTTTGAAGGACATGAACTCATCATTTTTTATGGCTGCATAGTATTCCATGGTGTATATGTGCCACATTTTCTTTATCCAGTCTATCGATGATGGACATTTGGGTTGGTTCCAAGTCTTTGCTATTGTAAACGGTGCCACAATGAACATGTGTGTGTATATGTCTTCATTATAGAACAATTTATAATTCTTTGGGTATATACCCAGTAGTGGGATTGCTGGGTAAAATGGTATTTCTATTTCTAGGTCCTTGAGGAATCGCCACACTGTCTTCCACAATGGTTGAACTAATTTACACTCTCGCCAACAGTGTAAAAGTGTTCTATTTCTCCACATCCTCTCCAGCATCTGTTGTCTCCAGATTTTTTAATGATCGCCATTCTAACTGGCGTGAGATGGTATCTCAATGTGGTTTTGATTTGCATTTCTCTAATGAACAGTGATGATGAGCATTTTTTCCTATGTTTGTTGACCTCATATATGTCTTCTTTTATAAAGTATCTGTTCATATCCTTCACCCACTTTTGAATGGGTTTGTTTTTTTTTTTTCTTGTAAATCTTTTAGTTCTTTGTAGACTGTGGATATTAGCCCTTTGTCAGATGGGTAGATTGCAAAAATTTTTTCCTATTCTGTTGGTTGCTAATTCACTCTTATGATTGTTTCCTTTGCTGTATAGAAGATCTGTAGTTTAATTAGATCCCATTTGTCTATTTTGGCTTTTGTTACCATTGCTTTTGGTGTTTTAGCCATGAAGTCCTTGCCTATGCCTATGTCCTGAATGGTTTTGCCTAGGTTTTCTTCTAGGGTTTTTATGGTGTTAGGTCTTATGTTTAGATCTTTAATCCATCTGGAGTTAATTTTTGTGTAAGGTGTCAGGAAGGGGTCCAGTTTCTGCTTTCTGCACATGGCTAGCCAGTTTTCCCAACACCATGTATTAAACAGAGAATCCTTTCCCCATTGCTTGTTTTTGTGAGGTTTGTCAAAGATCAGATGGTTGTAGATGTGTGGTGTTGCTTCTGAGGCCTCTGTTCTGTTCCATTGGTCTATATCTCTGTTTTGGTACCACTACCATGCAGTTTTGATTACTGTGGCCTTGTAGTATAGTTTGAAGTCAAGCAGTGTGATGCCTCCAGCTTTGTACTTTTTGCTTAGGATTGTTTTGGCTATGCAGGCTCTCTTTTGGTTCCATATGAAGTTTGAAGTGGTTTTTTCCGGTTCTGTGAAGAAGGTCATTGGTAGCTTGATGGGGATATCATTGAATCTATAAATTACTTTGGGCAGTATGGCCATTTTCACGGTGTTGATTCTTCCCAACCATGAGCATGGGATGTTTTTCCATCTGTTTGTGTACTTTCCTGTTTCATTAAGCAGTGGTTTGTAGTTCTCCTTGAAGAGGTCCTTTGCATCCTTTGTTAGTTGTATTCCTAGATATTTTATTTTCTTTGTAGCAGTTGTGAATGGGAGTTCACTTTTGATTTGTCTCTCTGTTTTTCTGTTGTTGGTATATAGAAATGCTTGTGATTTCTAACTTTTTGATGTAGGCATTTAAAGCAATGAACTTTCGTCTTAGTTCTGCCGTTGTTATATTCCAGAAGTTTTGATAGGTTGTGTCACTATTATCATTCAGTTCAAAGAATTTTTTAATTTCCCTCTGGATTTCATTGTTGATCCAATGATCATTCAGGAGCAGATTATTTAATTTCCATTTATTGGCATGGCTTTGAGGGTTCCTTTTGGAGTTGATTTCTATTTTTATTATACTGTGGTCTGTGATAGTACTTGATAAGATTTTTATTTTTTTCAATGTGTTGAGATTTGTTTTGTGACCTATCATATATAGTCTATCTTGGAGAATGTTTCTTGTGCTGATTAATAGCATGCTTGCAATAGTGGAGTAGAATATTCTGTAAATATCTGTTAAGTCCATTTGTTCTAGGGTATAGTTTAAGTTCATTGTTTCTTTGTTGATTTTCTGTATGGATGACCTGTCTACTGCTGTCAGTGGAGTATTGAAGTCCCTCCACTATTATTGTGTTGCCATATTATCTCATTTCTTAGGTCTAGTAGTAATTGTTTTATAAATTTGGGAGCTCCAGTGTGAGGTGCATATATATACATTTAGGATTGTGATATTTTCCTGCTGGACTAGTCCTTTTATTATTATATAATGCCCCACTTTGTTATTTTGAACTGCTGTTGCATTAAAGTTTCCTTTGTGTGATATAAGAATAGCTACTCCTGCTTACTTCTGGTGTCTATTTGCATGGAAAGGTATTCTGTTGGTAACAAATATCCCATTGGTATTTTGTTGGTAATTTTTTAATTACCATTTCAATCTTGCTGCTGTTATTGGTCTGTTCAGAGTTTCTATTTCTCCCTGGGATAATCTAGGAAGGTTGTATATTTCCAGGAATGTATCCATCTCCTCTAGGTTTTCTAATTATTCCATTCAAGATATTCCACACAAATGGACACCAAAAGCAAGCAGGAGTAGCTATTCTACCCTTTTACCGTTCTACCCCTTTACTTAAGTTTATGTGAGTCTTTATGTGTCAGGTGAGTCTCTTGAAGATAGCAGATACTTGGTTGATGAATTATTATCCATTCTGCCATTTTGTATCTTTTAAGTGGAGCATTTAGGCCATTTACATTCAATGTCAGTATTGATATGTAAGGTACTATTCTATTTATCATACTATTTGTTGCTTGAATACCTTAGTTTTTTTTTCATTGTGTTTTTGTTTTGTAGGTCCTGTGAGATTTATGCTTTAGGGATATTCTGTTTTGGTGATTTTAAAGATTTAAGATTTAGAACCCCTTTTAGCAGTTCTTATAGTACTGGTTTGATAGTGGTAAATTCTCTCAGTGTTTGTTTTTCTGAGAAAGACTGTATCTCTCCTTCGAAGCTTAGTTTTGCTGGATACAAAATTCTTGGCTAATAATTGTTTTGTTTAAGGAAGCTAAAGATAGGACCCCAATCCCTTTGAGCTTGTAGAGTTTCTGCTGAGAAATCTGCTGTTAATCTGATAAGTTTTTTTTTTTATAGGTTACCTGAAGCTTTTGCCTCATAGCTCTTAAGATTGCGTTTCATTTTTCTTGACTTAGGTAACCTGTTGACTATGTGCCTAGGCAATGATCTGTTTGCACTAAATTTCCCAGGTGTTCTTCAAACTTCTTGTATTTGGATGTCTAGATCTCTAGCAAGGCCAAGGAAGTTTTCTTCAATTATTCCCTCAAATGTGTTTTCCAAACTTTTAGATTTCTGTTCTTCCTCAGGAACACCAGTTATTCTTAGGTTTGGCTATTTAACATAATCCCTAACTTCTTGGAGGTTTTGATCATTTTCTTAAATTCTGTTTTCTTTGTCTTTGTCAGATTGGGTTAATTTGAAAGCCTTGGCTTTGAGCCTTGAAGTTTCTTTCTTCCACTTGTTCAATTCTATTGCTGAGAGACTTTCCGGTGCATTTTGCATTTTGCATTTCCCTAACTGTGTTCTTCATTTCTAGAAGTTGTGCTTTTTGTTTTGTTTTGTTTTGTTTTGTTTTGAGATGATGTTTCACTCTTGTTGCCCAGGCTGGAGTGCAATGGTGCAATCTTGGCTACCTGCAACCTCTGCCTCCTGGGTTCAAGTGATTCTCCTGTCTCAGCCTCCTGAGTAGCTGGGATTACAGGCACCTGCCACCACGCCCAGCTAATTTTTGTACTTTTAGTAGAGACAGGGTTCACAATGTTGGCTAGGCCGGTTTTGACCTCAGGTGATCTACCTGCCTTGGCCTCCTAAACTGCTAGGATTGCAGGCATGAGCCACAGTACCCAGCTGTGATTGTTTTTCACTTATGCTATTTCACTGGACATTTTGTCATTTGTATCCTATATCTTTTTTTCTTTTTTTCATTGAGAGAGAGTCTTGCTCTGTCACCCAGGCTGGAGTACAGCAGCACAATCATGGCTCACTGCAACTGCTACCTCCGGGTTCAAGCAATTCTCGTTCCTCAGCCACCCCAGTAGCTGGAATTACAGGTGCCCACCACCATGCCCAGCTAATTTTTACATTTTTAGTAGAGGCAGAGTTTTGCCATATTGGCCAGGCTAGTCTCTATCTCCTGGCCTCAAGTGATCCACTTGCATCAGCATCCCAACGTGTTGGGATTATAGGTGCCAGCCACCACACCTGGCCCTATATCATTTTTTATTTCTTTTTTTTTTTAATTGCATTTTAGGTTTGGGAGTACATGTGAAGAACATGCAAGATTGTTGCATAGGTACACATGTGGCAGTGTGATTTGCTGCCTTCCTCCCCTTCACCTATATCTGGCATTTCTCCCCGTGCTATCTCTCCCCAACTCCCACCCCCCACTGTCCCTCCCCTATTTCCCCTCAACAGACCCCAGTGTGTATTGCTCCCCTCCCTGTGTCCATGTGTTCTCATTGTTCAACACCCGCCTATGAGTGAGGACATGTGGTGTTTGGTTTTCTGTTCTTGTGTCATTTTGCTGAGAATGATGGTTTCCAGGTTCATCCATGTCCCTACAAAGAACATGAATTCATCGTTTTTTATGGCTGCATAGTATTCCATGGTGTATATGTGCCACATTTTCCCTGTCCAGTCTATCATCGATGGGCATTTGGGTTGGTTCCAGGTCTTTGCTATTGTAAACTGTGTTGCAGTGAACATTCGTGTGCATGTGTCCTTATAGTAGAACGATTTCTAATCCTTTGGATATATACCCAGTAATGGGATTGTTGGGTCAAATGGAATTTCTCTTTCTAGGTCCTTGAGGAATCGCCACACTGTCTTCCACAATGGTTGAACTAATTTACACTCCCACCAACAGTGTGAAAGTGTTCCTATTTCTCCACATCCTCTCCAGCATCTGTTGTCTCCAGATTTTTTAATGATCGCCATTCTAACTGGCATGAGGTGGTATCTCAGTGTAGTTTTGATTTGCATTTCTCTAATCATTTTTTATTTCTTTAAGTTAGACTTCACATTTCTCTGGTGTCTCCCTGATTGACTTAATAGTCAACCTTCTGAATTCTTTTTCTGGCAATTCAGAGATTTTTGTCTTGGTTTGGATCCATTGCTAGTGAGCTAGTGTGATCTTTTGGGGGTGTTAAAAGCCTTGTTTTGTCATATTACCAGAATTGTTTTTCTGGTTCCTTCTCATTTGGGTAGACAGTGTCAGAGGGAAGATCTGGGACTCAAGGGCCGTGTTCAGATTCTTTTGACCTGCAGGATGCTCCTTTGATGCAGTACTCTCCCCTTTCCTCTAGGGGTGGGGTTTCCTAAGAGCCAAACTGCAGTGATTGTTATTTCTCTTCTGGATCTAGTAGGAAAGCTACCAGACTCTAGGCTGGTACTGGGGAGTTTCTGCAGAGAGTCCTGAGATGTGATTCATCTTCAGGTCTTTCAGCCATGGATACCAGCACCTGCCCAGGTGGAGGCAGCAGGAGAGTGAAGTGGACCCTATGAGGGTCCTTGGTTGTATTTTTGTTAAGGGCACTAGTTTTGCATTGGTTGGCCTTCAGCCAGGAGGTGGCGCTTTCAAGAGTGCATCAGCTGTGGTATTACAGGGAGAATCACCCTGTGGGCGGGGCCGTAGAGCTCCCAAGAGATTATGTCCTTTGTCTTTAGAGTTTCTTGGCTGTCCCACAGAGCCTGCAGCAGCAGTTCACCTCCTTCTCTCTGCTGGATCCTCTTGGATTTCCTGGTATGCTCCTGTGGTAGTTCTTGGAGCAAAGGTTCACGATGTGGGTCTCCACATGCTGCTCTGTCCATCTTAGTGGGAGCTGCTAGTTAGTCCTGCTTCCTATCCACCGTCTTCCCTCCAGTATACCCCTTGCTGCTACTGTTTTTAAACAAACCATGCCACTGTCTTCTTTAAAACACCTTTGAGAATTTGGACTTGATAACACAATAAAGTCCAGGCCCTTTTGCATTTTCTATGTTATGTTTTCTGCTCAGAGTATCATTTCCCCTCTTTGGGACCCTGGAGTCTTCATTTATAGCCCAGACCGAATATAACACCTCCTGTGAATCCTTGAGTGATTGCCCTAATATTTGTCCATCCTACCCCAGCTCTGTGATCTGGAATCTGTCTTATTACGTGAGTTGTATAATGTCGTTTACCCAGTTTGTCCCTAGACTGTAAGATTCTCAAGAGGAAGGGCCTGTTTCTCTTTGGATACCCAGCTTGACAATTAATGCATTTGATTATGGGGGAAGATAGTTTGAACTTAATGGGAGGTTTAGCTTAAGACAAGCTATAGGGAAAACAAGATTTCCTCTTCTCTTTATACTCGGAAAGTTCTAGTTCTGCACTGTGGAAAAGAATGTAGCAGATTGCTAGGTTACATGAAAATGTATATGCTCACGTTTTAAATGGTGTAAAATATAAATTAACATCATCATTAGAAGTCTTACTTTAAAAAGTCACATGTTCTCAATAAAGTCAATAAGTAAAGATCAGAACAGCTTTTGTGGGCAAGACTGTACTTTGCCAAGTGAACTGATTAGCTGTATGGTCGCCAATGAATTACTTTATCCTAAGCCTTCATGTGTTTTTGTTTTCTCAGACCTCACAGGGAGGAAGGGCTTTGGTTTTAAGGACCTTGGACTAGATGATCCAAAGATTTCTTTTTGTTACCAAAATTAGTTTAATTCTTAAGGTCTGTAGAGATTAAAATGGAAATAATTTATATTTGAAGTAGAAACACCTATTCACTCTTCATGTGCTGGTGTAGTATTGGAAATCAGTCTGTTAAACTGAGTCATACCTCAGTGATAGAAGATGCCACCCTGAGTGACTTTCCCCAGTAGCCAGATTGAACCAGTAACAAATAGCATATCATAATGGAACAAATCAATATGTTTAAAGACTGTGAGGAAGATTTTTTGGGCTGGAATAAGGAAAGTTTTGCACCAACGCGAAGCTTGTTGCCTTGTGCATTCTGTTTTGTGCTCATATTCACGTTCTGAGGCAAAAGCACCTAGTAGTTCTGGACATGAGGCCTCCTTACTCACCTAGTTTTTCCAACCCAGCAGACTGTCAAGTTTCTTCTGAGAGAAAGAGTGTATCATTGTATTAGTTTCCTATTGCTGCTGTAACAAGCTATCACAAACAGTAACTCATTGTCTTACAGTTCTGGAACTCAAGTCCTAAAATCAAGCTATTGCTGGGGCTGCATTCCTCCTGGAGGTTCTAGGGGAGAATCTGTTTCCTTGCATTTACCAGCTTGCACAGGCTGCCTGCATTCCTTCACTTGTGGCATCTTCCCCCATATTCCAGGCCAACTGTGAAGCATCTTTAAATCTCTCCATTGAAGACCCTGGTGATTACTTTATGTCCACCTGGATAATCCAGGTAATCCCCCAACTCAAAATGCTTAATTTATTCACATCTGAACAGTCCCTTTTGCCATGTAAAATGTATAACTTCAGGGGATTAGGACATTGACCTATCTAGTGAGCCACTATTCAACCTACCACAACTATAAATATCATTAAACTAAAAAGAATGGCCTAAGTTGGCTGGGTGTGGTGGCTCATCTATAATCCCAGCACTTTGGGAGGCCAAGATGGGAGGATTGCTTGAGCTCAAGAGTTCAAGACCAGCCTGGTCTACAGAGTGAGACCTCTGTCTCTACAAAAAAAAAAAAAAATGTCAAAAACTTAGCCAGGAGTGGTGGTGCACACCTGTAGTCCTAGCTAACTGGGAGACTAAGGCAAGAGAATCACCTGAGTCCAGGAGATGGAGGCTGTAGTGAGTTGTGATCAGGCCACTGCACTCCACCCTGGGTGACAGAGAGAGACCCTATCTCAAAAAGAAAAAAAAAAAAGCCTAAATAGACTTGAGGATAATTATAGCTTGGCCATATAATGAGTCCCAAATTAGGATCTATATTAAATGTCCATTGATTTTTAATTACTAATGCATGATTCTCAAACTTTAATGTGCATCAAAATCACCTGGAAAACTAAAGTGCTTTCTGGGCCCCATCCCCATAGCTTCTGACTCAGAAGTTTTAGATCTGGGGCCAGGTGCAAGAATTTGCATTTCTAACAGATTCCAGACCCTGGTGCTACTGGTCCAAAAGCAACCCCACTGGAAGATGAATAAAGTGGACACAACAGATAGCATATGTTCTACTACAGGGATGGCCACATGAGGAGCTCTGCCAGCCCTCTGTGAAATTGGTATCAAATCTTCATTCGAGTGTATTAATTGACCCACAAATATCCTGATTAATGAAGCTGGCTAGCTTGGCAAGGTGCATTAACACTTAAAGTGATTGATTACTATGGAAATGTGTGATGACACATTGGGATGTACTAAAAGAAACATCTGTTGTCTGGTACATTATTAAAAATAATCCAGTGGGGAAATAGGACTAATTTAATTACATGCCTTTTTGCAGTAAGATCTACAGTGGAAAAATAGAGGCAAAATAGCTTTAATTGCACTATAATATTCACACACAAATCATGTCTTGCTTCAAACATTTATTTTTTATGGCAAGAATAGACCATATATTTATTTCACATATATTACATTTAGCCATTCAAGCCTTTTTGCCCATTAAAGGTACACACCTTGACAAATCAATAAGTTTAGAAGAATTAAGCTCTTCTGATTATACATTTTTACACTATCGATCAGACAGTAGCACATAAAATTTCTTTTTAAACTAGAAAATACTAGACAATTATTTATACTACCATTTTGAAAAGGTAGAATTCCTAGTGCATTGCTTCAATTACAGAGCAAATTTCTAAATTTGCTCTATGAAAATGTATTTCATATAAGTTTTATCCAAATTTTGGTTTTAGGTTTGTCAGACATATTAAATCATAATAACCTATCTTGGAATTTTTATTTAAACAGCAAAATTTTAAAACTATGCTCTGCTAAATGTGTTATGATTAGGGTTTGGACTGCTTCCATTTTTAACCAGATAGTACAATACAAAAATATAAATCGAATCTCTGATTATAGTGCAGTTCTTTATGTGAACTAAAGAGCTTTGTTAAATCAGAATATTTCCCACTGTTAAGCACAATAGATTAAAACATTGTGGTGACTGCATAGAAAATATTCAGTTAACATGTAACATTAACATTGGCACGATAAAAATGTTTTAGAATGTAAAAAATTACTGGAGAACAGTTAAAAAGCAAAACTATATTATCCCAGTGCCAGTCTTTTGAGTAAGGTGTGGCTGTATGAGTTTTTTTTTTTTTTTTTTTTTTAAGACTTGATACATTGACAACTTTAAAATTTTTCTTCCATTTTCAATGTATTATTTAGAAATTGAGTATACTGATAAGTAGGTAATAGTTTAATTCTATCAGAAATTAAGCTGCTTATGTTTAATATGGAATTCTAAAACATATAGAGAGCTGGTCTAAACTGATCATATTAACAGAAATTTTTCAGAAACATTAAGAATCATCCCTACACAACTACTTTAATTTCTCTGTTGTGCCACAAAAACCACACAACTCAAATGAAACCTACTGGAGCTCTCCTAACCTAAAAGTGATTGTAGGCTGGTCACGGTGGCTCACGCCTGTAATCCTGAGGCAGGAGGATCTTTTGAGCTCAGGAGTTTGATACAAGCCTGAGCAACAAAGGAAGACCCCATCTCTACAAAGAAAAATTGTTTAATTAGCTGAGCATGCTGATGTGCATCTGTCATTCAAGGATTTGCAGTAAGCTATGACTGTGCCACTGCACTCCAGCCTGAAAGTGAGACCCTGTCTCAAAGAAAAATAAGTGGTTGAAAAATAACTAGTATTTTTTCTTACATTTTTTTTTGTTTACCTTTTTGTTTGACTTACAGGGGGTTTAAGTATTCTGTATTATTAACTTTTTTACTAAACCTGTTCTAGAAATAAATTTGTCATCTCTGGAGAATATTCAGTTTTTTCAAGCTATTTGTTGGTCTGAACCAGCGTTGCACAGTAAAACTAATAAAACCTTACCAAAATCCTTTCAGGACATTTAAGATTAAATTACATTTCAATAAATATTAATTACTGTAAGTAACAAAATATTTGTCTCATTCAATGGTCTATTAATTTCAAGTTATTTCTAATAAAATTCCAGGATAAAAAGATTTGGGCCATATCAGCATATGGTAGTCTGACCTGTAATGCCTAGATCTTATGAATACATTTATATTCCCCGTTCATTTGTTCAGTTTTTCTCAGCTGATGGGCAGACAGAAATGAAAACTAGTTATTAAATCTGTACTCGTCTCATCAACCTACCCAAAAAATTGAGGCCTGACAGACTCATATCCTGTCTAACCCAGAGGATCATCCAACCTTCTGAATTTCTTTGCAATAGACATCTGCTTTTAGGGTGAATACGGAACTCTAGTTCAGTATTAGTATTTCACAAAGTTTTTTTTGTTTTGTTTTGTTTTTTTTTTTGAGACGGAGTTTCGCTCTTGTTACCCAGGCTGGAGTGCAATGGCGCGATCTTGGCTCACCGCAACCTCCGCCTCCTGGGTTCAGGCAATTCCCCTGCCTCAGCCTCCTGAGTAGCTAGGATTACAGGCATGCGCCACCATGCCCAGCTAATGTTTTTTTTTTTTTGTATTTTTAGTAGAGACGGGGTTTCACCATGTTGACCAGGATGGTCTCGATCTCTTGACCTCGTGATCCACCCGCCTCAGCCTCCCAAAGTGCTGGGATTACAGGCGTGAGCCACCGTGCCCGGCTTCACAAAGTTTTTAGAGTGAATTTAAAATACACATGAACACTTAAATGTCAATAGTATTGAATTTGACATCTGAAATTATGTATTCTTTTTACACACTTTAAAAACCACCTGCCAGTTAAAATTGTAGGTCTATTAACACTGAAATTGTGTCACTCGTGTCCTGCCATAGCCAGTGCAGGTACACCACATTGTTGATTCAGGGTCACGGGGTTTTATAGATTTTAAAGTCCTTTTATTTGACACACCACAGTCATTTAATGGAAGTTAAGGAATAATGATCAAAACACTTACTAGTTAATAAGCAATTTCAGAAATTTGGAACAGTATGTGAGCCATACTGTTACCGAAGTTCTACGAAAGTTCAAACACAATGGTTCCTCTCTTGTACTTATTTATAATATTAAAGCATAACTCAAAAATATATGGTTACTATCCCTTTAGTGGCCTATAAAATATTGGAAGATATTTAGATGTTCTTTAGATTTTTGAAAACCAATTATTTTTTAAAATACACATGAGTAATGTAAACATTTTTGGAAATACAGTCTACAGACAGATCTTAATTTGACTGGTATGTGACCCAGGGATACCCTCTATGTAATAACATTTGCCTTGAACTGCTGCTCCCTAGCTGGGCGCCGAAGACCTTCAACTTCCTTCTCAGGCCCTCCCTTACTTCCCTTTTCAAGCCAGGAATGCTAAGGAGGACATTAAGTGACAACAGGAGAGGAAGGGGTAAGTTTTGCCACTTCGCCCTCCTTCACCTCCTGCCCCACTTCAGACAGTTACATTAGTAGCATCCCTGCTCACGTTATAAGCCCCATTCTGCTCCTTACCCGTGCACAGCTCAAGTTTCTGCAACAAACGCTGGCATACTTTCTGTACAGTTTCCCCATAAAACACTTGACTAGTTTGACTTCAGTGGCTTTCTGAGTCCAGGTTGCCACTGCCTGGCAGGAGCAGTGAGAATTTATTCTCTGATCTCACCAGCAGGGTGCAGTGTAGGGAGAGAAGTTGCCCTATTTACTGGGAGTACAGAACACATGTTGTGCCTTGATTCTGTACCACTGCTTACCTTTCAGGGCCCCTATGGTTTGAGTTAGCTTTGGGGGGCCCAAAGTAAGAGAGTTAACACCAAGAGTATTGTTTGCATGGGTAAATATTACAAAAAGTCAACATACAAGTGAATTTTTAGAGCATATATTTTATTTGGGAGCTACCTGAAAAACAGAAAACTATGCCACCACTTTAACAAACCAAGGACTTCAAATGTTTTCTAAAATCCCCTCTGCCCAGGTATCCCCAAAACATGCAAACTGTGATCTGAATTTCCTGATGTTTCCTCTGTTTTGTTTTGTTTTGTTGGAGACAAAGTCCTGCTCCGTCACCCAGGCTGGAGTGCAGTGGCGAGATCTCAGCTCACTGCAACCTCCGCCTCCCAGGTTCAAGCAATTCTCCTTCCATTAGGTGGGATTGCAGATGTGCACCAGCATGCATTACAGGCGTGAGCTACCACGACCAGCCTTCCTCATTTTTCTATAAGTAATTTTAGATAGTAGGGTAAATGGAGCGCTTATCTACAGGAATTTGAAAAGCTCATATTCTTTTGATAAATGTTTTCCCAGGCAAATGTCTAATGCAGCTATTCCTCTACTTTTAATATGTCCATCCCTCAGCTCAAAAGAAAGCCCACTTCAATATAGATTCTTTAAAAAAAAAAAAAAAAACTGGAAAGGGATAGATGTAGCTTGTTCCACATGAAATCTTGCGGAGAAGCAAATTCAACTCCATTTCTATCCAAAAGAGTTCCTTTAAAAATCTGATTTACAGCAGGAGCAGTGGCTCACACCTGTAATCCCAGCACTTTGGGAGGCCGAGGTGGGCGGATCACCTGGGATCAGGAGTTTGAGACCAGCCTGGCCAACATGGTGAAACCCCATTTCTACTAAAAATACAAAAATTAGCCGGGCATGGTGGTGTACATCTGTAATCCCAGCTACTTGGGAGGCCAAGACAGGAGAATCGCTTAAACCCAGAATGTGGAGGTTGCAGTCAGCCAAGATCCTGCCATTGTACTCCAGCCTGAGTGACAGAGCGAGACTCCATCTCAAAAAAAGAATCTGATTTACAATAGTAATTCCTATTTCCATTTGTTCATGCAAATCTCAAATAATAAACCTGCTCTTGGTAAGTTGCAGCTAACCTCCAGTTTATTTTACCACACGTAGTTGTATGGCACATATTTAAATTTTCTTTTTTTTTTTTTTGAGACGGAGTTTCACTCTTGTTACCCAGGCTGGAGTGCAATGGCGCGATCTTGGCTCACCGCAACCTCCGCCTCCTGGGTTCAGGCAATTCTCCTGCCTCAGCCTCCTCAGTAGCTGGGATTACAGGCACACGCCACCATGCCCGGCTAATGTTTTTGTATTTTTAGTAGAGACGGGGTTTCACCATGTTGACCAGGATGGTCTCGATCTCTTGACCTCGTGATCCACCCGCCTTGGCCTCCCAAAGTGCTGGGATTACAGGCTTGAGCCACCGCGCCCAGCCTAAATTTTCTTAATACTGTGAACATTAACATCTCAACCCATCTGAAATGAGTGTTCTCTTCTGATGGTGAAAGCTTCACAGAAAAGCTGGCCATGTCATGCTGTCATCACTCACACCACCATGCTCTCCTCCTTCCTGTGCTTCTGGCTTGACAGTGCTTTCTGGAAGTTTCTAAAGCACAGGCTTCCTTAGAAGCCTTACTCTCGCCCAAAACACTTGTAATTCAGCCAAAGGGTTTTAAAGACTAAATTCTGGCATTTTCTGAATGCTTCACAGATGATCCAGGAGAAATTAATAATGAATAATACAATCAGCATTCCAAATGATATTCTAAAATGAGTACTTTCTCACCAGGCACAGTGGCTCACGCCTGTAATCCCAGCACTTTGGAAGGCCAAGGCGGGTGGATCACCTGAGGTCAGGAGTTAGAGACCAGCCTGGCCAACATGATGAAACCCCATCTGCACTAAAAATACAAAAATTAGCCAGGCATAGTGGCACATGCCTGTAATCCCAGTTACTCAGGAGGCTGAAGCAGGAGAATCACCTGAACCCAGAAGGCAGAGGTTACAGTGAGCCAAGATCGTGCCACTGCACTCTAGCCTGGGTAACAGAGCGAGACTCCATCTCAAAAATAAAAAATTTAAAAAAAAGTGAGTACTTTCTGTGCTCAAAACTATCAACTAAAACATTTCATCAAAATGTGCCACTAATCAGGAAAACAGATGCCAGAGATACCAAAATTGATCAGTAGAAAACACTGGTTATAACTCTACTTTTTATGGAAGTGCACATTTTAATAATTTTTATTAAAAGACACTAAGATACCTAAGATACATGAAGCACTGTGTAAGTTTGACAGATAGTAATATCCTCATTTCAGAGGCGGTAAACTTATGAACCCTTAAATGTTCTCGTATGCTCTTGAAAATCACACTATTTCAAAGCTCAGTAATATGATAGATTTTTATTCAGAAATCCTTTCATATTCACCAACTGCAATTAAAAGTTTGAAGTTACATGGCTCTTAGAAATGATGTCAAACATGCAACATTTTAAGAGTGATAGATTTAAACATTAATTTTGCCCCCAGAAGTTTACTTGTCAAATTATTACAACAGGAACACAAGTAGACCATATATTACTCTTTAATTAGATTTGTTTTACAATATGTTCTTGTCAACAAGCTACTTCAAAATGTTTAAACCCGATAGAAAAGCATTTTCACAAAAACATACCATGGAGAGGGAAGGGGAGGGGAAGAAGCACTTTTTCCAGAGATGGGAAATAGTCCCAGTAAAAAATTCTCATTCCTTTCTTCTAATGGGCTCTTTCTGAACATTTTCACTTAGTTTTATTGTTCTTTAAAAAGAACTTTAAAAAGAATTTTGTATTTAAAATTTTTATTTTGTTCCTACATGAGAAGTGTACCTACTTTCAATTTTCATTAATACCTCTGTTTTCCTCTTAGGTGGCTGGCTTCTGGGTAAGGCAGAGTTAGTTAGGCTGGTACACACACTCTGTAGGAAGTCTGTCTCGTGGCTGACAACACACATGTAGTGCTCATGGAAGTGTGTTAAATTGCTTTAGGAGTGACATGGGAATCAGAATGATGCCTAGAAGAGTGTAATTTGGGAAACAGCCCTAGATTTGACATTTTGGAAGCTTTCCATTGTGAGAAGAGCCCAAAAAGAAGGAAAAAGGAGAGGGTTCCTCGGCTACATATCATTCATCCGTACCTACTCAGTGGTCATTGTGACAAGGCCATCTTAATCTGGGCCAGAGATGACACTCTCCCCCTGTAACTCAGCCTGGCTCTATCTACTGGGATGTGCCTAAATGGGATGGATGAGGGGGCACTAAACAGCTAACACTGACCAGGGGATTGATTAAGGAGCTAAAATGCAAGTACCTCTTGAATACCACAGCAATTGCTGTGCACAAATTTGGACTGTATTTTTGGGAGAAGAGGTGAAAACTATTATTAACTATCCCTTTCCACCAAAAGGAAAAACAACCCTCTTCAGGGCTTCTTTTAATGATAATGCTGAATTTATTTATGAAAAAAAAAATACAGGTTTAGGTGGAAAAACCCCAAGGAAACAGAGTAAGTCACTGGCATGACAGGACTTGAATTCCCTGGGGACAGTGCTGTGGGGTCAGCCCCCATACTCCAAGCCCCTGCTCTCCATCCCAGCACCTCGGTCTGAGTGTAGATAATACTGCATTTTTGCAAAGATGAAGGCATCCTGCACTTAATGTCATGCTCCACTTACTCTTGTCCTAGTCATCTTACATACTCAGTCCCACTCTCTCCCAGAACACTTCTCAGTGCCCACTGTCACTGTGTCATCTACAAAGCAACACATATATTAAAACTCAGATTTGTTTTTAACAAAAAAGTGCTTAAAACCACCCTAGGCAATTGTTTTTCCACTTCATTTTCAACCAATAAAATGCAAGTCATTTAATTTATGAATAATACTGAAAAAATAATATTTATTCTCTTATATTTTAAATAACGTGCCTTCATCCCCAACTTTACATGAACTGACTCATTTCAGTATCTAAATGAGTTGAGCTCCCGTTTGAAAAATAGAGAAGGTACAACTCTATCGAATTTTTAGGATAAAAAATATTCTGGATAGAAAAATGTTTTTGATGTTTCAAAATAACACTTTTAAGATTCTCAGTATAGTTTTCAATTTGGTAACTAAACTATTAAAACCCAAGGTTTTTTAAAAAAATAACAAAAGATAACATGATTTTTAAATACAAAGTTATAGGAGCCACTCGTATCTGTGGATCATACCTACACAAAGTTCTCACTAGAAAATCCCTAAATATTTGTCATAAAATAAAACTCCATTATCAAAAACTCATTTAAGATAGAAATCTATGCACTTTAATGATTGCCAGAATTGCCCAGCATAGCTTCAGTAAAAGAATTGTCTCGAAAATACAATCTCCAAAATGTGTGCAAGTACTGCAAACTGGACAGACCCGGGCAGGGCAAGGCCCTTGAAGCCAAGTCCTCCTTGAGCACCTTCCCAGGTTAGAAATCTCCTCTTCAGCCCGTGCTTCGCGCGTTTCCTTCAGTGTGCCGCCATTCCGACTGCACCATTTACATCCCAGTGCAGCGCTGCGTGGATCAAGTGTCAAGGGGAAAGGATGAGTTAGGCAAGCGCTTTTTTTTAAGCTGTAAACGCTTCACATGACTGGCCCCGTAAGAAATGTGGGAGCTTAGATGAGCCTGGAGCTTTTCAGGAACTGGATGAGGACTCTGTACACAAATGTGTACTGGCAGAGCGTCTGCACCAGCATCATTCTCTGTTGCCTCAGCATGTCCAGCACTCTCGGGATGTCCAGCACCTGGGTTGAGAGAAACAGTGATGAAGGTAATGCGTTCCCGGGGTGTCAGAAAGGATGGGAAGACACTAGCGTCCTAGCAGAAACCTGGTTAGGAGATGGACAGTCTCTTTTCCACCCTAGCGTCTTCTAGAAATAAGCCATGAATGACTGCCTACCTCTGATTTTCTGATTCGTTTTAACTATAAATAGAATGTCCATGCAGACTACTACTTCAGCTTTCCCTGGGTGTAGCTCACTGACTTGGTATGGTTGGACATAATTACCATATCTCACTAACTACCAAGATTCTACAAAAACAGTGTGTGCTAAGTGCTATCAATATCTAGCTATTTCCCGCAAGGGCTCTGGGCAGCATGAATCCTCTTTGAAATGTGAACAGGAAAAAAGGGTTCTGAGCTCAAATTTGAGAAACTCTGGGTAAGTAAAAAAAATATCAGCTTTATTTATCGTATAACTTCTCACAGTCTTTAATATGCTAACTGGTACTGAGACTCTCCAAGAAGACACAGCCCTTTACGGGGAACATTAATAATGTCTGGAGGCCATCACAGTCCAAGGAAATGTGTGTAAAAAGAGCTATTAGGTCACTATGTCTCTCTCTTCCCTACCCCCTTATTTCCACCCAGAAAGGCCAGGCAATCGTAAGAGTCATCACCTCATTGTGTTCCAGGCAGGCAATCATGATCTCCGACAAAATAACCACGCCAGTCCTTCCTACCCCAGCACTGCAGTGGACCAACAACGGAGGGTTGGGGCTTTGGGGATCACTTGTACTATTTGTATGGCGTCGAACAGACTGGATCTCTTCAAGGTATGCTGTGGAAAATCAATGAAATAGAAAAATACTCAAGGATCAAGGCATATCACATCAGTGATTCAATTTTCATATTCTCTCCACGGATTGAGAGGACTGCAGATAAAAGAGCACTGGGTGCCAATTAATCAAACCCAACCACCAAGGGACAGTGTGACCCTGAGCAAGTCACTACCTCTGCCCACTTTCTGATCTACAAAATGAAATGGGGAAGGTACTGAGTCAGTTGTGGCATTCTACTCACTACCAAATCATAATTTATAAACCTCTTGTTAAGCCTCCCCAAAACATTTGTGTTCTTTATGTTAAAACAAGTCTGGGCCAGGCGCAGTGGCTCACGCCTGTAAAGCCCAGCACTTTGGGAGGCCGCGGCAGGCGGATCATGACGTCACGAGTTCAAGACCAGCCTGACCAGCATGGTGAAACGCTGTCTCTGCTAAAATACAAAAATTAGCCAGGCATGGTGGCACACACCTGTAACCCCAACTACTCAGGAGGCTGAGGCAGGAGAATCACTTCAACCCAGGAGGCGGAGGTTGCAGTGTGCCAAGATCTCACCACTACACTCCAGCCTGGGTGACAGAGCAAGACTCCATCTCAAAAAAAAAACAAAAACAAAAAAAAAGTCTGAAGCTTATATGAGAGAACATAAAGGAAATATTTCAGAAACATAAATGTTTCTCTCAAGAGGCAGCTAGCTGTCCTGGGAACAAAGTTAAAGTCACTCACATAAAAATCCCTTGAGGTCCTCTGGGCAGCCATGCTCAGGCCAGTCTGTGTATTGGAGGTGCCAGACGGTCCTCTCTTGCCCAGTAAGGAGGTGCTTCATCTTCAAGCCCGTGGTGGCATAGCAGCCAGAGTCTGTGCGGAACCGGGTTGTGATCTTAAACCTTCCGTAGGTGACAGTGTTGTGCCTGGAACCAAGTCGTGGCCAATACCTAAAGCTCTTCTCCCTTCCACCCTCCTGTTAAAGACGAGCATGGTTAAATGACTTGAGATCCAGCAGTGGATGCCCTTCTCACACAGAGCACATCTGAAACAAAACCACAACCCTACCCTGCTTTTTTCTCTAAAGGTCAGGATTATAGAGGATTAACATTAACTGTTCTTCAGAGGCTGAGAAAATCACTTAAGAGAAATGAGCACCTACCTCTTCTGCTGTCACCATTGCTATAATTGCAATTCCCTGTTCCCATACCATCTGCCAAAAGTCTTGACAGGTATTCTGTAATGGTCCTTGTGTGGCAATATAATCCCATTCGATTCCACTGACAGAGACCTGGGATTAGAAAAGATCGAAAAAAATTGGTGTGTGTGTATGATATACATAGGTGTAGGCGTGCATTCATGGTAGTACTCAAAAGTTTTTTTAAAAAGTAAAAAGTAGGAAAGTAAAAACTGGACTATTCAGTAGAATAAGGAAAGACTTTTAATCTTTTGTGAATACAATTTGCATTACTGACATTTTTATAAACTCAGGTACTCAGAATATACATTACATCTATGCAACCTGCTTAACCTTTCTGAATCTCAGTTCTCATTTATAAAATAAAAATCCTGCCTAGTCTCTTAGGGTCGTTGTGAGGACTAAGTATCTATGGTACCTGGAACATAACTCAAGAAGTAGCTGTTATTGCAGCCATGGTTCTTCTTTAAAGGAAACAACTTCCTACTTAAGATAGTCTCACTTCTGAACTTCTGAGTCGAGGCCACTCTCCACAATAATAGTAAGTTTCCACTTAAGATTTAACTTCCTTAAGAGCAGTCTAATACAACAGTAATTACTAGATTTGTAGTTAAGAGACCTGGGTTAAACCTTGGCTTCACCAATATTGAGTGACGACAATATTGTGAGTGTCTTCTAAGCACTCACTAAATATAAAACCCCGTGCTAAGCCTTGTGCCACATGCAGTCTCACTAAGGGCTGCCAGCCCCCTAGTCACTGTTCCACGTTATCTGAGCACCCAGTGGCTGCCACTGTGGGTGAGTACCAGGTTATAACAGTGAATACATGCTAGGGAGGAGGAAGGGACTAATGAGAAGCCTGCAGAGCAGGTGTCATCATTTATTTATTCCCATATAAGTAAGATGAAGGCCCTCATTTTAGATCTAGGAATCAGACCCAGGTCTATCAAATTCTTTCCTCTATCCTGCAGGTGGCTGCTGAAGATTTTGAAATATCACTAACAGAACTATAGTATCATTCGATTCTTACCCATCTAGTCTTAAAAGACTGGATGAGTTATTTCAAAGAAATCCTCAGTTTTTAAGTCAATTATGCCTATATTATATTTAAAAACAAAATAGCATGTGCATAGATTCCCAAAAGCCATCGGGGGTACTGGCATTCACAGGCAGACTGCCAGTCTCCAGGAAAGCCTTGGTGTCAGCCTATTCCCTTCTCAAATAATACTTGCAAACTAAATAGAAAAACCACCACCTGTCCGCAGACGCTTACTCATTCACTCACCGTAAGGAGATTTCTCCTATGCAAAATAAAGAATTGAATGTGGCCAGCATGAACAAAGGGCACAGTGAGGAAGACAGAATATCTGGCTTTATTTCATCATGTGTTGTGCATCATCATTTTGTCCATTTTCATGGGAGTGACATTACCCCAGATAAGGTGCCAGGAACATACATTGGAGGAAGGACAGCCTCTTAAATATATGGAGCCAGGAAAACTGGATATCCATAAGCAGAAAAATACAACTAGACCCATACCTCTCACCATAAACATCACCCCAGTTTAGGCATTATACTGGTTCCAGGAAAAAGTACCTCTTCAAAGAACAAAGTGATACTTAAAAATTATTACAGGGAACATGCAAAGGGAACAGATGGCACCTTGGTAAGTCAAAAGCTTTTGTGAACACCATCAAAAAGCCCAGATACTTTTGTTACATAAAAAGGCATGTCAGTATGTGATGAGGAAAAACTAGCAATTCAGTGGCTCCCAAAAGAATTTAGAAGCTAAAAACAGGTCTTCAGATTTAGAAGGACAGAGTTCTAAAGCCAGGCAAGAGCTGGTCTAGGCTTCAGGGAGCCATGATCACCTCACTGCACTCCACCAGCCTGGGCAACAGCGCAAGACTCTATCTCAAAAAAAGGAAAAGAAAAAAAGCCCAGCAAATAAGTGTGCCCCAAGTCCTGGTAACAGTGTTGGGGGCAGAGTGGTTTCGCACACAGAGAGTAGACATGACTTTGGCTCTGTCTGATAGTCACTTTTTATCAAGCATTGGTGTGTGGATTTCCCAGCTTATAATACAGTTTGTCACAAATGTTCAAAACTAGGGTGTTTACCTAAAAAAAGTAAAATAAAGATACATTTTTAAATATCTGAATTCTAAAGAGACACGAATACAGTTCTTACCACTCTCATGACTTAACTGAAACTGCATGTGCTGTTTCTTACATGAGGTATCCCTCTCACCTTAACATGTGACGCATTGATGTAACCAGTATTGTTTTCTTTAGTTGGGACCAACTCCACTCTCGCGTCGTCATAAGGGAGAGCGTCTTGGAATCGATTTCTTTCTGCATTTTCAGGGAGTCGTGCTGTTGAGCACTCCCCATCAACTAGCCGTTTCTTAAGAATTCTTTCATATTCTGTGAATACCATTCCTTGTTCTAATCGTTGTTCCAGAATTTTACACTATAAAACAGAATTTGTGGAATAACATGAATATAGCCACATGTCGCAGCTACATTTTGACTGTATATTTGAAATATTGTTTTCTGCTTCAAATCAAGCACTAATATTGAAAATTCTAGGTTGGGCACAGTGGCTCACACCTGTAATCTTAGCACTTTGGGAGGCTGAGGAGGGAGGCTCACTTGAGCCTAGGAGTTTGGGACCAGCCTAAGCAACACAGTGAGACCCCATCTCTACAAAAAATTTAAAACTGAGCCGGGTGTGGTGGTGCATGCCTGCAGTCCCAGTTACTTGGGAGGATGAGGCAGGAGGATTGCTTGAGCCCAGGAGATTGAGGCTATAGTGAACCATGGGACCCTATTTCAAACAAAACAAAACAAAATCAAAAACAAAATTCTAGGTGAAAACAAAGTTAAAATTTTACCAATCCACAACAACAGGAGTTAAAAGAAAAAAGGACAATCATTTTGGTGAGAAATATAATGCAAAGTTGTGTTTAAAGTTAAACACTGGCCTAAAGAAATTTGTTGAATTCATTTTCTCTAGGTCTGTGGTCAGTTTTGTGACCCCTTATGGAATTCTCCTGGAGAACAGTAAATCTAGGGGACAGATAATTAGTTCCAATATCTATGAACAAATGTTTCCATTTTATATCGTATGATATATAAAAGACTAAAGCAGGAAGAAATACTGGGAACTACCTCCAAGACCCCGTTGTAAGGCAAATGTATGCCTATCTCATTTTGATATAATAAAATTTCATAGAAAATACATCTCAGGCACAAAGGAAGTTTGAAAAATTGAAAAACTACTCTGTAGATAAACTTTCAACATAATAAAAGTCAGTGTCTGCTGTCTTTCTTATGTATACTCCTGTATTTTTGTAGATTTCTTCTCACTTTAAGGCCATCAAAATGAAAACTGCCCCAAAGGCCAGGGGAAGGTTAAAAAAGAACATTCAGAAATAAACACACAAAAAAATCAGCATTTAAACCTGAAATTATCTATTAAGACATTAGCTATAATTTGCCCCAATTTTGAGGCCCATATTACAAAATTCCTTAACACTCATTTATTATTATTAAACTGTGTTAGAAAATTCAAAATTTCATGAAGGCATTTGCCCAGCATTTATCAGTTGTCCCAGAGAAGGCACAAGGCCCCATGTGTCCCATACGTACCCTTTCATCATTTGTTGCTCTGGTAGGCACTTCCTTTCCTTCATCAGGCAGAGGGATTCGAGATAGGGAGAGTCCATTTAGGGCAGCCAGTTTAAGAGGACCAATTTTTTTTGCATCTACTCGAGTCTTTTTCATTCCCTGTAAAAAGATGTATATGTATATGTGAAATATACACAAATACAACCCCGTGAAAAGAAATTTCAATGCACTGAAGACCAGGAACAAACAGAGGGAGTGTTCTCCTTTGCTAATAAACCCAGAAAGATTACACTCCTTCACACACCACTTGTTTAACGAAACATTAGTAGGAAGACATTCCTTTCAAAGCCAAAGCCCTGATAAGTCTTCCAGATAGAAGGTTTTGAAACGCAATTGGTTACAAAGTTGTTGTAATGAAAGGTGAGGCTCCAGGCAGACCGCATTCCTTTTAAAACAAGACACACATAAAAAATCAGCTGCAGTCCACAAAAAAAAGCTTTAAATGTAATCACTTGACTGTAATAAGCTTATATATATATATATGGTAATATGTATCTATATTTTGAGACAGGGTCTCACTCTGTCACCCAGGCTGGATGGAATGCAGTAGCACCATTGTAGCTCACTGCAGCCTCAACCTCCAGTCTCAAGCAATCCCACCTGAACCTCCTGAGTAGCTGGGACTACCAGCGCATACCACCATGCCCAACTAATCTTTGTGTTTTTTGTAGAGATGGGGTCTCACTGTGTTGCCCAGGACGGTCTCAAACCCCTAGACTTAAGCAATCCTCCTGCATTGGTGTCCAAAAGTTCTTGAGATTACAGGCGTGTGCCACCATGCCTGGCCAGCTTTTACAATTTTTAAAATATATAAATTTTTTAAGTCATTCTGAAAAAATTAAATGCTTTCTGCAGCAGCCCCTTTGTGTGTTGAAGCTCCCTCCATATCCTACTCTATGTTCTAGTGCAGACTTGGATAACCCAGGTTAGGTAGTGCTACCTCTCAGAATGGCTACATTTTAAAGGAAAATAAAACAGGACTAAAATCTCCATCATGACACCCAGAGGACAGGACAAAAGAGAAAGCATCGACAAAATCCTGTCTCCTGAAAACAGGCATTTCCCAAAGTTACTATTAGGGCATAATTTTCCTCTCTGGGAATAATAAGCCTAAGAACGCTAAGTTGGCCGGGCCCGGTGGCTCATTCCTATAATCCCAGCACTTTGGGAAGCCAAGGCGGGTGGATCACCAGGTCACGAAATCAAAACCATCCTGGCCAACATGGTGAAACCCCGTCTCTACTAAAAATACAAAAATTAGCTGGGTGTGGTAGCGTGCCCCTATAATCCTAGCTCAGGAGGCTGAGGCAAGGGAATCCCTTGAACCCAGCAGGCGGGGGTTGCAGTGAGCTGAGATTGCCCCACTGCACTCCAGTCTGGCAAGAGAGCGAGACTCCGTCTCAACAAAAAAGAACATTAAGTTTCCTTGGATATAACTATACTTCCTTGGAAACTATCAATATAATGAGAGTAGCCCCAATGTGGAAAAAAATGGTTTTCTCTATTCTGTCCTGTAAACAAAATCAGTGTTATTCCAGCTCTCTCAGTCTGTGACAGGCCATGAAGCCCTATGATAATGGAGCAAGAACACAAAGAAAAGTCATCTTGGTAAGAGCGAGAAAAGTGCTAAAAGATTGCTGCTGTAATTGGAGACTATGGTACCTAACTCAAAAAGCTAAGTGGATTAATTTTTAATTTTATAATTCACATTTGACCATGAGCTCCCCACATAAGGCAGTCTAGACTAGAAACTGGCAGAGCCCTGGGTTCACAGCCAGCCTCTAACTGACCAACTTCTTTCAGGCAAGCCACTTTTCCTTTCTAAGCCTCATCTAGGCCAAAAGAGACAGACACACACAGACACAGACATACAGACTAAAAAGTTCCTGCTTAGGCTAAAATTTCATGATTCTAGCAAGTGCAGAAAACAGTGATGAGCTGGTAATGTTTAGCAACTGGCTCTTGGATGGAAGTTCTGATTGGTGTTTACCCATATCCATGGTGTAAATACTTCCATCACAGCCAGTTTCAAACTGTTAATGTCACATCAGTTGGCTCACAAGATTTCTGAAAATTTAATTGGTGCTTGCCAGCCAATATGAGCTAGCTCTGGCACTTCTCTGGCTGAAAATGACTCAAAATATCCCACACTGGGACATGCTGGATAAAGCTGATTGGCTGAGGTCAGTTCAAAAGCCAGTATTGGAAGAATGTCGTATGTAGTCAAAACTTGCCTTGAATATGCCTTAATTAGCCCTTATAAGTACAGGACTTTAATGTATACCCTGCACAGTAATTTCTTATGTTAGAACAACTGCACGAAACTAAAGGGTACAACAGAAAGAAAACCTTCACGTAGATGTATGAGCACCCAAACCAGTCTGCCTTTAAGATAACAATCAGGTCACTGGAGGTGGAAATGGGCGGAGAATTCCAAAATCATTCCTTCTTGTCTGCAGTTTATTTCACTCTTTTTAATACTAAAGCTCCACAACCTTAATTCACATTAGGAAATTTGTTTGTTGTAACAATGAAGATAATGGCAACCCCATGTTACTATGAAAGGTCAGAGGGCACAACAGGGGATTGGCCTCTTCCTCTCTTGAAAGCCATTAAGTTAAATGTATGATACAACCTCACAGTAATATGGTAAGACTGACTAAGCACTTTCAATGTGCCAGAACCTCATTTTATTCCCCCAACAACTCTCTGGGTCCTCTCATTTACAAATGTAAAAACTGAGTCACAGATTGTCTGAGGTCCCATAGCTGTCTCTTTTATAAGGTAATCAGTGTCAAAACAAACAAAAGCAAATCTTTCACTAAAATCAGTTCTGCTGAATCATATAATTCAGGAGGCATTTTTTCAAGTCTAACTGCATATGGGACAAAATGCCACGAAGCAGGCAGAGCAGGGATGGCCGCCCGTGATCTCAGGTTATCTGATGTGGAAGCTGAGGTTCTGACGCACGAAGAGTCCTGACCACATCACAGAGAACTCACAAATGGCAGGCTCTAGACTCAGGCCCAAGGTTCTTAACTTGTAGTACCTTTTGCTCTTTACCCATGACTGTAGCTGCATACCCTTTCTTTCAGTAGAATCCTTTAAGAAAAAAGGACCAAAAACAATCCAGTCACCTAATTTTACTAATATTGTGGTCTTAAAAGTCAATGGGAGAGAAAAGTTCTTTTAAGAAAATCAAATTGATCAAAGTCCTCAGATTTAACTGAACCTACCAGGCCCCATTCAAAACATAAAGGGATAAAATAGGCCTGAGTACTGAGCTGTACTCGAATATGATTTGTGGAAAGTACTTGAGTCACATATAAAAACGGACCGTTCTTAATGCAATGGGAAGAGTGTTAACTATAAAAGGACCTTGTCCAGCTGGCTCAGGGACTCAGTGAGTTACTCTGGAAAATCTACCCACACCTTATCCCTGAATCATTCCTCCCTGCACTCTTAAACCTGTGTCCACTGAAGGCAACGGCATTGACTGTTCAGGTACGTGAGTTATGTAGTTCGCTTGTGAAAAATGTAAAAACCAACTTAAAATTCAGACCCAAAACTGATTAAAAGAAAGCAAATTTAAATCTATGGCACTTTTTGTTACGCAGTTTTTCTCTATTTGTATTAATCTCATAAGCACTATAATAGTGTGAGTTTTTTCCTGCTTAGAAAGGTGTTGCAGCATTTTAAAGGATCTTGCACACTAGGCCAGAATCACATTGAGATGAGCCCTCTTGTCTGAGTTTGCAGTCTAGCAGCGATGAGGCAAGGAGAACCCTAGTTGCCAGGACACTTGGAAGCCAACGGGAGAAAGGATGGATGACCTAATCAAGTTAGCCTGGCTCAAGTGCAGGACACGAGAAGTGGAGATGGGGCCAGGAAGAGCTGGATGCCTGAGCACTACAACAAAATAACTTAGTGTGGACACACTTCATGACAAAGCCACAAATGTTTAGTCACAAGTTGAGGACTGAGTTTAAAAGTTTCAGTGAAAGACAGACTAGCAAGGCTAGTCATAATTCAACAAGCAATTATGACTTAATAAAATATACACAGTATACCTCAATGTAGAACATACATCTACAGCGCAGATAATAACAGGCTGCAGGGACAAGTATGGGTTTAAAATTCCACTTCAGTTACTCACTAGTCGTGTACCTTGGAAAAGTTAGTTAATATCTATAATATCTAAGTCTGTTTCTTCATCTGTAAAACAGGCAATAACAACAGGCTTACTGTAAATAGTCCAGGAAAGTAGAGGAAGCATATGGCCCATCGTAAATGCTCCAAGAATGGCAGCTAGAGATGATGGTATTATGCTTTTTTATATTTTGCTTCAAGTAGGTAAAAAGTGCTTAAATCCTATTTATTTCTTACACTGAATATTAAAGAACTGCATCTTCCACAAGGGACTTTCCTGATTCTCAGCTGAATTCATCTTTCTTTTAAATTGAAGAAACCAGGACGTCCCAGGATTTGCCTTGACAGAGTGCCACCTTCCCAACTCCAGAATCACTCTGAAGAATCACGGCCAAGATATGTAAGCTGAATCCACACATACTCCAACCTGGAGAATTATATTAGGACTGAGAACACATGCCTGTATACTCCTCTCAGATATCTCTTGAGCAAACTGAACAAATGCACCCCTAGGATGCCGCATCACCCACAGTATTTTTAATGGGCGACTAAAGCAATCCTGGTTAAAGTTATGAAATCTTAACTGTCTTTTCCTTAATACTGCATTACTAAAACATTTCATTCATCTTTTGCATTCCTTTCCACAAAGCCCTGTGAATTTGCCTTTTCACTTCATGTACAGTAATTATCTCCATTAAAACTACTAAAATTCAAGTGGATCCCCATGATTTCACATACAAATTTACATGTATTCAAAAAAAGACAAAAAGAGAGTGACGTGGAGAATGAAGAAAGTTAAAAGAACAAGAGGAGCCCAAAAGCATGGGAAGTGAAAGCACCGCCCGGGCGCAGAGGTGTGGAGCGGCCGGCGAAGGCGCAGTTCCCTGCTTGGCACTGCTCTCCAAGCGACTTACCCCTAGGGGCGGGAGCCCTTCCACGATGTTCTTTTTCCCAGAGAGGAGGTCCGACACTGGCCTCTTCTTCAAAGAGTCCCTCCGGGCACGATAGCGGCCCGACGTGGTGAGGTCTGACTCTGACATGGAGGGTGTCAGCAGCCCGTCTCTCCGGGGCCGCTGGGCCTCTGCTGTCATGCGGATAGGGCTGCTGTCTGTTGTCCTCTTCTCCGCGTCCGGGACGTGGACCTTGGGCTCGAGGATGTGCAGGGGCCCGGCGAGCAGGGAGCGGGGGCAGCCGGGTGGGTCCTGGGCCAGGCCCGGCCGGGGCTCGCCCGCACGTGCAGGGGGCGCCCGGGCGCCACTCTCCTCCTCGAAGTCCTCGTCCTCCTCACTGCTGTGGATCAGCATGGTGGCGTCCGACAGGGACTTCTTATGGCCGTATCTCAAGCCCTCCGGCTCCTCTGGCTCTTCCCGCTTTGTCCGCTCCGCAAAAACGCTGGGCTGGGAGCCGGCCGAGAGGGCTCGCGGCGCCGCCACCTCCGCCGCCGACGCAGACAGGGTCCGCTCCTTGAGCCGCAGGCCCTCCAGGCCGTGGCTGAGCCCGGCCACCTCGATGCTGTTCCGCTTGTGCAACTGCGCGTGGCGCGCGGCGGTGAGGGGCTCGCTGACCTCCTGCAGCGAGTGTGCCACGGGCAGGCTGTCCTCCTGGAACGTCTGCACCGAGTGGTGCACGCGCCGCGTGATGAGGTCGGGGTTGCTGCTGCTGATGTACAGGTGGCGGGACAGGTCGGGCGTGCTGTTGGCGGGCCGGGGCGGCGGATAGGGCGGGGGCGGCCGGTACACCTGCGTCCGCATGATGTTGGGGGCCGGGTAGTCCTGCGCCTGCAGCTGTGCGTTGGTCAGCTCGGGCACGCTGACCGCGCCCACCACGGGCCGCCGCTCGGCGGGGTAGGGGTAGGGAGACGGGCTGTGGAAGCTGTAGCTCAGGCTGAACGGGCAGTGCGCGGCCGGCGGCGAGGGGAGCTGCGCGTGCTCGCGGATCTCGGGCTGGCTGTAGACCAGAGCCGCAGGCCGGCTGTAGGCGTACGAGCTGCCGATGTTGAGGTTTCGCAGCGAGTGGCTCTGCCGTTCCGCGTGCACCAGGCCCCGGTTGAGCTGCTTCATCACAGTCTCATAGTCTGGGGTGGGGCGGTAAGACGGGGGTATCAGGGCGCTGTGCCGATGGGACGGGACGTAGTCGGGCCTCATGACGTCACTCCCGGTGATGCTGGGGTTGGACGACATCGGTGAGGCCTGCAAGTAGGCCTGAGGATTATTTAAGGAGTTGGTGCTGTGCGCACTGTAGACACTGCCGTTACGGATCCGACCATTGAAGTCAATCTGGGCTCTATCCAAGCTTGTCTGAGAGTGACAGTAGTATCCATTCTGGTTGGGCACAAAGAGGTTATCTAGAAAAAATGAGTTCCAAATGAGATTTTTAAAAATTGGACTAATTACTCCTACCAAATATTGAGATCAGCCCTTAACCTCTGATGACACTTTTAACAGATTGTAAAAATCCATGCTAAAATGACCTAGCTTTGGCCACACGCACTGAGTGACCCTGGCAGCTTCGGCTTCCTCCTCTATAGGATGGGGATGGTTCTGCCTGCCTAAAGGGTGGCATTCATTGGGTGACAAAGTGAGACCCTGTGTTTTACACACACACACACACACACACCCACACAGACTAGCAGACATTTTGGAACTCTGGGGAAGTGGGAGGCAGAGATACCATTCAAGGCACTGAGCCAGGGACCTCGCCTTCTTCCTTCCCTGGGTAGGGATGTGGCCTTGGCTGCTGCTGAGTCAGCTCAAGCACCGGCTGTCTGTAAGCAGTTCCTTAACTGGGATTTTTGGCTTGTTTGTTCTTCCCAAATGAACATGAGGGCTTCGACTGTAAAGGGTAATGGTATAGCAGGATCTGAGCGTCTCTGGTCCAACACAGCAGCACTGTGTCACCAGCAGCCACACAGCGCATAAAGTGTCCAGAAGCCAGGAGGAGCCACACTAAAACAGCTGCAGCTGCCCCCTGCCCTGGCCCCCATGTTTCAGAAGATCCAGACCTACAGCTAACACAATCAGTTTAACCTCATCTTACAGTAGCTCTGCATGTGTCCCTACCCAAGGATGACGGGGCCATGTTTCTTCCAATTTGTAGTTCACTTGCCATCTGTTACTGAGAGTGCTTTCTAACACTAGAAACTCAGAGCCAAGTCCTTCAAATAACAATTTTCTCTGAAAGGCATTCTTTTTGTGCTTCACAAGCTCCATGATGGTTTAAGTGATCACGGTGATACTTAGGTGATACGCCACAATCCAGGGGGTACACTTTATTCTGGTGGCACACACGGCTGTGAGGAAACAGCACTCAAACAGCCATGGTATTTCTTCTTCTGCTGACACACAGCACTTCCTTGTCACTGTGCTTTCCTCGTCTGTAGCTCTGTCATGGCTCCACCTCTGTAATCCCCCTTTTCTCACTGCTGTCACAGCTCAGGCCCCGACCCCAGCTTGTCTGAACTAGCTCCATATCCACCTAGTCTCCTTGCTTCTGCACCCCCACAGACCAGCCAGTCATGTATAAGACTGATAGGTGGAAAAGGCAATACTGAGAACAGAAGGGGGAAATGGTGGTTGGAATACAGGAAGGAAAAGGGTAAAGGTATACATGAAATCACCGTTAATTCAAGGAAGGGAGAAAAGATAAAGGGTTACAGGAGTCTACAGGAAGGAATGGTCATTTCCAGCCTGGGTTGTGTTGATGGGGACAAAAAAGAGAGAACCGAGAACCACCTCACAGAAGATATGCCAGTCAAGGGGACTTGAGGGGCAAGTGGGTAGGGTAGGCATGTGCAGCTTCCATCAGAAGCTTCCTCAGAGCACACAGGATCACGTCTCCTCACCCCTTGATATCAGACACAGCAATGCGACTAGTAATGGTCAAAGGAAAGTGCACAAAAGGTTCAAAGCCAGCTTCTAGGCTCTCTTCCACTGCAACCCTGACCAACAGCATTCCAGAGAGAAGAGGCTCTCCAGCTCAGGCCCCTAAAGCAGACCCATGGGGCAGAGCCCTCCTGCTAGTGCAGTGTGCGATGGACAGGTGACCCTTACTACCACCTCCCTGAGAGTTTGGAATGGAATGTTTTATCAGCACAGCATAACCCTGCCTATCCGGTCTGGATGGCAGCATGTGAATGGAAAAGTGCATCGGGTAAGGGCACCTGGGGGGTGGGGGCAGAGTAGCACTGGCAAAGCCAGGGAGCACCCCGGGGCAAGCTGGGGTGGCTGGAGTGTCAGATAGCTACAGAGGAGTAAAATAACTTGGGAAGTAAAGTTGGAAGAGCAGACTCAGGGAATATTGTAAGGAGTCTCAAACACTAGGCAAAAGAATGATCTTGTGGCAGGGCATGGTGGCTGATGGCTAAAATCCCAGCACTTTGGGAGGCTGAGGTGGGCAAATCACCTGAGGTCGGGAGTTCAAGACCAGCCTGACCAACAAGGTGAAACCCCATCTCTACTAAAAAATACAAAATTAGCTAGGTGTGGTGGCGCATGCCTGTAATCCCAGCTACTTGGGAGGCTGAGGCAGGATAATCGCTTGAACCCGGGAGGCAGAGGGTGCCGTGAGTCAAGATTACACCACTGCACTCCAGCCTGGGCAGTAAGAGCAAAACTCCATCTGTGCTTTCCATACAGGTGCTCCCCCGTCACAACAACCTATCAGACAGTTGGAAAGGTGGGGCTGGAGCCCAGGATTGATGACGAGGGATGTGGGGGTGCCGGGAGCCTCGGAGAGGGCGGCTTTCACAGAATGGCAAAGGCAGAGAAGTGAGTGCATAACCAACAAGCGGAAGCAGCAAACAGAGAAGTCAGTGAGAAAGGAAAGAAAATCACTCAAACCATCATTTAAAGTGAGGAGATCAAACAATATTAAGCTGCTTATAGACAGAGGGAAGAGAATGAGTGGCGGAGTGAGACTAACAATGCAGAGGACAGCCAGGTCCCACAAGTAGGTGGGGCCAGGACTGCAAGTACCAGACAAGGGCAGGGCACAAGGAGGATGGGGGGAATACAAGAACATGATGAGGGGGACACTCTCGGGCTCTACACCGAAAGCCCTGCTCCCTACTACTCACCTCACTGTAAGAAAATCCTCATCTTTACACCAGGGCCGACACAAACAATACGGTCACCTCCCACCTTCTGGTCCCTTCATGCATCACTCCCTACCAGTTCCTTACCTGAGAGGGAACTTGGACCACTCTACTATCCAAACAACCACTGCTTCCTTCTGGGCATGGCACTCGCTATCCCCACAAGCAGGAACAGCAACCCCGGTCAAGTCCCTGGCTTTCTACCTGCTGAAATCCACCCATCTTTTCAGATCCAGAAAGTGGATCTTGTCCCCAATGTGACGAGTCTCTTTTCCATTGAAGAGCATGGTAACTGCACATGCTGTCTCAGAAAAGCTATCATAATCAAGTTATTTTTGCCAGGAATGGTGGCCGAAGCCTATAATCCCAGCACTTAGAAAGGCAGCTTGAGCCCAGGAGATTGAGACCAGCCTGAGCAATATAGCAAGACCCCAATCTCCACAAAAAAAGGTGTCGGGGGAGAAAGACAAAGTTATTTGTGCACTTGTCTTATCTTCAGCTGTCAGATTCTACTTTTTTTTTTCTTTTTTTTTTTTAGATAGTCTCCCTCTGTCATCCAGGAGGGAGCATGGTAGCACGTTCTTGGCTCACTGCAACCTCCACCCCTACCTTGGGCTCGGGCAATCCTCCCACCTCGGCCTCCTAAGTAGCTGGGACCACAGGCACATATAACCACACCCATTTTTTTTTTTTTTTCGGTAGAGACAGGGTCTGGCCCTATTGTCCAGGCTGAAGATAAGCTTCTTAAGATGTGAAAGTACTCATCTGCATAAACCTCCTTAGCATTTGGTATAGCCCCATAAAGAAAAATTATAGAGTAAATGTTAATTGACTGCTTAAACTTCAGCTTTGGGATTTGTTATAAATAAAATTCCTTATGCTTCTCAGTGAAAACTGCAGTAGTCACGTATTTAACTTTTACAATAGGAAAGCCTTTGGCAGGGGAAGAAAAGTAACCCTGGGAATTCTTTGCTAGATAGCAAGGAAGCACTTAAAGGCTATTAGGGTGGAGGTAAAAGGATACAGGAACCAGCTTGATAGTTCCCCATTGTACAAACTTGAGATCAGTGGAGCATCAAAATTTGCTACTGCAGTTTTTGACATATACTAAAGAACCTGAATATACGTAGTGGCTCAACCTGTAATCCCAGCACTTTGGGAGGCCTAGGGGGTCGCAGATCACCTGAGCTCAGGAGTTCGAGACCAGTCTGGCCAACATGGTGAAACCTTGTCTCTACTAAAAATACAAAAATTAGCCAGACGTAGTGGTGCATCTATAGTACCAGCTACTTGGGAGGGTGAGGCACAAGAATCCCTTGAATCTGGGAGGTGGATGTTGCAGTGAGCTCAGACATGCCACTGCACTCTAGCCTGAGAGTGACAGAGTGAGACTCTGTCTCCAAGAAAAAAACCTGATTATATTGGCTTCTTTTATGAATCCAGGATAGCTATTATCATGTTAGCAATTTGGGGTGCAACTTCAGTCAAAAACTATCCAGACTTCACAATCTCCAAGCATTCACATATTTATCCATAGTAATAACTATGTAAGGTATGGCAGAAACAGTGCACTTTACCTTGGGAAGAAGCATATGGTTCTGTGTAATGTCCATTATAGTGTAGCTGCGGAGGGGGAGGCATCACGTAGGGCTGGGGTTTAGGCTAAGAAATGGAGAGTTGGACACAGGGTTAAAACACATCGCTTACATAACACAGGTAAAGTTATTATCCACTGGATTCTTTCTGTTAAAAAAAAAAACTTCTACAAGAATTAAATATATGTGGAAAATAAACATGAAGACACAGTAGTTCTTACCGTATCTAGCATTTTATATTTCTTACCGTATCTAGCATTTTATATTTAAATGGCAATGCCAAGCCCTATGATTGATACCAAGGACATTAGGTAGCACAGGAAAATCTGCATTCAACAAGCTACGAGCAAGAAGGAACAGACATACATTTCCTTCTGTAAACATTTGAACATAAGCAGCTTATATGTATTACAGTCAATGTAATTAAAGTCATCTAATATCTGAAATATATACCAACTTATGATTACTCTTGGCCAGTAGTCCAAGTTCTTAATATTAAGGTCAGTCCTAATATTCAAATATGTATAATATAAATATTAGGTTGGACCTATGGTAAAAAAAAAAAAAAATCACCATTTCTTTGGTTAAAAATGATGAAATATCAGTACACTTGTATGGTTCAAACTCAAATTTAACACTATCGAAAGCATATTTTGTTAAGGAAAACATCACTAAAATATAAAAACAATCATATTTTCCTTTTTTCTTACCAGAGACATCCTTGAAGAAGACCTCCTCCTGATTGGGTTCACTGTGACAGTCTGAGTTGGCCTATAAAATAGGATGTCTCTGAGAAGAGCACATACACACTCTCTCTTAAACTCCACCAAAACAAGATATAGGAACATAAAATAATAAATATTCTAAGGCCAAAAAAAAAAAAAAAAAAAAAAAAAAAGACAAGCTAACTGAGTCATGAAGTCAGAGAAAAGGAAGGTTCTCTGTCGGCCCATGGAGCTTCAGCCCTTTCCTGCTGCCCCAACCCATCAACTTGCCCTGTGATTTCAGGCTCCCCACACAGCATCATCGCCTGGACCCCCAAAGGGATCAGAGTATCTTTCCCAGGCCCATCCAAGTAAACCTTTGGATTAGTCATAAGCGGGGGGAAAGCGACAAGGCTACATCACCCACACCTTTGTTGTGGGAGAAGCAGGACTCAGTGCAAATGTGTCTCTCCTGTGTGCTGGGGGAGCCCTGGGTCTCTCCACTAACCCTCCTCCCAGGGGTGACCATCCACTGTCAACCCAGAAGTCTCAAGCAGTTAAGAACTGCCTTTAATTCAAAGTCTGTTAACCACACACTACAAACATAATAAAGAGATGACTTCATAATTTTATGGTCAAGAATCTACATTTACAGGTTTGTAGGCATGTTCCTGTAGTCCCAGCCTCATGGGAGCATCTTGGGCCCAGGAGTTTAAGACCAGTATAGACAACATGGTGAGACCCCATCTTTTAAAAAAACTCCAATATAAAAAATTTCAAACATTTATATTTTTTAAATCTACATTTCCTCTCAGGAACAAGGGAAAGCAAAGCACAAGATGTGTGGTTCAGTGAGTAGATGATAAACTCATTTACCTTTCTTTGCAAGAAATTTCTGATTTGTTTTAAGTATACTTTGTTAAAAGCACCTAGGGCCAGGCGCAGTGGCTCACACCTATAATCCCAACACTTTGGGAGGCCAAGGCAGGTGGATCACCTGAGGTCAGGAGTTCGAGACCAGCCTGGCCAACATGGTGAAACCTCATCTCTACTAAAAATACAAAAATTAGCTGGGCGTGGTGGTGGGTACCTATAATCCCAGCTACTCAGGAGGCTGAGGCTGGAGAGTAAAGTAACTTGAGCCTGGAAGGCAGAGGCTGCAGTGAGCTGAGACTGCCCCATTGTACTCCAGCCTGGACAAGAGCGAGATTCCAGTCTCAAAACAAAACAAAACAAAACAGCACCTAAAAGTATTAGGGAGTGCTGACGAACACTTATGTGATAATTTAAGATTTTAAACTATTTGCACAAGTTCTATCTTTAAATAAACAATAAGCTTTAAAAAAAAAAGGAACAATAGAAAAGCCCATTCATAACCACTGTTTTTAAATAAAGGCAAGATTTTTTTTTCTTCTATGTGGTAGGTTTTACTGCAAATAAGATCTAGGAACCTAAACACATTGGATTCTTGGCTTTGTTGATGACATATAGTTTTGTCAAAGCACTTTTTCTTAAACCTTTTACCATCTATTCCTGGCTCATGTGCTTATGTAAAATATAATTACTGATTACAAAAATATTTCGTGACCTTTGGTTACAATGTTCTAAGGACTAATTACTAGAAAATCCATCATGACAAAGTGAACATTCAATCTATTTCAGCCAATTTACCATATCAAGCCTCATGTCTCATAAATTCACATTATTCTTAGCACTCTGATAACTAGTATCTTATATTCAAAAACCCTGAATATTAGCATATTTTTATAAGACTCTTGAGCTAAAAAGAAAACTAGTACATACTAGTTTTAACATCAGGTTATTACAACTGCTTTTACTAGCTGACTTTTGTAAATAATTTCTTTTTTTTTTTGCTACTGGAAAGTATTCAGGCTGTTGATGAAAAAGAAATGTCTCTTTTCCAAAAGATGTCCTGTTCTTCCAGTATTTATTTTGGTGAGACGAATCTGCATGGTGTGCCTGGGCTTTAAAAAAAAAACAGGCCGGGCGCGGTGGCTCAAGCCTGTAATCCCAGCACTTTGGGAGGCCGAGGCGGGTGGATCACGAGGTCAAGAGATCGAGACCATCCTGGTCAACATGGTGAAACCCCGTCTCTACTAAAAATACAAAAAATTAGCTGGGCATGGTGGTGCGTGCCTGTAATCCCAGCTACTCAGGAGGCTGAGGCAGGAGAATTGCCTGAACCCAGGAGGCGGAGGTTGCGGTTAGCCGAGATCGCGCCATTGCACTCCAGCCTGGGTAACATGAGTGAAACTCCGTCTCAAAAAAACAAAACAAAACAAAACAAAACACCTTAACTGCACATTAATATATTCCTTAAAATTAGTACCCACAAATTAGCCAGGCGTGGTGGCAGGCTCCTGTAGTTCCAGCTACTCGGGAGACTGAGGCAGGAAAATCACTTGAACCCTGGGGGCAGAGGTTGCAATGAGCTGAGATCAAGCCACTGCACTCCAGCCTGGGCAACAGAGTGAGACTCCGTCTCAAAAAAAAAAAAAAAAAAAATTAGTGCCCAGAATTTGAAGACACTGCGTTTTGCAGCCTTGAAATTTACTTTGTCTTTGGTTATTCTTGTCAGGGATAGGTTTAGGCAAACTGGGTCCTTTAAATATTGTGTTCAGTCTAGCAGAGACTCACTGTCCAGATGGAATGAATTTAAACTTTTAAAGTACTATAAATTCACAAGGGTTGCTGACAGAATTCTCTGTCAACAAACTCCAACATGTCCATAGTTGCCCAGCCTAGGGCAAAAGCAAAACACGAAACCCAAGGATGCAGAGCTTCATCACATGGGCGGCACTCCCATACTGATAGTGATCTTGGCGACCTTGCCAGCAGCACCCAGTGTGGAGGCGAACACAGCCCACTGCAGTAGCTGGCTCTACTAACAAAACAAACTACAAAAGAATGTACCTGCCAAAGTGCTTGACCCAGGCAGCCTCAAGCACTAAGGGATTAACCTTCTCTTTCTCCTTGGCACTGTTCTAAGGGGCTAACCTTCTCTTTCTTCTTGGCACTGTTCTTATAAATGCAGTTTACTCTGAGATCAGCTGTCCTCAACTTGGCATACAAGAGAAAACCATGGAACTGTTGGTTGTGGTTTCCAAACTTTCTGGGCAGTTACTGTGTTGATGGGTGCTGCTAAATAACAGAATAAATCACTAGAACATGTGCACCAAAGAAGACAAAATAAAAATAAAAAAGGCTGAGCCAGGCATGGTGGTGCATGCCTGTGTAGTCTCAGCGACTTGGGAAGCTGAGGCAGGAGGACGCCTTGAATCCAGGAGTTGATGGCTGTGGTGCACCATGATCATATCTGTGAATTGCCACCATACTCCACCTGGGAAGCTAGGATGCTAGGACCGTGTTTCTTTAAAAAAAGAAAAGAAAAATGGCTGCCAGCCCAAGTAAAAATCAGTATTATTTATTGAAACTGTGCTAAGGATGGTACGTCATTATCTCATGGAATGTGAACACCAACCCCATGAGGAACGTCCAGTTATTATCCTGATTTTACGGATAATGAAAGTGATATGTAGGTTAAGTCAGTTGCTCCTGGTCACATGGCAAACAAGTAGTAGAACCGGCATTTGAACCAGCATGTTTGTCAGTTTCCTGAGTGTATGTCTCTAACAATCTCTAACAATCATGTGTCCAACCTGTTCCCCAGACCCAACTAATCTATAAGCTCCATGGAGGCAAAATGTGGTATCCCCAGTGCCTTTGTTGAGCAAATGAATGACGAGCAAGTGAGGACTAAAGCGATGATTATTACTAACCATTTACAGCTAAGCTTGTATTTCTAAGCCTTATCTGAATCTTGCTTTCTAAGTTCCCTTTCTTATATGATGAAGGGGAGTCAGATTTTGACAAAGAAAAAAAATGCATTGATAGCTCACGCACTGGATAGATAGTTCAAGGAATAGATTCCTTCCTGTAATCCCAGCTACTTAGGAGGCTGAGATGGGAGGATCGCTTAGGCCACGGGTTTGAGACATGCCTGGGCAATATAGCAAGACCCCATCTCTAAAAAAAGAAAACAAAAATTAGCCAGGCATGGTGGCACATGCCTGTAATCTTGGCTACTCTAGAAGCTGAGGGCTAAGGCCAGCTTTCCAGGCAGGGCCTACTCCAGTCAGTCTCCAGATTACAAAAGTCTCCAGAAGCAAGGTGGACACCAGCTGCTATGTTCATCAACAGCCCTGAGCTGCAGGCAGCACTCACCAGCCATCTCACTGCGCTCGGCAAGTGGTCTGCTGCGCCCTGGAATACAAGTTTCCCCTCTGGAGAACGTCTCTTGAGCCCTCTATCACTTGGCTTTGCAGGTTCAAGGATACCATCCTCCCTTTTCCTCACAGAAAAGGGCGGGGAAGCCCCCCTACACCAAGGAGCCTCTCAAGACTCCCCCACTCTCCTGGTCTTTTCCTTGTACAAATCAGGGAGGTGATTACAGCATGACCAGTTCAGGGCCTAGAGTGAAAGAGAGTGGGTTAGAAGCAGACTTCTGACCTAACAGCTTGACATTATTATGTCATTTAATTTCCAATTCAACCCTAAAGGAATATTAAGTAAAAGTCTCATTATCCTCACCTTATAATTTTTTAAAGTGAGATTGTTATCTAACATTTTTAAAGTTTGGATAATGATAATTCTGTTATCTAAAGCACCCTGTCATGGGGTGGAGGGAAAGGCTATTGGATGGTGCCATTGTATAAATACTGAAATATAGTTATCTGGGTCAAGGTTAGATGAGCCACATGAGGCCATCCCAAACACCAGTAAACTACAGATCAGGACAGGGGGTGAAGGGAACACCCTGGGACTACAGTCCTCCTTTCTGTGTGAGTAGAGTCTATCTCCTGGGCCACCAGTTGCCCTAGCCCAAACCAGATGTCCAGAAGCCACTGTCCAGTTCCAGGCTGGCTGCAGTTTTGTTAAATGCCTACAGTGCTTTAATATACCTGCCTGCGCCATGAGAACAAGTCTACGAATACTTCAGAATCATAATACTGGAACATGACTCAACGTCCTATATTGAGAGCCTTTAAAACATGGCCATAACAATTAAAGTTTTCAGTTTTATTACCCAGCAAAAATTTTAAAGCTAATATTAAAAGCTTCATTTACTTTACATGGGAAACAAATGCTCACAATGAAATATATTAGTTCTCCCCAGAATGAATCGTAAGTAATTACACAGGAATAGCTCGTGGAAATTGGCTGCCATAATCTATTGGATATACAGAGATTGAAAACAAACTTTGGAAAATAGCACTTTAAACATAACTATTCCATTTTAAAAAGAATCAGCTGCTCTTTATTTAGGTATAATATATGCAACTCGTGACATTAATGTAGTTTTATTCACACTTGCCAATAAATAGCAATATTCCAAAAACTAGAGCTAAATTTCTAAGACAGACTTATTCACCACAATCAATCATTTGTTGCTTTTTCTTCTTTTACTTATTACAATGTGTTAATTTGAAGAAAAAAAAAAAAAAAGGCACTAGCCGGGCATGGTGGCTCAGCCTGTAATCCCAGCACTTTGGGAGGCCAAGACAGGCAGATCACAAGGTCAAGAGATGAAGAACATTCTGGCTAATATGGTGAAAGCCCGTCTCTACTAAAAATACAAAAAATTAGCCAGGCATGGTGGCATGTGCCTGTAGTCCCAGCTACTTGGGAGGCTGAGGCAGGAGAATCGCTTGAACCTGAGAGGCAGAGGTTACCGTGAGCCAAGATTGTGCCACTGCACTCCAGCCTGGGCAACAGAGTGAGACTGTCTCAAAAAAAAAAAAGGCACTAACCACCAACCAATATGGATGCCTCACAGAGAGGGATTGTATTTTTTGTATTTTATGGTTTATTCAAAATGTAGTTTCTCCACTATTATCCAGAGAAGGAATGAGCTGAGGTAATAATGGCTCAATATTATGAATACTCTTAAACTTGTTAAAGTCTTTAAAATAAAAAATACTGCGGTCCAACAGACTGCATATCTATTGCTTGAAACTTAGAACTTACTTCTGCACAGAAATCATGCCACACATGGCTGGATAACCAGGCCAGCAAACGGGAAGGCAACTAGCCTGGGCTAGTAGCACTGCTGACTATCACCACCAGGGGGAACACTTTCATATGTGAATACACCCAGGCGGCTAGTGGAACCCGCTTCCCATTTTTACAAAGAAAGCAGGTTCCTCCTCCCTGTCAGTGCCTACGAAAATCCCATCACCAGACCAGCGGTGGGGACTTGGATGCAAACAGGGTGCAGGAGAACTCTGGGAAGAGGCAGGGACTGGGCCACAGGTGCGAACCACTGGGCAGTTCCCCGTCCAGGTGGGCATCCCTGCGTGTTCTTTACACTGCTGCTCCTGCCCAAAGTTTCTCTCACACCCTGGAAGACAGAAGGCACTTCCACACAGCCTTTCTCCTTCCTTCCTGTTGCTAAGGGACAAAATGCCCTTGTCGACTTTCCGTCCACCCCATGCCTCATGTACAATCTGTAATAAAGGGAAAAGACAGGAACAAAAGGGCTGTTCTCCCGTGATTCCCATCACTGCCTCGCTTGGGCTCCCATCATTCCACCAAGCCCTTATGCACACCAGGCACCTTACCAGACATGGGACACGAAGATGACTAAGAGGACACCCTGCCCTCTTGGAGCTCCATTAGGCAAGAGAGACAGATCAAATCCACATGAAAAAAGCAGGCAGGAACTACTCTAACAGGCTAGCACAGCGGCTAAGAGCACAGGCTCGAGTCTTGCTGCTCCACTTACTAGTTGTGTGGCAGGGTAAGACATTTCACTTCGCTAAGTCTCCATACCTTCATCAATAACGGGGCAGTAATAATTGTGCCCAACAGGGTTACTGTAAGGATTAAAGAAAATTAAAGCTCTCGGTATAATGCTTGACACAGAGCAAGCATTTATAAATTATTGTTATGAATTATTCAGATCATTGTCATAAAAGAGGTAGAAAAAAACAGAACTTTCAGAGTGGTACTGGGGACTAAGCAAACTGAATGCTTGGTGGTGTCTATGGGGGCTGTATTTTAAACTCAGTCTTGAAGAATCACTAAGAGTCTGTCAGAGAAGGGAAGGAGGGACATTTTAGCGAAGGCCTGGGCTGGGAGCATTCACCTGATAAGGAAAGATGTCTTCCAGGAGTGAGACTCCAAGGCCAGCTGGCTGAGGCAGCTAAGCCCAGAGAAGGACCTCAGGAGTCTGCCCTTAATCTTATACCCAGAAGGGGGTAGGTGAGAGACACGTGCTCAGATTTTAAGAACAGTGCTACACCTTTTGCTTATCCATCCAGAAGACTGACTGCATACAGATGAGACAGGACAGGGGGGCCAGATGGGAGACAACTCCAGGAGGTGCCTCCAGATATGGTCCAGGGACAAGAGGACAGCTTAAAGAAAGGTTGTGGGAATTGAAAGAAACATTTCAGGTCTCAGTTTAGATGTCACTTGGCTGGGAAGCCTTTCCTATCTGGGCAGTTCTGAGTGAGGTATCTTTTTCCTAAGGGATCTTACAGCATCAAGACATCTTAAATCACAGCTCCTGACACTCTATCTATAGATCAGTTCAAAAAATTTATTAAGGCCGACAGTGAGCCAGGCCCTTGCTTGGCACAGGGAATATGGCACTGAAGGAAGGGAAGAGTGTCTGCCTCTGCCCCCATGCTTTTGTAGAGCTTACCTGCTGGCAGGGGTACAGGCAAACAAGCAAACAGACAAATATACAAATTCATGTGGTGGTACGTGCTATGAAGAACAAAACAAAGTTAGAGGCTAAAGAGACAGGTCGTAGTGGAAGAGGGAACAATCAGGGACAGCCTCTGAGATGGTCATATCTGACCATACAACAGGCTGCGATGAGGGAGCAAGGCAGGTGGAGACCTAGGAAGAGCAAGGACAGTGTCCCCAAGGGTGAGGCACATCTGCAGCCCAGCCAGGATACCACTGTGGCTGGAACAGAGCAAGCAAGGAGGAGAATAAAAGACAAAGCTGGAATCAGGCAAGAACCACACTGTGTATGGCCTCATACTTTTATTAGAACTAAAATGCGGCCGGGCATGGTAGCTCACACTGTCCAGCACTTTAGGAGGCCAGGGCAGGAGGATCCCATGAGACCAGTCTGGACAACATAAGGACACTCTGCCTCTAAAAAAAAAAAAAAAATCAAAAAATTGACCAGGTGTGGTGCTGCACACCTGTGGTACCAGCTACTTGCGAGGCTGAGGTAGGATAATCACCTGAGCCAAGGGAGGTTGACAGGCTGCTGTGAGCCGTGATCAGGCCACTGTACTCAGCCTGGGTGACAGGGCTGTCTTGAAAACAAACTAAAAAAGTACTTAAAAAAAAGAAGTGGAATGCCAATGGAGGGTTAAGAAGAGTGACAGGATCTGATTCTGGTTAAACTAAGATCACTCTGGCTGACATATGGAAAATAAGCTACAGGCAGCAGAGGCACAGAAACAGGAGAGTCAGAAGGCTGCTGCAGTATTCCGATGAGAAGCAATGGCAGCTAGCACTTAGCTGTTAGCACAAGTGGTAAAAATGGTCAGGTTTCATACCACATCCAATTCATCAGCAAGTTCTGCCAGCTCTATCTTCCAAATATGCAGGCAGTAGTATACTTTCACCGAACTTTCAGAGTGGTATTGAGGAGGACTAAGCAAACTAAATGCTTGCAGCAGGATGCAGGAGTCAAGAGCTCAGGGAGGCTGGGTGCGGTGACTCAGCCCTGTAATCCCAACACTTTGGGAAACTGAGATAGGCGGATCATGAGGGCAGGAGTTTGAGACCAGCCTGGCCAACATGGTGAAATCCCGTCTCTATTAAAAATACAAAAATTAGGCTGGTATGGTTACATGGACCTGTAATCCTAGCTACTTGGGAGGCTGAGGCAGGAGAATCACTTGAACTTGAATGGCGGAAGCTACAGTGAGCCAAGATTGTGCCACTGCACTCCAGCTTGGGTGACAGAGCAAGCCTCCACTTCAAAAAAAAAAGAGCTCAGGGGAAGGACAAGCCAGAAGAAGCCCCCTAGAGGAGCAGATTTGGAGAAGTCGTCTCAGGACTAAAGCAGCAAAGATGACTAAGCTGGCAGCCACAGAAGAGCAGGATTCAGGAAGGATGGAAGGAGCCATCGGAGGTTCAGTACTGCAGAGCAGTCAAGTCAAAGAACTCGTAAAATGATCACTGGACAAAAGCGGCCTGACCACAACAAACAGTGTCCGTGGTGTGGCGGCTTAGGGGAAACAGAATGGAAGGAAGAAAAGAAACAAGCATACACAACTGTCTTGAGGAAACCTGCTATTAAGGAAAGCAGAGATATAGCGCAGAGGGTGGAGGGGAATGTAGATGAAGGATGATATTTACATGTGCAATATCACCGTAAGGGCTAAGAAAAATGCACACCAGGCTCACACCTGTAATCCCAGCACTTTGGGAGGCCAAGGCAGATGGATCATGAGGTCAGGAGATCGAGACCATCCTGGCCAACATGGTGAAACGCCATCTCTAGTAAAATACAAAAATTAGCTGGGCATGGTGGTGTGTGCCTGTAATCCTAGCTACTCAGGAGGCTGAGGCAGGAGAATCACTTGAACCAGGCATGGTGGCGTGTGCCTGTAGTCCCAGCTACTCGGGAGGCTGAGGAGGGAAGAATCACTGAACCACAGAGTTGGAGGTTGCAGTGAGCCGAGATCACGCCACTGCACTCCAGCCTGGCGACAGAGGGAGACTCTGTCTTAAAAAAGAAAAAAAAGAAAAATGTACATCAGGAAGGAGGGGTGCGAATTCTTCAGATGGCTGGAAAAGCTGAATAATCTTTAATGACTCGAAATGCTGACCAGAGGGTTAATGTAAACAAATACATAATATTATTCCCTTTTTTCCTTTCAAGAATTAGAATGGTTCTTGTAACTAGTTGAAATAAATCTTAGAAGAAAATGATGCAGTTATTAGAAGTTGGTCCAAAGCTAAAATGAGGACAACAGCTATAAAAGTATTAAAAAAAGATGCCAATTGATAAATGTCTTTTGTGATGATACAATAAACTCATGTTTACAATTTCTAAATTCATAATTTTCCATAATTTCCATGAGCTGGACATACTTACAGGTTACACTGGTTTAGTCTGTAAAACTTGTGTCGTGCAACACAGAGTCTCCAAATATATTTTGCTGTTTCCATGTCTTCCTAGAAAACAAAATAGGCAGAAAGCAGTATGAAAACACACATACAACTTGATACATTTAATGCAGAATTTGTCTAAAGATATAATGGGTGACATCATATGACAAAGTCACTTTCAGAACACTGAGAGCCTTTCATTTTCTAACACCGTGCCCATGGCGTGAATACCACGAGTAGGATTTAACTTATGAAGACAAAACAATCTGTTCTAACAGTGTGATTCTCATATTAAACAGTTTCAAAATGACTTGAAAATCTAAAAACTATAAAAATACCAACTTTTATTCTTACCAAATACACTCAGATATTTTTAAACAAAAATATGACTCAGTAACTCAATACTGCCTTTGTCAAGACAGCAAAAGCAAGTAACTGTTAAAAAACATTTCTTCAGAGGTATTCATTTATCAATGAAATCTAAGATATCAGTGCTTATTTTTAGACAGAGTCTTGCTCTGTTGCCCAGGCTGGAGTGCAATGGCATGATTCTCGGCTCACTGCAACCTCCACCTCTCAGGTTCAAGCCATTCTCCTGCCTCGGCTGCCCAAGTAGCTGGGATTACAAATGCGCGCCACCATGCTCAGCTAATTTTTGTATTTTTAGTAGAGATGGGGTTTCACCATGTTGGCCAGGCAGGTCTTGAACTCCTGACCTTGTCATCTGCCCACCTCAGCCTCCCAAAATAATGGGATTACAGGTGTGAACCACCGCGCCTGGCCTTCGGTGCTTACTTTCTCCCCTACTTAGTCCCTGAAGCTTAATTTAAAAATTATCATGATCAAACAGTAGTTATCCAAAGACTCATTCATTCAGCATTTACTGAGCAGCCATTTTTTGCCAACCACCATTTTGCAAAATGTTACATGATAAAGCTGCATGTTTTCTACAATTATGAAATGTTATAATTTTAATACTGCCCTGCCTCCAAACACATACAGGCATGCAGAAGTAGAAGTTGTTAACTTTCAGGAAAAACCTTCCATGCAGACCCCTACTCACAGTTTGAAATTGGATGGTCTCCTCTTTATTTGCCAGCTCTAATGCGAAAAAAGACTTGTTGTGGGACATGTTAGCAATGTCATGCCACCTAAGAAACAGCAAATAGAGAATGGCAACGTGAGTGCACCATGGGGGAAACCAGGAGATAGAATACACAATTTTCCCCTAAGCCCAATGTGTAAGTTAATATTTGGTAACATTTTTGAGAAAAACAAACACAAAAGCAGCCTGGCTAACATGGTGAAACCCTGCCTCTACTAAAAATACAAAAACTAGGCCAGGCGCAGTGGCTCACGCCTGTAATCCCAGCACTTTTGGAGGCTGAGGCAGATGGATCACCTGAGGTCAGGAGTTTGAGAGCAGTCTGGCCAACATGGTGAAACTCCGCCTCTACTAAAAATACAAAAAAATTAGCTGAGCATGGTGGTGGGCATCTTTAATCCCAGCTACTTGGGAGGCTGAGGCAGGCGAATTGCGTGAACCCAGGAGGCGGAGGTTGCAGTGAGCCAAGACAGTACCACTATACCCCAGTCTGGGCAATAAGAACAAAACTCCGTCTTGAAAAAAAAAAAAAAAAAAAAAAAAAAAAATTACAAAAACTAGCCAGGCAAGGTGGTAGGCACCAGTAATCCCAGCTACTTGGGAAGCTGAGGGAGAAGAATTGTCTGAACCTAGGAAGCAGAGGTTGCAGTGAGCTGAGCTTGTGCCATTGCACTCTAGCCTGGGCAACAGAGCAAGACTCTGTCTCAAAAAACAAAACAAGACAAAAAACAAAAAACAGTGGTTTTAATCTGGTAACATTAATGTTCTAATTGGTGACAGCAGCTAGTTGCAAAAAGTAAATTCATGTATATTAAATGAGGGAAAAGAGAATTTAAAAGATGTAAAATGTATCATTCTCATTTGTCAGATTTGCTTGATTGAAGATCCCTGTCTTAGCTGGTTGCCAATGCCTCATCTATTCATACAACAAAAAAAAAGATACCTATTGTAAGAATGCCAGAAATTGCAGATCAGTGAAGCTTCCCTCAAAGGAGCACAGATGTAGAGGAAGGGGAGGAGAGAGAACACAGAAGCAAACAAGAATCTTTAAGTCTTGCAGATATACAGGGTAAAAATAAGGCACAAAAGTGGGGGAGGTGTGCTCTGAAAAGCTTCAGGGTGAAGATAAAGTTGAAATGCCAGGAACTCAAAGAGTGAACTATTCTGGAAGTTTTCACTAGGATTCGAAATCTGATACTTTCTAATTTTATATTAGCTTTTCTATATTAATATTTTATTTGATTACATAATCATAGAATTTTAGAAAAAGAAAAAATGATTATGAAAAAAATTTTTAACCTTTTCCATTACATTTATTTATGTAAAATGTATTAAAATTAATTTAGTAGTGATTTAGTGTTTGCTAAATCTAAATATTATTAGCATCACATGGTTTCTTTAAGACAACTTTAAAAACTCCTATCCAGTGATAAAGGAAGCCAGGCAAATGCCTCAAGTTCCAGATTGTGACGCTCTGGGCACCATCCGAGCCCTGCCCTTCAGGTGAAGCCCTGGATCCATTTTCTTCTCCCTGACCCCCAACTCAGCATGCTGGGAAGGGTTAATACAGGTGGCCTGGGGATGAGAGAGCAACTGCCAAAGGGGAGCCACCCAGCCCCGGGCAGTGAACTCTGGGAGTGGGGTTCTACTCTCCAAGTGATATGTCCTCCCTGAGGTCATAATCACCAGGGAGAATTCATGGCTCGAGAGACAGTAAAGCACAGGAAGTAAAAGAGGAGATGTCCATTTAGAGAAAAAGCTCTTCAAGGCAAAACTAGTTCTCAAGAAGAAATGGTAGGAATGGTTTAGAAAGCTTGAGTTGTGTGTGTGCTGTGGGGCTGGCAGTGAGTAGGGGTGGAGAAAATCAAAGCTGTTTAAGGCCGAGCGTAGTGGCTCATGCCTGGAATCCCAGCACTTTGGGAGGCCAAGGTGGGTGGATCACCTGAGGTCTGGAGTTCAAGACCAGCCTGGTCAACATGGTGAAACCCTATCTCTACTGAAAATACAAAAATTAGCTGAACATGGTAGCACACGCCTATAGTCCTGGCTACTCGGGAGGCTGAGGCAGGAGAATGGCCTGAACCCGAGAGGTGGAGGTTGCAGTGAGCCGAGATTGCGCCACTGCTTTCCAGCCTGGGCGACAACAGTGAAACTCTGTCTCAAAAGGGGGAAAAAAAAAAGCTGTTTAATAAAGCAATTAAGAGCCCAAGCATAAAGTGGAGGATCCAAGTTCTAGCACTAGTTATGCCAGTTAATAACTGGGCGACCGTGGACAAATCACAAGTTTTCTAAGCCTCAATTATCACATGTGCAAAGTGGTGGTAATACCTACTGTGGAGTATGTTATGAAGATTACATAAAAAAATACACAAAGGCCGGACATGGTGGCTCACACCTGTAATCCCAGCACTTTGGGAGGCCAAAGTGGGTGGATCACCTGAGGTCAGGAGTTCAAGGCCAGCCTGGACAACATGGTGAAACCCTGTCTATACTAAAAAACATAAAAATTAGCTGGGTGCAGTGGTGCTTGCCTGTAATCCCAGCTACTTGGGAGGCTGAGGTAGGAGAATCACTTTAGCCTGGGAGACAGAGGTTGCAATGAGCCGAGACTGCACTACTGTACTCCAGGCTGGGCAACAGAGCAAGACTCTTGTCTCAAAAAAAAAAAAAAAAAGACAAACAAAAAAAAAACCACACACACAAAAAGTGTTCAGCATAGTTTATCTGACTCATGATAAGCACTCAACAAATGGTAGACACAAAGGAAGCAAAAAACAAAAGTGACAGAATATGTTTTACTACCTTATAAAAACAATATAAGCTTTTGGTTGGACACCATGGCTGGCCTATAATCCCAGCACTTCGGGAGGCCAAAGAGAGAGGATCACTTGAGAACAGGAGTTAGAGATCAGCCTGGGCAATATAGCAAGGCCCTGTCTCTATAAAACAAATAAATAAAAAATAAAAATGAATTTAAAAACAATATAAACATAATTTTGATTACTCTGAGATTCTATTTATCCGATTAGCTCTTTCTAGAGAACAGATAACTGGATAAATAGAATCTCAGAGTAAAACTGAAAGTATTTCTATGAAATGAACTTTGGATTTTCCAGACTACAGATTTTAAGGAATAAAAGGCAGAGATTGTACAATATGGTCCAACTTAATTTCTTTAAGATACAAATTAGAACATAGAATACTATAAAGGAAATTAAAATCATCTGTAGTTTCATTTTTCAGAGTCAGCCACTATTTGCACATCACTATATATCCTTTCCATCTTTCTTACATTCCAAGATTTTCACAAATGAATGTATCATTTTTTTATATCAGCAAAAAAACCAACATTATAAAAAATAATTGAAATTTGCTTAGATAACTGGTATTTCAGGAATTTTAGTACATAACTAGTGTCAAAACAAAGATCTAGATTTTTCATAGGAAATAGCCCTACAGGCCAGGCATAGTGGGCTCACACCTGGAATCCCAGCACTCTGGGAGGCAGGCAGATAGCTTGAGGCAGGAGTTTAAAACCAGCCTGGGCAACATGGTGAAACCGTCTCTACAAAAAACACAAAAATTAGCCAGGCATGGTGGCATTAGCCTGTAGTCCCAGCTACTCAGGAGGCTGAGATGGGAGGATCACTTCAGCCTGGTAGGTCAAGGTTGCAGTGAATGGACTCTAGCCTGGATGACAGAGTGAGTATGCCACAATAAATAAATTAACCAATAAATAGCTCTAGAAACCAGAGCTCAAATTAAAAATTCACATCAAAACAAAGAATGGCCTCCATGTGGCACAAAAAAGGTCACACATTTTTAAGCATTTTATAATAGGCCATCATTATAGGCATTATATTCTGGACATTTAGTTTTGAAGAAAGTGGCTTTTGAAAAGGGCTGTTGCATTCATCAGATGTTATTTTTTTTTTCTAGGAAGGGAATTATTTCCATTTTTTAATGAGAGCTTGGGATAGATTTGTGAACAATTTAACTGCTCTAAGTACTAAAAAACAGATCACCAACAAGGGCCATAGAAAACATATAAAAAGAGGTAAGAAAAATACCTAAATACCACAGGATGCCTTCCATTCTTGTGTTTCACAAAGATACCTTCAAGACACGCTCCAATGGATATGTCACTTCCTTGGCTATCCTAAAAGGAGAAAGCAGAAAAAGAAAAACCCAGGAAGCAGATGCCTAGAAATTGCAGCTACACAGAGTTCCCCAGACTGGTTTCCCAGATGTAGAGAGTTCAGAAGACCTACAGAGTCACTATTCAGGAGGAAAAAAGTCTGAATGACATAGATGATCTTGTAGATATGTATAAAAATTTAAAAAGTCTGGGCCTCCTCAGGAATTCTAGTTCAAGACCATTTCAAAGTATGAGCCACAAAATGGGAATGTGTTTTACCCCAAAATTTTGGTCACCAGGACCTCAGCTTTTAAGTTTCCAGAGTTTTGCATGTCCTCAGCCTTTGCACATAAGGACATCCTTGGATTTCCGAACTATTTTCTCAAATTTGTGATCCTAACTTTAAAGACCCTCGCCCCTAGCTGCCAAGTCATACTTACCTTAGCAGGGTAGCTCTCTTCTCCATAGCCATCCATTCTCTCTACCTCTTGCATGTACAGCATTTCAGCATCAGGAGCTGTGAGCCCTCTGCAAACCAAAAGAAGCAAAGTTGTTAACAAAGCAAGCTTAACATGGTTTTAAAAAAGCTTTTCTTAAAACCTATATATCAATTTAGCATACAACCCTATAAACATTTCAATTTTCTAATTGGTTATATCAGTCTGTTGATATTTACTGAAAACCAGTATGTGCAAAGCACTGTGCTGAATGCTGAGGGTATCACATGAGATCCTGCTCTCTATGCTAAAAGCAGATGAGTAGGGAGGATGGGGACAAAACAACTCCCTAAAAAATCTTCAGGTGAAAGCTTGGACTCTTCTTAAACTACCAAATAATTGCTTATTATCCCAAATATCAGGGCTGAGCATGGTGACTCATGCCTGTAATCCCAGCCCCTTGGGAAGCCGAGAGAGATCACCTGAGGCCAGGAGTTTGAGCCCAGCCTGGGCAACATAATGAGACTTTGTCACTACAAAAAAAAAGTTTTAAATTAGCCAGGCATGGTGGTGCACATCTATAGTCCCAGCTACTTGGAAGGCTGAGGTTCGGTGGATTGCATAAGCCCAGGAGTTCAAGGTTGCAGTGAGCTGTGATTGCTTCACTGCACGCCAGTCTGGGCAACAAAAAACAAAAACAACAAAATAACAGGCATTACTGAGAATTATGTGCTAAACATCGAATGCAGAGAATAAGCATATGAAGAGGCTACATGAAAACCCCTTTTCGCTCAGGTGAGTGCAGCACTACTAGGATAGGTAGGAAGGCAGTGTGGGTAAAGGAGGAGTGCCCAAGTGCATGCAGACTTGCATCTCCAGCCTCACCTTCTGATGCTCCCCGCTGTCCTCAAGGCATCCACACTCCAGCCATCCCAAATTCTGCATGTCTTCGGATAGAATATGTTCCCTCACCCCTCTGGGTTTTTACACATGTGAATCCCTCTTCTTGGTACACCTGTGACTCACTAGTGGACCTGGCCAATCCCTAATATCCTTCAAGACTCTGCGTATGCATCACTCCCCCTGGGTCACTTTCTGGGATTCCCCAATGCCCCAGCTCTGTGCAGTCCCAATACATTCTGCCCATACCCCTCTAACTGCACTCATATACTCTTATACTTCTTATATGTATTATAATTACCACAGTGGGTTGTCCTACCAGCCCTCAGATTGCAGGGCTGGGAATGCACTCTTGGAAGACAAGAAATTATTCTATTTATTTGTGCGCCATAGCATCCAGCACTCTTACTCTGCCTAATACAGAGTAAGAACACTACACTATCTTTTAAGGAAATGCACAAATGAATGAACGAAAGTGACAAAAGGCAGGGCAATGTGTGCCTGAGGGATCAATTAGACTAGAAAAGAAATGGTTCATGTGGATGGCAGAAGGTAAAGCTGGGAAGGCAGGGGTTAACCAACTTGTGGGACGCCTTTAATCCCAGGGTAATGAACTCAGGTTCGTGGAAAGCATGAAAATATACACGAGCACGGGGAAGGAGAAGGAGACAGGTAAGAGGAAAGTGATATATTCTAGGGAGATTAATCTTTTGTGAGTGACTGTGGATTTGAGTGGAGAGAGACTAGAGGCAAAAGGTTATTTTATTCAGAAGGGGATAAGCAATAGATTCTAATGAAATGGACCTGCTTTCAATTCCCACCTCTGTGACATGTAGAGATAAATAAATCTTTATGAGTTTGGTTTCCCCATCTGTAAGATGGAGATAATAATGTTTACCTTAATGAGTAGTTATAAGAATTTAATCATAGAGTATGGACAGTCTCCAACTTATGATGGTTCAATTGAATGACTTTTCAACTTTACAATGGTACAAAGGTGATACAAATTCAGTAGGAACTGTACTTGGAGGACCCATACAACTATTCTGTTTTTCACTTTCAGTACAGTATTCAACAAATTACATGTGACATTCAACATTATCAAATATACGACAGGCTTTGTGTTAGACGATTTTGCCCAACCATATACTAATGTAAGTGTTCTGAGAATGCATAGGGTAGCTAGGCTAAGGTATGATGTTCAGCAGGGTTGGTGTATTAAATTCATCTCAACTTACAGAATTTTCAACTTACTATGACTTTATCAGGAGTTAACCCCGTCATAAGTCAAGGAGCATCTGACCTGGAACTGTGTTGTAGTTGGTTTAGAATAAGATCTAGCATTCTCTAGAAGAGTATATTTTCTTACAGGCAACACAGAGATTCACCATGAAAGAATATCAATATCTGCAAGTATACAAAGGTATGCAAGAGCACAGTTCCAAGTAATAAGCACCATAGCTTATTACTTAGCATAGCTCCTCCCCAGATGACAGACACAGCCCATAGGTATACAGAGGGAAGTAACCCTGTACTTGCTATGCTGTATCATTTAAAAAAAAGCAAACCTCCCTAATTTTACATTAACCTATACAGGATGAGGTTATCACACAAACCTTTACTATATGCAGTAAAGAACTGGCACCCTTCAATGACTGGCTGCCTTCAACTTCCTCAGTGTTCTTACTGGTAAAACATGGACAATAAATGAGTAATGTGGGTACGTGCTTACTTAGAACAGTACATGGCACATAGTGAGTGCTATGTAAATGTTGGCTACTTGTAATTGCAGTGGTAGTAATGTTCCAAATTTAATTGGGCAAATAAATATTAATCATGTAAATTAAATATTTGATTGAATATTTCAAATTCAAGCAGACATTGGTTCTATGCTATTTCCATGTCTTATTTCTTAGTTACCTGTATTTCTGATGTAGTAAGGCCACTTTTTGGGTTGCTTCTTCCAGTACTTTTTCATCTTGTAACCACCCCTGAAAAAAACACACATTAGTAAGTGCATAATAATTCACCCAAATTTCTTAGAAGGAATCATTGCCACTGATTGTTACTGACTCTTGTCACTATCAGGCAAAATTATGACCATTGTTAATATATAAGAGCTTTACTTACATATGTAATCATCTTTCTAAGGAATTAAGTGGCTTCTTCACATGAGCCAAAAAAAGTTGCCCTACCTTCTCAATGTTAATTCAGGTTGTTGACAGCAGTCAGCCAGTACTCAGCCCAGCAAGATAAAAACATCTTGTGCGTTCTCTCGCTGGCTGTGTAGACACTCAGAAGAAGAGCATCCCACCCCTCCCTTAGTGGCTGCAATGCAGTTTCTGTGTCCCTTCCATCAGTAATGGCTTTATAAAAGGAGATGGCAGTGTCTTTGGCATCTACTTTTTAAATTGTTGATGAAAAGTGACATTCATTCCTCAATATAATTTTGTAAGGTTTCAAGCCTTCAGGTAAAAACAAAACCTATGCATGCTTCCTGAGACGCTGAAAATGAATCCTTCTTTTTAAACTCACATTTAAATAGAAAACAAATGTCTCCAGGTACAGTGCAGTGACTACAGACCCCTCAGTTTCTGTGGGTTCACAAGGACCAAGATGACTACAATCGGAAAAGCATTCACACTTGAGATATTTATACGAGGGACTTTTTTTATATATAATGCTATTTCTGACTAGTAAGCCTATCATATGGACTTCATTTCAGGAATTATTAAGGGTACAGAAGTAAACTGTTTCTTTCAAAAGGCCCAGTGTCAAAAGAAGTCTTACCACAGGAAACAAGGCAAATTTCTGAAGAAAGTCCTGGGATTCATACTGATCAAAGTCACCAAAATCAGCTATATAGAATGATAAATATTCACATGTTAATTATATTTAAATTGCATTGCAAAATATGCACAACAAAAATTCAATACAGTATATATAGATGGTATGCTTATCTTTCAGAATAAATTTTTTCTTTTTTTCTTTTTTTTTTTTGAGACAGAGTCTTGCTCTGTCACCAGGCACCAGGCTGGAGTACAGTGGCACAATCTTGGCTCACTGCAATCTCTGCCTCCTGGGTTCAAGCAATTTTCCTGCCTCAGCCTCCCTAGTAGCTGGGACTACAGGTGCATGCCACCACGCCCAGATAATTTTTGTATTTTTTATTAGAGACAAGGTTTCACCATGTTGGCCAGGATGGTCTTGATCTCTTGACCTCATGATCTGCTCTCCTTGGCCTCCCAAAGTGCTGGGATTACAGGCGTGAGCCATTGAGCCTGGCCCAGAATCAAATTTTTTATAGCTATAAAAAGTATATTTTAAAAGTATCTTTTGAAAAATATTAATTAGGTAGATATGAGTCTTGGCTTGGAAAAATGCCTATGAATTAAATTTCTAAAAAGTTCCAAGCTATATATAATACGATCTCATTTTTATAGTTAAAATGCAAACACAGCCTACCCTGTCATCATATATGCTTATGTACAGAAAAATGTCAAGGAGAAACCAAATTGTCAACAGTAGGATGACCTCTGGGGAACGGATTTAGACCACCTGAATATATTAGAACAAGATATATTTGTTTTGAAATTTTTAATTTTTTTTTAAATTGACAATTCAGCAAAATGCTCATAAAAAAGTAATTCTTAAAGCCAAAAATGATACTTAAGAAAATCCATTGCTTATAGCCATTACTGGAAACAAAGAAAAAAAAAGAAGAGAAAATCCAAAGTACCTTGAAAAGGAATGTGGCTCCATATGCATCAGGCATTTGTTTAAAAATGATATATGTCTCCATGCCTGCTAACAGCTGAAGGAATTTTATTAATAATTCTTCTGATTAAAGTTCACTCCCAAGGCTAAATGCCAGTTATTGTTTGAAATAATGCCCCATCAGGAATCTTCCTGGACAGGCACAGTGGCTCACACCTATAATCCCAGCACTTCAGGAAGCCAAGGAGGGAGCATAGCTTGAGCCCAGGAATCTGAGACCAGCCTAGGCAACACAGCAAGACCCTATCTCTACAAAAGAATTTAAAAATTAGCTAGGCATGGTAGTGCACAGCTGTAGTCACAGTTACTTGGGAGGCTCAGGTGGGAGGAGTGCTTGAGCCAAGTAGGTCGTGGCTGCAGTGTGTCACGATCACATCACTGCACTCAAGCCTGGGCAACAGTGCAAGACTCTCCAAGAAAAAGAAAATACACACACACATGTAGATACATGTAGATTAGACATGTAAAAATGAAAAAATTAAACAATTCAAAAATGCTTGAGAAATGCAGAATCTTCATTTATATATGTACATTTTAAAGATGAGGTCTTGCTATGTTGCCCAGGCTGGTCTCGGACTCCTGGACTCAAGCAGTTCTCTCACAGTGGCCTCCCAAAGTGCTGGGATTAGAGGTGCAAGACACTGCACACAGCCATCTTTATCTATTATGATTGATGATATTACTATATAATCCAGGACAACCATTTAAGAAAATAAACAAGTGGAAGGAGGGTGAGGGATAAAAGACAACACATGGGGTACAGGGTACACTGCTCAGGTGATGGGTACACCCAAATCTCAGAAATCACCAAGAACTTATTCATGTAACCATGGCCAGGCGCAGTGGCTCGTGCCTGTAATCCAGGACTTTGGAAGGGCGAGGCAGGTGGATCACCTGAGGTCAGGAATTTGAGATCAGCCTGGCCAACATGGTGAAACCCTAGCTCTACTAAAAATAAAAAAATTAGTCGGGTGTGGTGGCAGGTATCTGTAATCTCAGGTACTCGGGAGGCTGAGGCAGGAGAATCACTTGAACCTAGGAGGTGGAGGTTGCAGTGAATCAAGATTATGCCACTGCACTCCAGCTTGGGCCACAGAGCAAGACTCAGTCTCAAAAAAATTTAAATAAATAAGAAGAACTTATTCATATAACAAAACACCACCTGTTCCCCAAAAACCTATTGAAATAAATAAATTTAAAAAAAACAAATGAAATGTACTTAAACTATAAGTGAATATAACCTCATCAAACTCACTGACTGGCACTTCTTAAAATATTACCTATTAGCAGATAAAGTCTTTTGAACTAGATGAATACATAGCATAGTATTAATAAATATATACATATATAGTCATATGTCACTTAATGATGAGAATATGTTGAAAAATGCATCATTAGGAGATTTTGTCACTATGCAAACATCAGAGTATACTTTCACAAACCCAGGTGGTGTAGCCTACTACACACCTAGGCTACACTGTATAGCCTATTGTTCCTCCTAGGCTACATGCCTAAGCAGCATGTTACTGTACTGAATACTGTAGGCAATTGTAACACAATGGCATTTGTGTATCTAAACAGAAAAGGTAAACTAAAAATACAGTGTTATAATTTTATGGGACCACTGTCCAATATGAGGTCTTGTTGGCCGAAATGTCATTTGGCATGTGATTGTACTTATGTGTATGTATACACATATATACATACTTCTACTTATTGTACTGTTTGCTCTGTTGACATATAACATGATTAACTTCCAGAAGTCTCATATTTCATTCAGGTATTCCAAGTTCATTCTTTCCCAAAAGGAAGCCTGTTTGATAACAGAACATTTCACAAATACATAAACACTACTAAAAATGTAAATAGACAGTTAACTTAAAAATCCCTTGCTATTTTGTTGCAACACGCTTTAATCTGATAGAACTATTTTATTATGAATTTCTTATTTATTCTTATTTACCTTGAACAGCTAAGCCTGCTAGCTGAATTGCCTGTTCTAAGGTACAAGGAATATTTCCTTCCAAGATATCTTTCTTCAGTTGCAGATAATACTGATACCTATAAAAAAATGTCAGTTTTATAAGGTCAATGTCAATATTATCTCCAATTCAGACATGATATATTTAACCATACTTTGGTAGAGAAGCAAAAACCAGTAAAATAAAACTTTAATCCCACATGGTATCTTTTTGTTTTTGTTGTTTTAGATAGCGTCTCCCTTTGATGCCCAGGCTTGATGCAGTGCCATGATCAAAGCTCACTGTAGCCTCAACCTCCCTAAGCTCAGGTGATCCTCTCACCTCATCCTCCTGAGTAGCTGGGACTACAGGCACATACCACTATGCCTGGCTAATTTCTCTATTTTTTGTAGAGATGGAGTTCCACCATGTTGCCCAGGCTAGTCTTGAACTCCTGGGCTAAAGCAATCCTAGTACTTGGATTCAAAATGCTGGGACTACAGGCATGAACCACCATGCAGAGCCCCCAGATGGTTTCAAACAAGGATGAGGAAGTCCTCAACCATATGACACTTACACACACTTTAATCAATCTAATGAGTTACTTATCCCAGATGATAGTTATTCCAAAACTAAAACAATCCTGTAAGACAATTAGTCATCTGTTTCATGCCCTATAAAATAGTCCCTACTATTTCTTTTTAGTTGGAGAAATGGAAAGCCAATAGCCAATCTTTATTTTAGAAACTCTGACTAGTAACTTGGTAAATAAGACTGTGCTTACCTTGTTTGGTGAAAGTTCCTTAGCACTGGAAAGTAAAGCCAGAGAAAAATGGTTTCTGATGTTTCAGAACAGGCTGATATTAAAATATTTCTAATGAAATCCCCCAAAACAGCTGTTAATATGCTTTCTTAATATAAGGTAGTGTGGGTTTACTTCTGTTTATCACCCTGCTTGTACTTTCAATATGTAGGGCTCCAGTTACCAGAACAAGCTTTAGAGTCAAGCAGACCTGAACTCTCCAACATAGTATTCTGCATGAACTTAGGCAACTCATAATCTGTGGGTTTAAATTCTAATACCAGCAAAATAAGGGTACCATCACCTCGTCACAGGACTCAACATATTCAAATAATAATATATGTAAAGGACTAAAAGCACAGCCAGCAAACAGCAGCTGTTATCAATCACGTACTTGAAGCCACTCATTTCTTCACTTTCATAAGGTTTTAGAGTGAAGGTTTACTACTTCCTTTTACTCATTCACTAAACAGGTAATTACTGGGGTCTACTATGTGTTCAGCATTCTTCTAGATGCTGGGAATACATTGCTAAATGGAAATCATGGACACTCTGTCAGTGCAGTCTATGGAGTCATCTGGAATCCAAAATGTCCTCCATATTTGGTGGCCGTGACGTGCAGCCCAATTATAGTTCATGTTTGAATTCCTCTGAGGGCCCACTCCTTTAATCATTTCATATGAGTCTTTATCATCTTATTTCAGCCACAGGCATGCAAACCTCTGTTCTTTATTACCAAAGAACTTTACCAAAAATTATCCATTCAATTAAGATCCAGCTTTTCCCCTTCCACCTGCTAATAGCCAAACCTGTGGATTTCTCCCTCTTAGCTAATGGGATGCTGGTAGTTCTAGGATCCATCAAAGAGAAAAACTTGAGATTTTCTATAAGGCAGCTCCTTTCAAAAGCTTACCTAAGGGAGAACATGTTAAGGCAGTCTCTCTATTGAACATGCTGTTCACAGATTTCATTCTAAATATTCTAGGCCAGTGGCTCATGCCTGTAATCCCAGTACTTTGGGAGGCCAAGGCGGGTGGATCACTTCAGGTCAGGAGTTGGAGATCAGGCTGGCCAACATGGCGAAACACTGTTTCTACTAAAAATACAAAAATTAGCCAGGTGTGGTGGCACATGACTGTAGTCCCAGCTACTTGGGAATCTGAAGTAGGAGAATCGCTTGAACCCAGGAAGTGGAGGTTGCACTGAGCCAAGATGGTGCCATTGCACTCCAGCTTGGGTGTAGCAAAGAGACTTCGTCTCAAAAAATTAAAAAAAAAAACAAAAAAAAAACATGTAAAAGCAACATAACTGGACACAATTAATGTAGCCTTCCACAAAAACTTTTTTTGTCTTACATTACACTGTTATGAGAATTGATTCTTCCATATTTGCTCTAACTTACTCATTTCTGGTTCAATGTCTTACATAAAATCACACCTGAAAGTTTCTGTTTAAATGATATACCAGAAAAATGTGTCATGCTTGCAAACAGGTATGCTTCTTTGTGTCACATAATGAATGATGGAACTCATATTTCTTCTTTTGTTTTGACTGCCATTAAGCTCAGAGCTAAAATCCAGGCATAGTCACACTCATTATTATCTCTCTTAATTGCTTTCTCTACTATTTAAAATAGTTACCTTTCAGTGATGAAGAGCTGGAGCTCACAGACTAAGCAACATGCTCAAATCCACAATGCTAGGCTGAGCTGGAGTTTGAAACTCCAGGTCTGAATGACCCCAAAGGTCATGTTCTTAACCGTGACAAACCTATAGACATTGTGCCACCTGTAAGTACTTCAGTAGGTATTCCTAAAAGGTAAGCTTTATTTTTTAAAAAAACATAGCTACATTTTTATCACACCCAAAAAATGAAATCTTCATACTATCCAATACCTGATTCATGAACAATTTTCATGATCACCTCAAAAATGCATTTTTACGGTTCTCTTAAATTACAATCCAAACAAGGTCTACAGATTACATTCGATGTGAATTTCAAAATCTCTCTTGCTAGAAAAATGAAAATTTTTATTCCCTTTTGTTTTCATGTTATTTATTAGCAGAAATGGAGCCACCTGTTACATAGAATTTCCTACCTTTTAGACTTTTCTGATTGTAGTCTCATGGAGTCGTTTGGCAAGTTTACATATTCTCCAATTTTTCCTGAAAACTAATCATTAGATCTAGAACAGCACTATCTAATAGAACATTCTGTAGTGATAGAAATTATCTATATCTGCACTGCCCAATATAGTAACCATTAGCCACATGTGGCTATTCGTACTTGAAATGTGGCTAGTGCAAGACAATTCTTAATTGTATTAATTTTAGTTAACTATAAATAGCCGCATGTAGCTAATGACTACCTTATCGAACAGCGCAGACTAGAGGCTTGCTTCGATAAAAGTTCATTTTGTCATTTTCATTGGTGGTGCCTAGTACTTCCTGATGCATTACATCAGAAGAAATGGTATTTGGTTGTCCCACTTACAGTGATGCTGACACTGCCCACTGAGTTCAGATGATGCCAGCCTGTTCCTTTTACCCAAAGGTTTTAGCTGGTATCGATGATGGTTATCTAGACACATTATTCCATTAAAAAATGAAAACGGTGATTCTTCTATTTCACAATTTATCCTGCATTTATTAGCTGTGACTCTGCTATAAAGATCATTTCTTTAACAAATATTTGGTTACCTCTTTAAACAGTCTATAAAGAAAGGATAGGATAAATTTAATGCCATTCAGAATAATAATGAATTGGTATTCTAGCAAGTTTCAAAGGTGACCAATAAGGTTTTTTTCTGAATGCATTATGAATGTGTGAATTTTTAAAGATAAATTTGATGTGTTTTAATCCATGCAGTTGTATTTTTTGTTTTGTTTTGTTTGAGACGGGGTCTCACTCTGTCACCCAGGCCGTGTTCAAGGGATTCTCCTGCCTCAGTCTCCTGAGTAGCTGGGATTACCAGTGTGCACCATCATGCCTGGCTAATTTTTGTAGTTTTAGTATAGATGGAGTTTCACCATATTAGCCAGGCTGGTCTCAAACTCCTGATCTCAAGTGATCCAGCCACCTCGGCCTCCCAAAGTGCTGGGATTATAGGTGTGAGCCACCATGCCTGGCCCAGTTGTATTCTTTATGATGATCAAAATTTCCAAGCTTTGCACAGTGGCAGTATCATAGCCAATGAGGTTTATCCAAGGCACAATTACTGATAATTGAAACAAGATTTCCTCTTTTCCAAGTAAAAACTCCAGGCACCAGAGTGTTTGCTCTCTCTGCCATGTGAGGACCCAGCCAGAAGTTCTGCAAGCCAGGAAGGGAGCCCTCATGAGAAATCAACCATGCTCAAATCTCCCAACAGAAAACAAGCCAGCTGTTTAAGTGACCCAGTCTATAATATTTTGTTATGGCAGCCCATGCTAAGGTATTTTCGCAGGTCGTTTTTTCTGGATATATAATCATTGCCTCAATTTCCTTTCCTGGAGGAGGTTAAACGTTACTTTTTTGTCTGTTGGCATGAAGCGTTTTTCCAGAAGTCTGATACCAATCCTACTTTCTTACTTTTATGAGTAATAGAGTTTTAGTCTGGACGCCCAATTTCTGGTGACTTTGCCGAATGTGTTGGCACTGATTTTTCTGAACTGACCATCCCAGGTACACAGTAGGCCTTTTCAACATACAGTGTCAAGTCATCTTCCTTTCAAGAAAGTTTTCAGAATGTGTTATAGCTAGAATATAGAATTTGTTATATCGTTTTTAGAATTTGTTCTTTGCCAATGTTTTGCCTTAGATCATACCGTCAGAAGAATGTTTTGGCTTTTTCCTTTAGGGAATCCTATCACATCTGCTTTTTAACTTGTCTTCTACACTTTTATCGTTTCTATCATTTCAAAATTTCTAATTGTTTTGACAGCTATTTTCATATTCATCTGTTACATAGCCAAATTATTCCCAAACTTTTCTAATTCACATTTAAATGGTTCTTTCCTATCTCTGTTATTTTCTTAATTTTCTTTAGTTCATTTTGTAGTATCAGGTACCAGTTTTCTACTGCTTTGTGGTCACATTTTCTGTTAAGTTTGTAATTTCTGAAAGCATATTATTCAGACTGTTGTTCTCCCCGTTTGTTTTCTTACAATATCTTTGAGTGGGTTTTTTTAGAACACCATTTTTGAGGTATACTTGGCATACAAATAAGCTGCTGAAATTTCAAGTGTACAGTTTTGACACATGCATGTATCCATGAAACCATCACTACAAGATGAGGAACATACTGACCACCTGCAAAAGTTTCCTTGCACCCTGCACAATCTTTCTCTCCTATTCCTCCCTGCTTCCTAGGAAACCACTCATCTGCTTTCTGTCTATGGAAGACAGACACACTCTGGATATCTTGGACCAAGAGGTAACCTAGTGCATGGAAAGGACGCGCTGAGGATGCTGGAGCAGTGAGAGATAGAGCGATCGTCCTTGAAGACTGTGGAGCTGGCAGACAAGCTCTGCAAGGCTGACTTCTGAACTTCTCTCACAGAAGTCAATGATATTTAGGGTTCTGTGTTATATATAGCTATACTTAATCCTTATTGATACAACTTCTCTATCAGGCTCTCCTATACTGAATCAATGAGCAATCCTATTGATGGAATCTAATAGGCCCATTCTCTCTCAATCCAGCTAATGCCTTTCTGTTCAGTTCTATATTGTAAACCAATGCCTAGATTACGGCACAGGCATTCCTAAACTGGTCTCCTGCCTATAGTCTTGTCATCTCTGATCTACCTTCTACGATGGGTGATCTTTGTACAACGTAAATTTAATGACTCCATTAAAATTTGAAAATGTCTTCCTCATTGTACTATGACTTTATTGCTAACGCCTATTTTTTAAACCTCCTCTCTAGTTAATACCTGAAACTTCCTGAAGACCTGTAATCGTTTTCAATTGCAAAAGCTATTCCCTGTAGAACATTTCTAAAGTCAATTTAAAAGTCAGTCTCTTTACCTTTCTTGTTCAAGTTCCCCTTGCCCCACCCCTAGGAATCCATGGCTTTAATTAAAGCATTTATTATCATAGAATGCTGTAACTATTTATATGAACTGCCAATTCCACCAGACTGCAAACAACTCCTCCGGAATAGGATTTCAAAGCGTATTCACCGCCCACTCTATTCAACGCAGTTCTTAGATCATATCTTCAGTAAATGTTTAAATGAGTTAAAGTGATCAGTTCAGGCTTTTCCTTCTGGCTTCCACTTTTCTCTTCAATATTTCTATCTTAGACTTTTACAGTCAGTTTGTGTTTATCCCTACCACTGGATCCTTACTGCTTCAACTTTCCATTCTCTCCTAATAATTAACTGGCAGACTCAAACAGCACTCCACAAACATGGGGCAGTACCAGGTTCTTACTATCTGCAAGGCACTGTGTAAGATATCATTAAGTAAAGCTAAAGAAAACATGGGCTTAAAACCTAGGAAAAAGATATATGCACAATTGTAATATCAGGCTATGACAATTACCACCTTAACACAAGTAGAATCAAATTCTAGGTCATAAGGCAAAACTCACTCTATCCTGGGGTCATACATGCTTCATGGAGGAGGTATCTTCTAAGAACCACAATTCAGGAGGCAAACAGGATTCCAGTAAATAAATGTGAGAGAAAGATCTAGGACACAAAGATGAAAGGGCATGCGGCATGTTCTGGGCCCTTGAAGTAGCAGCTTCACTCAAAAGTAACATTAAATAGGATTAAAAAGATAAGGTAGTGACAGGATTCAGAGAACTCTGAAAGGCAGGCTCAAGAATTCAAATTTTATTCCTTTTTTTGTATGTTTTCAGAGGGAAAAAGAGTAAGAATCCTTAGTCCCTCGATTCTGCTCCTTAATATCATCTTCCCATTCTGCTTTTGTCCCTATTAAGTGCACCTACTGGCCAAAATTTCCTGATCTTAAACACTTCCCTACCTCTCTTCTATACTCCCTCCCCAACCTGTATACAGAGTATAGCTAGAGGCAGAGCACTCCAGGAGCCTTTCAACACATTTCCTTGAGGAATGAACACAGATTTTGTGACTAATTTTTTAAAAATCTCTCCTTTCCTCATTACAAAGAATCAGAAACAAAACAACAAAAACATTAAAGGTAACACCACTACAAGAAGAGTTCACAGCTAGGGTAAATACATCATTTTTCTCTTTAATAATTCCTTTGTGCCTAGTGAACCTGTAAGTTACCTAACATGCAGTAAAACACTCTGGCATGCCACATGAGAACCTCCTTGTAATACCATGGCTAAAAATGTGCGGCGAGAGGGCAAAGTTTCAAGCTTATCTTCTCACTTCAACCTTAGTTTCACTTTTTACATCTCGCTAGATTACTTCCTGAAAACAAACAGCATGTAATTTCTCACCTGGTAATCTCCTGCTGCAGCTGAGAAACTGAAGGCACGTAAAACACCACTCCAAAATAGACGGTAGGTTCCAATGCATATTTATCCAGCTGTTTCTTCAAAGGTTTTTCCAAATCTACCCACCGGCGCTGATTTTGCTTGTTGTAGTACCAGAGGCTGAAGTAAGTGACCTGGAAAGACAGAAGGTCACTGAAGGAGGCAGTAATATACAAAAGGATTTCAATGACTTCAGTCCCACTAATCCATGACCTGGGACTAAGTGACAGCAGGCTCCTATTGCCTCTCTTCTCAGAGAGGAACAACAGCGAAAATGGGAGGGAAAAAAAGGAGGTAAGATTGATCTGTAACTAGCTACTCATATTCAGGAAACAGAGGCAAAAAGTCAAGTGCACTTGCATATCATTTATTAAACTCTGCATCAAAAAAAATGCATTCATAACCTAGACACTGGAATGTAGCGGATGCTACTCAATTTTACATGCAGGTTTTAACAACAACAACCAAAATACAGAAGAATATTATCTTTGGTTTTTCAATTAATAAAACACTAAATTTATCTGTCTATCTATATACCTATCTATCTATATAGATATAGATATAGATATAGATATATTTGAGACAGAGTCTTGCTCTGTTGCCCAGGCTGAAGTGCAGTGGTACAACCTCAGCTCACTGCAACCTCCACCTCCCAGGTTCAAGCCACTCTCCTGCCTCAGCCTCCAGAGTAGCCAAGATTACAGTGTGCACCACCACACCCAGCTAGTTTTTTGTAATTTTAGTAGAGACAGGGTTTCACCATGTTGGTCAGGCTGGTCTCAAACTCAGTTGATCTGCCCGCCTCGGCCTCCCAAAGTGCTGGGATTACAGGCATGAGCCACCACACCCAGCCTCATAATTAATATTTTTAAATAATCATAACTTGGGTTCTACCCAGTGGACTTCTGAGTAAATAGTGTTGAACCAACTTGTCACTACTCTTAGTTCTGGTTTCTATAAAAACCATTATTTAATGTAAGTACTATGAATTCTAGTATTCAGATGCAATTGCAACTCTTCTTTATCCCTTTGTCCCCAAAATTTCATTAGATACAAATTTAAAACAATTATAATGCTATGGAGGGGAATGCTCTTTTTACACACAAACACACACACACACACACACACACACACACACACACACAGTGTATGAGAAAAGCTAAGACTAATGCAACAAATAATGTTGGTGTATTGCTCAGAAGTTTAAAGAAAATGCCCAGATGTCTTAGCATTTAGATTGCACTTGCTATGTAATGAAACTCTTAAGGTAAATCAATACTAGCCCTGGGCCTGGTCAACCTGAAAGGGTATTGATGCACTTAGGAGTTGAAATGGCAGCCTCAAGCCACTGCTAATACTTGCCTCAAAATCTATCTACAGATCAAGAAAACTGGAAAATCACTGCTTTGTAGTTGTACACTCCAGAATAATATTGTCCCAACAGAACTTTGTGTGATGATGGAAATGATCTGCATCTGCACTGTCCAATGAAGCAGCCGCTAGCCACATGTGGCTACTGAGCACTTGAAATGTGGTAGTGCCACTGACGAGCTGCATTTTTAATATCACACAATTTTAATTTACTTAAATAGCTGCAAGTATCTAGTGGCTACTGTACTGGATAGTATAGATTTAAAGCAGCAAGAAAACTGAGAAACAATAGGCCATTTCTTTGACCTGCAATCCTCATTCAAATATAAAATAAAACTTTAATCTGTAAGGGAAAAGCTTATGCAAACATGCCCTCAATAGTCATTTTATTATTATTTTTAACATGGTTAGAGCATACCTTTAAGATTAATCAAATAAATTCAACAAGAGTGAGGAATGTGCCCATTTTCCCCTATACAAATCTCTAGTTTACTGCTGAACTTTAAATTCTGTTGAATGAAAAGAAGGAATATTCTCTTGTTTCTTAGTTGCCACCTAAGTCATCACACAAGAATGGAATATTTCGAACATTTCCTATGTACCAGGTTCTATTCCAAGAACTGTAGAGGTATCATAGATTAACTCATCATCACTCATTTATGAAGTAGGTATTTTTATCTGTGTTAAACTCCAAAGCCAGTGTTTCCCCCAAGTATTGTCCCTGGACTACCTCTACCAGAATTACCTAGAGGGTTTCCTGGGCACAAAAAGCTATTAATCTCCTACGTAATTCTTGTGTCCCTTAAAATTTGATAACTTTGCACTACACTACACTGCCCCTCCAAAGTTATGCAGGAGAAAGTTATATAAAACCTTATCTTTGGCAGGCATGGTGGCTCACACCTGGAATGCCAGCACTTTGGAAGGTCGAAGTGGGAGGAGTGCTTGAGCCCAGGAGTTCGAGGCCAATCTGGGCAACATGGTGAAACACTGCCTCTACAAAAAATACAAAAAATTAGCCAGGAGTGATAGCGTGCACCTGTAGTCTCACCTACTTGGCAGGCTGATCACTTGAACCCAGGAGGTAGACAGAGGCTGCAGTGAGCTGAGATCGAACCACTGCACTCCAGTCTGGGTAACAAAGTAAGACCTTGTCCTTAAAAAACAAAAAACAAAACAAAAATAACTTATCCTTGACAAGTTTCATGGAAATAAAACTTCTGAAACTCCAAGCATACCATAATATATCTGAAAGGCCAAGTCCTATGGTTAATCATATTCTGAAGTTATGATATTTTTTAATGAATTGCTTATTATCTGTAAGCACAGAATATATATCACACATTTACAGAAAACAAGTGCTATTCTTTTCTTCTTTTAAACTGCAACTTATAGAAAAGGAAAATCTGGCTTAATAGAAAGAGCTTGCTACTTACCTACAAAGTTCTGAGTTTGATTTCCAACAGCTACTTACTAGGCGTGAAATGGCAAAGTCAACCAGTCCAATTTGGTTTTCTCAAGTGTAAAATAAGGTAATACCACCCTCAAAATCTTATCATAAGGATTGGATAAGGGAAAACCATGTAAGTACATTTTGCTACAAGAAAACCATCAAATTTTACTTTTTGAAAGAGGGTCTCACTCTATCAATCAGGCAGGAGTGTACTGGCATCATTAAGGCTCACTGCAACTTTGAACTTCCAGGCTCAAGTGATCCTTCTGCCCCAGCCTCCTAAGTAATTAGACTACAGGTGCATGCCATCACACCATGCTAATTTTTTTTTTCTTTTTTTGATCAAGACAGGGTCTCACTATGTTGCTCAGGCTGGTCTTAAACTCCTGGCTTCAAGTGATCCTTCCATTTCAGCCTCCCAAAGTGCTGGGATTACAGGGGTGTGCCACTGTGCCAGCCTGAAAACCACTATATTTTTTAAAATATTATTTAGTTTCACCCATTCTCCCCACCAATTGAACAAAATAAATTATTGACTCTGCCTCTCAAAAGACTTTTGAAATTATCTACATGTATTTGATTACAACAAAATACATTTCTGTTACTATGTCTGCATTTTGTTCCACCTTGGAACACAAGTTTGGGGCTGAATGTACCACATTTGGTCTATCATGTATATCACTACTATGCACTTTAATTCCACAAACATTTATTTTTGCCAGATTAGGAATCCTTTAGGATCTAAAACTGTTTTGGTCATTAACAGTATGTCATCATTTTTAACCAAAATGAAAATGTCTTAAAAATATCCTTTGAACAAATTAACTTTCTCTCTGAATACATTTGGACTAGACTGTTTCAAATACAAAAATAGAATTATAAAATTTTAAGTTTATTGTATAATTTGTGGTTGTACCTTTTGTGAATGGGCTGTGATAGAATTAAAATAACACTGAACAGTCTGCTAGCGTTCTTTTAAAAAGCACATTCTGAAAGGAAAACTGTTAAAATGTGCTAAGTTTATCAGTGCATCTATTACTCGTAAGACATGAATTAGAAAATCAAACAGAACTGGACAAATACATTTGTTGAAATTGAATCATAACTACTTTTTCACAAATTATATACCATAGAAGAGATTAGCAAAAACTTTATCTAATGGTACAAACAGCTGAAAAGACTGGTGGGCTTAAACCAGACATGGTGGATCATGCCTGTAATCCCAGCACTTTGGAAGGCAGAGGCCAGTGGATCCGCTGAAGTCAGGAGTTTGAGACAGGCCTGGCCAACATGGTGAAAACCCATCTCTACTAAAAATACAAAAAATTAGCCGGGTATGGTGGTGGGTGCCTGTAATCCCAGCTACTCAGGAGGCTGAGGCAAGATAATCGCTTGAACCCAGGAGGCAGAAGTGAGCTGAGATTGTGCCACTGCACTCCAGCCTGGGTAACAGAGCAAGACTCTATTTCAAAAAAAAGAATGGTGGGCTAAGTAAATTCTTTGTTTGTGAGCTCTTTTAAATGAAGAGGTCTAAGATTTGGGACATCTGAACACTGACTCTGTAGCTTGTCAAGGAAAGACTGTTTATACGACTTTCTCGTGCATAACTATTGCAGCTAAAGTATTTGCTTTGGGACCTGCCCCAGTGTTCAGGTTCTATCTTAAGACATGATGAAAGCTAGCCAAAAATCAAATTTATATCTTGTTAAATACCTCCTAGGAGGTATTATATTTCTAAAATTGCTGCTAGAAATGTTTATATACATATGGGTAACTAAATTATCATAATATAATCCTTGGATTGAATGCTCTCTTAGAATTTCTACACATATATAATCAAGTTACAACATCTGATTCCATAAGATTTTATGACTATAATATCATCTGTTTCTAATTTAGGTAGGTAGAGTTTGAGCAACAAAATATTGTGATTAAATTCTCATTAGGCAAAGATTTTTCCTGGGTAAGACCTTTTTTTTTTTTTTGGCTTGTCTTGAATAACAACCTTAAGAATCTGAATAATTAACTTTCCAAAATAATTTAAAATCCATTCAAAAAAAACAAGGTGGGGGGTGAGCACGAAAATCAAGGAAAAGAGAGAACATTTTCTAACTCAATCTCTAGGCCAGCATTACCCTAATACCAAAGCCAGACAAAAGATAACAACAAGAAAACTATAGACATCCCTTATAAATACAGACGCAAAAATCCTAAGCAAATATTAAATAATTGAGTCTAAAAGCAAATTAAGAGGATTATACACCATGACTAACTAGGATTCATCAGAGAACTGCAAGGGTGGTAAAATATACCCCCCAGCCGGGCGCGGTGGCTCAAGCCTGTAATCCCAGCACTTTGGGAGGCCGAGGCGGGTGGATCACGAGGTCAAGAGATCGAGACCATCCTGGTCAACATGGTGAAACCCCGTCTCTACTAAAAATACAAAAAATTAGCTGGGCATGGTGGCGCGTGCCTGTAATCCCAGCTACTCAGGAGGCTGAGGCAGGAGAATTGCCCGAACCCAGGAGGCGGAGGTTGCGGTGAGCCGAGATCGCGCCATTGCACTCCAGCCTGGGTAACAAGAGCGAAACTCCGTCTCAAAAAAAAAAAAAAAAAAATATATATACCCCCCAAAATCATTATATCATATCACTAAGACAAAAGAAAAAACAAACACACATGATTATCTCAATTGACGCAGAAAAAGCATTTGACAAAATCCAACATCCTTAATAATAAAAACACCTAGAAAACTAGGAAGAGAAGAACAGAGAAGAGCTTCTCACCGTGACAGCGAGCATTTAGGAAAAACTCACAGCTAGTATAATACTCCATAGTGAAAGATTAAAAGCTTTCCCCCTAAGATCAGTAACAAGACAAGGATACCCATGTTCACCACTGCCATTTGACGCTGTACTGAAAGTTCTAACCAGAGCAATTAGACAAGAAAAATAAAAGACATCTAAACTGGAAAGAAGCAGTAAAACTATCTCTATACATAGATTATATAATCCTATACATAGAAAGTCCTCCAAATCTACTCCCCCACCCTGCCACACATACACACAGAAACACACTTACTCAAAGTAATAAATTCAGTAGAGTTTGCAGGGTACAAGGTCAACATACAAAAATCAGTAGCGATTCTATGTAACACCAATGTACATGTCAGAAACAGAAATTAATAAAACAGTTCCATTTATAGTAATATCCAAAAGAATAAACTATGTAGGAATAAATTTGACCAAGAAGGTGAAAATACACTGAACACAACTAAACAGTGCTAAAAGAAATTAAGGAAAATCTAAATAAATTGAAAGACATCTCATGTTCATAGACTGAAAGATTTAATATTGTTAAGGTGTAGTATTACCCAAAGTAATCTTCAGATTCAAATGCATTACCTATCACAATCCCAATATGCTTTTTCATAGAGATTAAAAGCCAATCCTCAAATTCACATGGGCCTACAAGGGGTTCTAAATAGCCAAAACAATACTGAAAAAGGATAACAAAGTTGGAGGACTCACACTTCCTTGTTTGAAAACTTATTACAAGGCTATAGTAATCAAAACAGTGTGGTACTGGCATAAGAAGAGACATAGACAAATAGAACAGAGAGTCCAGAAATGAACCTGTATATCTACAGTCAAGTGATTTTAAATACAGGTACCAAGACCAGTTAGTGGGGAAAAGAATACTTTTTTCAACAAATGGTGCTAGGACAACTGAAGATCCACATACAAAAGAATGAAGCTGGATCCCTACTTCATTAGTCAAAAAAATTAACTAAATATAAGAAGTGGCCCATAAAATACTTTAGAAGAAAACATTAGGGTAAATCTCTGTGATCTTGAATTTGGGAATGAATGCTTAAATATTACACCAAAAACATGAGCAACAAAGGAAAAAACAGATAAACTTATTTCAAAATTACAAAATTTGCTGGGCACAGTGGCTCACGCCTGTAATCCTAGCATTTTGGGAGTCCAAAGTGGGAGAAACCTGAGGCCAGGAGTTCGAGACCAGCCTGGGCAACAAAGCAAGACCCTGTCTCTACAAAAAATGTTAAAGTTAGCTGGGCATGGTGGCATACCCCTGTAGTCCCTGCTACTCAAGAGGCTAAATTGGGAGGATCACTTGGGCCCAGAAGACCAAGGCTTCAGTGAACTATAATTACACCACTGCATACCAGCCTGAGTGACAGAGCAAGACCCTTTTTAAAAAAAAAAAAAAGACACAAAATTTAGAACATTTTTGCAAAAAAATATATGTCAGGCCAGGCATGGTCACTCACAGCTGTAAACCTAACATTTTGGGTAGTTGAGGCAGGAGGACTGCTTGAGATCAGAACTTTGAGTCAATCCTGGACACCATAGTGAGACCTGGCCTCTATAACAGAATAAAATTAGCTGAGTATGGTGGCACATACCTGTAGTCCCAGCTACTTGAGTGGCTGAGGTGGGAGGACCACTTAAAGCCCAACAGATCAAGGCTACAGTAAGCCATGATTGTGCCACTGCACTTCAACCTGGGTGTCAGAGCAAGACCCTGTCTCCAAAAAAGAAAAAAAAGAAAAAAAAACCATATGAAGAACGTAAAAAAACAATCTATAAAACAGGAGAAAAGGAGAAAATATTTGCAGATTATGTATCTGATAAAGGTCTACTATTTAGAATGTATAAAATAACTCTTACATACAAAAAGAAACCCGATTTAAAAATGAGCAAAGGACTTAGACGTTTTTTAAAAAAAGATATGAATGGCCAACCAGCACATGAAAAGATGCTCAACATCATTAGTCATTAGGGAAATGCAACTCAGAACCATAATGAGATACCACTTCACAGCAACTGGGATGGCTACAATTTTAAAAATAGGAAGTAAGCATTGGTGAGGAGAAATTGGAACTTACACATTGCTAGTAAGAGTAGAAAAATGGGTCAGCTGCTGTGGAAAAGTTTGGTGGGTACTCAAAACACTAAATATAGAATCACCATATGATCCAGCAATTCCACTCCTAGGTACATACCCAAAAGAAATGAAAAACAGGTGCTCAAGCAAACACATGTATATGCATATGCACAGCAGGACTATCTGCAATAACCAAAAGGTGGAAACAAGCCAAATGTCCATCAATGGATGAATGGATAAATAAGCTTGTGGTGTACACATAAAATGAATATTCAGCCATAAAACACAATGATGTACTGATACATCTGATGTAAAGATGTACTTGAGTCAATTTTTGATTAAGAGATGAGGCTCCAGTTTCATGCTAGATACATGCTACAATGTGGGTGACATTCTAAAACATTATGCTAAGCAAAAGCAGCCAGAAGACAAAAGGTCAAATATTGTATAATTCTGTTTATACGAAATATCTAGAATAAATCCCACAGGTATGGTGGCTCACACCTGTAATCCCAAGGTGCTGGGAGGCCAAGGTGGGAAAATAGCTTGAGGCCAGGAGTTCAAGACTAGAATATATAAATCCACAGAGACAGACAGAAAGTAAATTGGTGTTGCTAGAGGCAGGGAAGAATGGAGAATGACTGCTTAAGAGATACAGAATTGCCGGGCGCGGTGGCTCAAGCCTGTAATCCCAGCACTTTGGGAGGCTGAGGCGGGTGGATCACGAGGTCAAGAAATCGAGACCACCCTGGTCAACATGGTGAAACCCCGTCTCTACTAAAACTACAAAAAATTAGCTGGGCATGGTGGCGCGTACCTGTAGTCCCAGCTACTCAGGAGGCTGAGGCAGGAGAATTGCCTGAACCCAGGAGGCGGAGGTTTGCGGTGAGCCGAGATCGCGCCATTGCACTCCAGCCTGGGTAACAAGAGCGAAACTCCGTCTCAAAAAAAAAAAAAAAAAAAAAAAAAAGAGAGATACAGAATTTCCTTTTGGGGTGATGAAAATGTTTTAGAACTAGACAGTATTGTAAACGTACTAAATGCCAACGAGTTGTTTACTTAAAAACGGTTAGTTGTACATCATGTGAATTTAACCTGAGTAAAAAATGTTTTTAAAGATCAGAAATATTCATAATGAAAATCAAGTAAGTAATTTATTTTTTTACAATAATTTTTGGGGAACAGGTGGTATTTGGTTACATGAGTAAGTTCTTCAGCAGTGATTTCTGAGATTTTGGTGCATCCATCACCTGAGCAGTGTACACTGTACTTTATGTGTACTTTTATCCCTTATCCCAGTCCCACCTTTCCCCCAGAACCCCCAAAGTCCATTACATCATTCTCATGCCTTTGCATCCCCATAGCTTAGCACCCAGTACAAGTGAGAACATATAATGTTTGGATTTCCATTCCTGAGTTACTTCACTTAAAATAATGGTCCCCAACTCCATCCAGGTTGCTGCTTCCGTGTGTGCGTGTCTGTGTGTGTCACATTTTCCTTATCCACTCATTGGTTGATGGGCATTTAGGCTGGTTCCATATTTTTGCGATTGCGAATTGTGCTACTATAAACTTGGGTGTGCAAATGTCTTTTTCATATCGTGATTTTTCCTCATGGTAGATACCCAGTAGTGGGATTGCTAGATCAAATGGTAGTTCTACTTTTAGTCCTTTAAGGAAGCACCACATTGTTTTCCATAGTGGTTGTACTAGTTTACATTCCCACCAGCAGTGTAAGTGTTCCCTTCTCACCACATCTACACCAATATATATTAATATTTTTTCCCATTTATTTATTTTATTGCATTTTAGGTTTTGGGGTACATGTGAAGAACATGCAAAATTGTTGCATAGGTACACACGTGGCAGTGTGATTTGCTGCCTTCCTCCCCATCACCTACATCTGGCATTTCTCCCCTTGCTATCTCTCCCCAGCTCCCCACCCCCCACCATCCCTCCCCTATTTCCCCCCAACTGACCCCAGTGTGTAGTGCTCCCCTCCCTGTGTTCATGTGTTCTCATTGTTCAACACCCGCCTATGAGTGAGAACATGCGGTGTTTGATCTTCTGCTCTTCTGTCAGTTTGCTGAGAATGATGGTTTCCAGGTTCATCCATGTCCCTACAAAGGACCCAAACTCATCGTTTTTGATGGCTGCATAATATTCCATGGTGTATATGTGCCACATTTTCCCTATCCAGTCTATCGTCGATGGGCATTTGGGTTGGTTCCAGGTCTTTGCTTTGTAAACAGTGCTGCAATGAACATTCGTGTGCACGTGTCCTTATAGTAGAACGATTTGTAATCCTTTGGATATATACCCTGTAATGGGATTGTTGGGTCAAATCGAATTTCTATTTCTAGGTCCTTGAGGAATCGCCACACTGTCTTCCACAATGGTTGAACTAATTTACACTCCCACCAACAGTGTAAAAGTGTTCCTATTTCTCCACATCCTCTCCAGCATCTGTTGTCTCCAGATTTTTTAATGATCGCCATTCTAACTGGCGTGAGATGGTATCTCAATGTTGTTTTGATTTGCATTTCTCTGATGACCAGTGATGATGAGCATTTTTTCATATGTTTGTTGGCCTCATGTATGTCTTCTTTTGTAAAGTGTCTGTTCATATCCTTTGCCCACTTTTGAATGGGCTTGTTAGTTTTTTTCTTGTAAATCTGTTTTAGTTCTTTGTAAATTCTCGATATCAGCCCTTTGTCAGATGGGTAAACTGCAAAAATTTTTTCCCATTCTGTTGGTTGCCGATTCACTCTAATGACTGTTTCTTTTGCTGTGCAGAAGCTGTGGAGTTTGATTAGTTCCCATTTGTCTATTTTGGCTTTTGTTGTCAATGCTTTTGGTGTTTTGGTCATGAAGTCCTATATATTATTTTTTTATTTTTTGGTTATGGCCATTAATGCAGGAGTAAGGCATATAGCTCTGTGGTTTGGTTTGCATTTTCCTCATAATTAGTGATGTTGAGCAGTTTTCCATGTTTGTTGTCCATTTGTATATCCTCGTTTGGTAACTGTCTATTCATGTCTTTAGCCCATTTTTTTGATGTGATTATTTGTGAGGGGGGTTTTTTGTTTTTTTGTTTTTTCTCATTGCTTTAAGTTCCTTGTAAATTCTGGATATTAGTCCTTTGTCAGATGGATAGTTTGCAAATATTTTCTCCCACTCTGCAGGTTGTCTGTTTACTTTGCTGATTACTTATTTTGCTGTGCAGAAGCCTTTTTGTTTAATGAAATATCATCTATTTATCTTTGTTTTTGTTGCATTTGCTTTTGGGTCCTTGGTCATGAACTCTTTGCCTACACCAATGTCTAGAAGGGCTTTTCTGATGTTATCTAGAATTTTAACAGTTTCAGGTGTTAGACTTAAGTATTTGGTTCCTCTTGAGTCAATTTTTGTATAAGGTAAGAAATGAGGATCCAGCTTCATTCTTCTACATGTGGCTTGTCAATTATCCCAACACCATTTGTTGAACAGGGTGTCCTTTCCACACTTCATGTTTTTGCTTCCTCTGTCAAAGATCAGTTGGCTGTATGTATTGGCTTTATTTCTGGGTTCTGTATTCTGTTCCATTGATTTATGTGACTGTTTTTATCCAGTACCACGCTGTTTTGGTAACCATACGCTTGTAGTCCAGTGAAGTCGGGTACTGTGATGTTTCCAGATTTGTTCTTTTTACTTAGACTTGCTTTGGCTATGGGGGCTCTTTTTTGGTTCCATATAAATTTTGCGATTTTGTTTTTCTAGTTCTGTGAAGAATAATCATATTCTTTTTGATGGGAACTACACTGATTTATATATTGCTTTTGGCAATATGGTCATTTTCACAATATTGATTCTACCCATCCATGAGCAGGGGATGTGTTTCTATTTGTTTGTGTCATCTATGATTTCTTTCAGCAGTGTTTTTAATTTTCCTTGTAGAGATTTTTCACCTCCTTGGTTAGGTATATTCCAAAGTATTTCATTTCTTTTTCCAGCTGTCATAAAAGAAGTTGAGTTCCTGATTTCATTCTGAGCTTCATCACTGTTGGTGTGTAGCAGTGCTACTGATTTGTGTACATGAATTTTGTACCCTAAAACTTTACTGATTTGGTTTGGCTGTGTCCCCCCAAGTCTCATCTTGAATTCCCATGTGTTGTGGGTGGGACCCAGTGGGAGGTAACTGAATCATAAGGGCAGCTCCTTCTGGTGATAGTGAATAAGTCTCATGAGATCTGATAGTTTTAAAAATGAGAATTACCCTATACAAACTCTCTTCTCGTCTGCCGCCATGTGAGATGTGCCTTTCATCTTCCACCACGATTGTGAGGCCTTCCCAGCCTGTGGAACTGTAAGTCCATTAAACCTCTTTCTTTTGTAAATTGCCCAATCTTGGTATGACTATCAGCAGCATGAAAGTGGACTAAAGCATTTACTGAATTCACTTATCAATCTAGGAGCTTTTTGGATGAGTCTTGGTGGTTTTCTAGGTTTATGTTCATATCATTGGTGAGTAGCGAGTTTGACTACCTCTTTACCAATTTGGATGCCCTTTCTTTCTTTCTCTTGTCTGACTGCTCTAGCTAGGACTTCCAGTACTATGTTGAATAGAAGTGATGAAAGCTGGCATCCTTGTCCTGTTCCAGTTTTCAGGAGGAATGCTTTCAACTTTTCCCCATTCAATATAATGTTAGCTGTGGCTTTGTCATAGATGGCTTTCACTACCTCAAGGTATGCCCCTTCTGTGCTGATTTTACTAAGGGTTTTAATCAGAAAGAGATGCTAAATTTTGTCAAATGCTTTTTCTGCATCTATTAAGATGATCATATTGTTTTTAATTCTGTTTATGTGGTTTATCACATTTATTGACTTACAGATACTAAACCAACCCTGCATCCCTGGTATAAGACCCACTTGATCATGGTGTATTATGTTTTTGATATGGTGTTAGATTCAGATAGCTAGTATTTTGTTGAGAATTTTTGCATCTATGTTCATCAGGGATACTGGTCTGCAGCTTTTTTTGGAACAAAGCCTCCAAAAAATTTTGGATTATGTTAAATGACCAAACATAAGAATAATTGGTATTCCTGAGAAAGAAGATAAATCTAGAAGTTGGGTAAACTTATTTGAGGGAATAATCAAGGAAAACTTCCCTGTTCTTGCTAGAGATCTAGACATCCAAATACAAGAAGCTCAAAGAACACCCAAGAAATACATCACAAAAAGATCATCACCTAGGCATACAGTCATCAGATTATCTAAAGTCAAGACAGAGGAACAAATCTGAATCCAACACCATATCAAAAACATAATATACCATGATCAAGTGGGTTTCATACCAGGGACCTTAAAGAATCTTAAAGGTCAGGTACGGTGGCTCACATCTGTAATCCCAGCAATTTGAGAGATCAAGGTGGGCAGATCACTTAAGGTCATGAGTTTGAGACCAGCCTGGCCAACATGGTGAAGCCCTGTCTCTACTAAAAATATAAAAATCAGCCAGGTATGGTGGCAGGAACCTGTAATCCCAGTTACTTGAAAGGCTGAGGCCAGTGAATTGTTTGAACCCAGAGGTGGAGGTTGCAGTGAGCCGAAATCACACCATGCACTTCAATCTGGGAGACAGAGCAAGACTCCATCTCAAAAAAAAAAAAAAAAAGAAGAAGAAGAAGAATCTTAAGAGCTGTGAGGCAAAAGCACCAGGTAACCTGTAAAGGAAAAACTATCAGATTAACAGCAGATTTCTCAAAAGAAACCCTACAAGCCAGAAGGGATTGTGGTCCTTTCTTTAGCCTCCTTAAACAAAACAATTATCAGCCAATAATTTTGTATCCCATGAAACCAAGCTTCATAAATGAAGGAGAGATAAAGTCTTTTTCAGACAAACAAATGCTGAAATAATTTGCCACTACCAAGCCAGCATTACAAGAAATGCTGAAAGGAGCTCTTAATCTTGAAACAAAACCCAAAATACGCCAAAATAGAACCTCCTCAAAGCAAAAATCTCGGGGGAAATAGGGAGGGACAGCAGGAGGTGGGGAGTTGGGGAGAGATAGCATGGGGAGAAATACGATATAGGTGATGGGGAGGAAGGCAGCAAATCACACTGCCATGTGTGTACCTATGCAACAATCTTGCATGTTCTTCACATGGACCACAAAATGCAATTTAAAAAAAAAAAAGAAAAAAAAACATAAATGTCACAGGGCCTATAAAACAGTAGCACAATGGGAAATTAAAAAAAAAAAATTATTCAGGCAACAACTAGCTCAAGTATCTCACATCTCAATGCTAACCTTGGATGTAAACGGTCCTAAATGCTCCACTTAAAAGATACAGAATGGCAGAATGGATAAAAATCCACCAACCAAGTATCTGCTGTGTTCAAGAGACTCACCTAACACATAAGGACTGACATAAACTTAAATCAAAGGAGTGGAAAAGATATTCCATGTAAATGGAAACCAAAAGCAAGCCAGAGTAGCTATTCTTATATCGGGCAAAACAGATTTTAAAGCAATGACACTTTAAAAAGACAAAGGTGGGACATTATATAATGATAAACGGTCTAGGTCAACAGGAAACTATCACCATCCTAGATATATATGCACCTAATGCTGGAGCTCCCAAATTTAATTACTACTAAACAAAAAAAATGAGAGATGCAACACAATAATAGTGGGAGATTTCAATACTCCACTGACAGCACTAGACAGGTCATCAAGACAGAAAGTCAACAAAGAAACCACGGACTTAAACTATACACTAGAACAAATGGACTTAACTGATATTTATAGAACATTCTACCCAACAACTGCAGAATACACATTATTTTCATCAAAACATGGAACATTCTCTAAGATAGACCATACAATAGGCCACAAAACAAGGCTGGACAAATTTTCTAAAAATCAAAATTACATCAAGTACTCTCAGACCACAGTGGAATAAAAGTGGAAATTAACTCCAGAAGTAGCCCTCAAAACTATACAAATAAATGGAAATTAAATAATCTGCTCCTGAATAATTTTGGATCAATAACGAAATAAAGATGGGAATTTAAAAAGTCTTTGAACTGAATAATAGTCACACAGCCTACAAAACCTCTGGGATACAGCAAAAGCGGTTCTAAGAGGAAAGTTCACGGCATTAAATGCCTATATCAAAATTTCTGAAAGAGCACAAATAGACAATCGACGCTCACATCTCAAGGAACTAGAAAAACAAGAACCAACCAAACCCAAACCAGCAGAAGAAAAGAAATAACAAAGATCAGAGCAGAATCAAATGAAACTGAAACAAAACAAAACAAAAAAACAATAAAAAGCTAGTTCTTTGAAAAGATAAACAAAGCTCACTGTAGCCTTGAACTCCTGAGCTCAAGCAATCCTCCTGCCTCAGCCTCCTAGTTGGGACTACACCACCACACCTGGCTGAGTTTTGTACTTTTTGTTGTGATGGAGTCTCACTATGTTGCCCAGGCTGTTCTTAAACTCCTTGGCTCAAGTGATCCTCCCATCTCAGTCTCCCAAAGTGCTGGGATTACAGGTGGGAACTACTGTACCTGGCTACAGTTAACTTTTTTATAAATAGGAGTATTCATAAAATAAGTATAATAAATGCACAAATCAGTAACATAGTCATTTATGATTGTTATCCAGTGTTATGTACTGTACATAGTTCTATGTGCTATGCTTTTGTACAGTTGGTAGCACAATAGGTTTGTTTATACCAGCATCACTACAAAACATGTGAGTAATGCATTGCACTGCGGCTTAACAACTACAACATCACTATGTGATAGGAATTTTTCAGCTCTGTTACAATCTTATGGGACCACCATCGCATTTGAGATCTGTCATTGACTAAAACATTGTTATGCAGCACATGACTGTAATTAGCTTCTGTGCTACTAGGTAAACTTTTCGAAAAACAAATAACAGCAGGTACCAAAACAGCAGAAATGGAAACAGCTTTCATGTTTGGCTTTGGAAAATATGCTTGCACTTGTAAATGAAGTAATGAAACCACAATTAAATTGGCTAGAGTACTGTAAAGCTGTATATAAACTAAGTTATTTTCCAATTATCTTTGGGAAATGAAGTGCTTCATCACTAACTGTGCCTGATAAACAAGGATGAATCTCTTGTTCAAACTATTTTGAGTGCTAAGTTTTGGAAACAATTTATAAACTTCTATCTATCTTAAAGTTACTAACTCTACTTTTAGAACAGTGATTGTTGTTAAATAAGTGACTAATTAATGTTGGGAGTTATTTGCACCTTTTGTAAGTAACTCCAGACTACCCTGCACATGTAACTCTTTGTAAATTCTATTTAAGGAGTTTTTGTTTATATGCACGTGTTCTCCTTTGTATAAAAAAGAATACTGCCCATCACTTCCCTCTTCTGCCAACTTGCTATTATTTAATAAGCCCTTTTCTTTTAATTTGTCATCTTTTAATCTGCTTCAGATTGGACAACCAAATTACTAAACTCATTAAAAGTACATATAAAATAAGAAAAATCCATAAAAGAGATAGGAGAAATTTATTCTTTGTCAAGGGTATATACTTTTTAACACTGACTTTTAGTTTTGATTGCTCAAACACATTTTTCTTTATTCTCTGTTCTTCAATTATGTTCACATGAGATTGCCAGTGAACTGTCAAACCGCACCAAATCTTGACATAAGTATAGATATTAGAAAACAGAAATTGTAATGAACTCATAGCTAGGCTCATCTATTTCTGGCTCATTTTTTTTCTTAGACTTAATGAACTGAATTTGTTGTAATTTAACATTTAAAGTAAAGTTTAAAAAATATCTACTTATATGTCCTTTCCTGGTTTTGGTATTGGGGTAATGCTGGCTTCATAGAATGAGTCAGGGAGGATTCCCTCTTTCTGTATCTTTTGGAATAGTTTCAGTAGGATTGGTACCAATTCTTCTCTGATTATATGATAGAATTGAGCTGTGAATCAATCTGGTCCTGGACTTTTTTGTTGGCAGTTCTTTTAAGCACTGTTTCAGTCTACTTGTTATTGGTCTGTTCAGAGTTTCTATTTCTTCCTGGTTTAATCTAGGAGAGTTGTATATTTCCAGGATTTTATCCACCTCCCCTAGGTTTTCTAGTTTATGTGTGAAAAGGTGTTCATAGTAGACTTGAATGATCTTCTGTATTTCTGTGGTACTGGTTGTAATATCTCCTATTTCTAATTGAGCTTATTTAGATATTTTCTTTTCTTGGTTAATCTCGCTAACAGTCAGTCAATTTTGTTCATCTTTTCAAAGAAACAACTATTTGTTGTTTTTTGTTTTGTTTCAATTTCATTTGGTTCTGCTCTGATCTTTGTTATTTCTTTTCTTCCGCTGGGTTTGGGTTTGGTTGATTCTTGTTTCTCTAGTTCCTTGAGATGTGAGCTCCAGCCTGGGCAACAGAGTGAGGCCTGTCTCAAAAATATATATGTGTGTGTATATATATATATATATAATTGAAGAAAAAATTGTGACATATTTAATGTAGCCTAGTTGTACAGTGTTTCTAGAAGCCATGATAGTGTCCTCCTACTACAGTGCAGCTTCCTAGGCCTTCATATTCACTGACTCACCCAGAGCAGCTTTTAGTTCTTTAAGCTCCATTCATGGTAAGTACCCTATACGGTGTATCTTTTTAAACTTTTACATCACATTTTTACTGCACATGCTTAGATATGTTTAAGTACACAAAGACCACTGTTATAATTACCTATAGTATTCAGTACAGTAACATGTTGGACAGGTTTATTGCTACAAGGACTAGGCTACATCATATGGCAGGTGTGTAGTAGGCTATATCACCTAGGTTTGTGTAAGCACTCCCAGTGATGTTCGCGCCACGATGAAATTGCCTAACGAATTTCTTAGAACATTTCCCTGTCCTTAAGTGACACATGGCTGTATTTCCTCTGGGCAAACTATGCCTGAGATTCCAATAGCTGCCACTAGCATGGTGTGGTACAAAGAGTACTAGATTTGCAGGCAAAAGGCTTGGCCTTTGAGTCCTGGCTTTACCACTCACCAGCTCTGGAGTAACTCACTTCCTCACTGAGGCTGTTTCTTAGTAAGGAAAATAGCGTGTACCCTCCACTGTAGTGAAGAACTTTGTAAGTTCTAATTGTATTGATAATGCCGAAAAGCACTCTTACATTTGTTACGGTACATAAATTTAGCAGACAGGATCTCTTCAGGTAGATAGAAAACGGAAGAAAACTTGAATCAAGCATGTTTCTTCCTTGAAAATATCACTATTCAAATAAGAGTCAAACTGATTTCTTCCTTTAAAGTCTGAGCATACTAGGACCTTTATTGTTTAAAAAAATGCAAAGACTTTGATAGAGACAGGCCCCATGTGCCTTAAACTTCTTAAATTTCAACTGGTGCCTTGGTCTAGGATATCTTCCCAAAACCATATGTCCTCTCAAGTCTAGATCTTCTGGACTATGCATGTCCTGTTAATGGGGTTTGTTTAATTGTAACAGAAATTTTCCAGCAGACTAGCCTTTAGTTACTGGCGTTCAGTTCATGCCTCCCTCCAAGCTTTGGATATAACTTCCGAGTGCTTTGCCTGGTAGGAAACTTTACCTCCATGTGGCTTCTCTTTCTCCACAGCTACATCCACTCTCAGTGGTGATGAAAGCAAGTTGACTTGACCAGTGGGAAACTTATTCCAGCAGAAGCTGCTAAATCACTGAATCTTCTAGCATCCCTTAGATCAATTCTCAACTGTCACTGTAGAGATTTTTGTGAAACTTTGTCAGGTGTGTTTACATTCTCCCTTCCTTTCCTATTTTGTTCTGAACAAACATAGCACGATAAGTTTTCAAAGTTATTCAACGATTTCTTCATAGTTTAAAATTTTTTCATAGCTACTCTTCTAAAATTGTACAGAGAACTGTGCCTGCTCTATAACCTACAGTTAAAGCAAACTTGGCTTCTTTTCAGACATAATATGGTTTACTTACTTTACATGAACTGATGTTGACTGAGAACAAAGTGATTTGATAACCAAGTTTTTTGTTCAAAGCAAAAGAGAGTTTACGAATTTGAGCTGGGGAAAAAATGTGCAGCACCCCAAATCACAGTCCTCTAAGGAGACATCAGCTATTATAAGCAGGTCCAAATCCTGTCAGAATGTAAACCCTTTCCTAATCCCTAAGTCATTGCTCGTCTAATTATTTTAAGAGTCTTTTTGGTTGTACTATTTTTAAAGTACAGCAGAGGGACACAGAAATTAACTGAAGGGTTTTTAAAGCCACTGATGCATTGGGTTGATAAAAGTTAATCCCATCTAAAATTGCAAATATAATTTTATCCTGCTGCCTTTCTTAGACTAGGCAAAAGTCAGAAGACTTTTCATCAGGAAAGAGATGAGGAGATAGCACTAGATAAAGTCTATCCCAGGAAGAGATCATCTAACAAGGGTAGTTAACAAGTATTAACCTAATTCAAGCCTGGAGCTTACCTCTACACTGAGTTTCCCATAAATAATGAAGTATCATACTTCTTCCTTGTGACAGATAGTGGCGGTCACATTGCCGCAAAGCAGGCAGCATTTTCCTTTTCTGTTTAATTTCAATCAGTTTTCTTCTATACTTGATCAAATAATATATATTTTATAGCCAAAGTGATAACATGCAGTATCATTATACTCTTATTACAACTAAATGAAGATTCAAGAAAATAAACAGAGTACATCTTGGCCTTCTAAATTATTCTGAAATTATACTGAAATCCAAGTAACTGAACTTCTCGTGTAGGTAGATTTTTGTTGTTGTTGTAGTACTTATCTTTCAGGAAAAGAGTCAAATGATAAGCCAATTTCAGGGCTTGAAAGACAGTACGAGGCACAAACTGGGATCACTGTCCACATGGATAAACTGCTTGTCTCTTTTCTCTTTACTATCCTGGACAAGCAGATGCTATGTATACGACGACTCTGAAACAGAAATAAATGTACTGTTTTTAAGTGAGCTAATGTTTAGAAAGATCCATCTATTCATTAAATGAATATTGACTGAGTAACTACTATATGTCAATCACTGTTCTGGGAACTAGGAATACAGCATTGAACAAGAGAACAAAATTCCTGTCCTCATATAGCTTAATCCCAGTAGGGAAAGACAGAAAAATAAGCAAAATATATGATATGCCAGATACTGATAAGTGCTATGGAGAAAGATCCTGAATTATATGATTAAGACAATAGCAACGTTTTTAAAGAGTAAACGAGAATTAAAGAGGAAATTTTAGTACAGTCACGTGTCCGTTAATGATATGGAAATGCATCAGTAGGCTATTTCACTGTGTGAACATCATGGAGTGTACTTACACAAACCTAGATGGTACAGGCTCCTCCACATTTAGGCCATGTGATATAGCCTATTGCTGCTAGGCTACAAACCTGTACAGCACGTTACTGTACTGAATATTGTAGGCAACTGAAACACAGTGGCATTTGTATATCTACATTTATGTAAACATTGGAAAAGTACATTAAAAATACAGTATTATAATCTTAAGGGACCAACAACTTATAAGCAGTCTGTCATTGACCAAAATGTCATATGCAGCACATGACTATATTATACATTTTATCAACAAAAATGACAGGGATAATTGTGATGTTACTGCACAAAGTTTCAATACAGGCAAAAGCTAATGTGTTCTATGTGCTACCATATAAAAGGTTGTTTTGTTTATGACCCACATAACGAAAGATAAACCAGAATTTATTCTACAATCACAGCCTGGGCTCATCAGGAAAGGCAGCCAGCATTTCAATGGATTTACTGGCTCTACCTTTCTTCTTGCTTGGATGCAGAGTCTGAATCTCGAAGTCCACCAAATTCATCTAAGAGTAGTGCAAGCAGATATTGCTTTGGAAAATATCTCAGCAGGGAACTCTCCTGGGATGTATTTCATCAGTCTGATACTTCCAACTCTGCCAGGGAACAAGCTCACCAAAGGCTTCTCATCAAACAGCTCTGCCCTAAACACCTCGGGGATTCCCCAGCACTGTCTTGCTGGCCTAATGACACTCATGTTCCTTCTCATGCTTACTTTTCTTTGCCTGATGTGACTGCAAAAACCCATCTTAAGCAAGGTAATTGTAAAAATCAAAAATTAAATAACAAATATCTCCAGAGTACTTACAACAACAACTGTCACATTTAGGAGGCCAGTCTGTGCCAGGCTATCCTTAAGAGCATGAGCTCCATAGCAGGACACCTGTCACTTGTCAAAGGTTATAAACTAGGAAGAAAGATGCTATTCAAGGAGCCAGAACTACTCTAGCTATGGTTTCTGTCATGTAACCATGAGCAAGTTACTTAATACCTTTGTGTCTCAGTTTTCTGATCAGTAAAATGGAGATGAGCATAACAGCGCCTCACATATAGGATTTTTGCAAAGATCAAAATAAGCAAAAACATTTAAAGCACTTACAAAAGTGTCTCATGCAAACAAGTGCTCAAGTAACATGAGATCTTCTTATCATGGTTTTCTTTAAACAGTATAAAATTTCATTACATTTATCTAGTAGAGGAAATCCTATGCTTAAATACTTCCTGCACTAATAGGATTCTGTCTTTGGGAACTTATCCTTCTCTTTCACCCCACCCCCTCTTTTTTTCTGACACAGGGTCTCGCTCTGTTGCCCAGGCTGGAATGCAATGGCATGATCTCAGCTAACTGCAACCTCTGCCTCACAGGTTTGAGCAATTCTCCTACCTCAGCTTCCCAAGCAGCTGGTATTACAGGCACTTGCCACCACATCCGGCTAATTTTTGTATTTTTAGTAGAGACGGGGCTTCACCATGCTGGCCAGGCTGGTCTCAAACTCAACCTCCTGACCCCAGGCAATCCGCCCACCTTGGCCTCCCAAAGCTCTGGGATTACAGACATGAGCCACCACGCCCGGCCTTCTTTACGCCCGGCCTTCTTTACGCCCAGCCTTCTTTCCCTTTATTTCCTTTAAAAGCAAATAGACAATACCAACACTTGGATTGCTTTTCTTTTAGGAAAATGGCAATGGCTCCATGTAACAGTAGAATGTTGGGAGAAAAGTGCTAAACCAAGAGCTGGAAGACTTGAATTCTAGCAGGGGGCTGTCACTAACTAGCTGCCCTAGCCAGGCACTGGTTGTATAGCATCATACAGAGAAATCTGCATTCTTTTGAAGGGTAACAAATGTTATACAAGTAGTAATAATACAATTTTAGATATATTCACTATTAAACACGCTTCATTTTTCTGTTATACAGCATAATTTAAGTGCTCTTTCCTTAAGTCACTAAACATAAATTTGACTTCAAAATAGGTGCCAATCATAAAAACACAGGCAAGTCAAGTATACAAGTGTCCACATATTATTTGTAAGTGCAAAACACAAGGGAATGAGAATTAAGGTTATTTTCTAGATATTTCAAATCAAAACTAACAGGAAGAGAAAGGATATTAGTCATGGCGAAGATCTTAATTCTCAGCAGTGTAGCTCTGAACTTAGTCGACCGACTTAACAATAATACCTCTCCAGTGATTTTTCTCCAACCCATTATTTTCCCTCAGTATATTATTCCAACTAACAAATGTACAAGATGAAAGAGAAAGTGGAAATGGCTAAAGAACACTGAAAAAGAGCAATGAGTTAATGACTGTCCTATGAATGTTACTGGTCTTCGATCCACTCCATCAACGAGATGGTGGGAGGAAACAAAGCTCATCATACATAGGGTTAAACACATGTAAAGCAATGAGCACAGCGCATGGCATATGGTCAGTACCCAATACATAGCTATCATTCAATCTATTACATGCAGCCATATCACATAGAAAAGAAACAAGTCCCAGAGAAATTGGTTTCCTCAGTTCGCACAGGTAGTCTGCAGGGATTTGAACCCAAGTCCATTGAGCACGAGAACTTTACCAAAATCCCACTTTGCCAACTGTAGTTGAATTGAATGGTATAAAGTTCAGCATGCTGGAAATTCACTTGACATTGAGATTCATTTGACAAGTCAACGAAGTCTGAGCCATCTAAGTAACTGGAACATAATAAGTTGTTTTTAATTTTTTCTGGAGAAAGGGTCTCGCTCTGTCACCCAGGTTAGAGTGCAGTGGCATGATCATGGCTCAATGCAGCCTCACCTTCCTGGGCTCAAGCAATCCTCACACCTCAGCCTCCAGAGCAGATGGAACTACAGGCATGTGCCACCATGCCCAGATAATTTTTTTTTTTTTTTTTGGAGACGGAGTTTCGCTCTTGTTACCCAGGCTGGAGTGCAATGGCGCAATCTCGGCTCACCGCAACCTCCGCCTCCTGGGTTCAAGCAATTCTCCTGCCTCAGCCTCCTGAGTAGCTGGGACTACAGGCACGCGCCACCATGCCCAGCTAATGTTTTGTAGTTTTAGTAGAGACGGGGTTTCACCATGTTGACCAGGATGATCTCGATCTCCTGACCTCGTGATCCACCCACCTCGGCCTCCCAAAGTGCTGGGATTACAGGCTTGAGCCACCGCGCCCGGCCTGCCCAGATAATTTTTAATTTTTTTTTGCAGAGATAGGGTCTCACTATATTCCCCACGCTGGTGTTGAACTCCTGGACTCAAGCGATCTTACTGCCTCGGCCTCTCAAAGTGCTGTGATTACAGGCATGAGCCACCTTGCCCAACCAACAAGTTGTGTTTAGATTCACATGAGCTTGCCGCTCAGCATGAGATTACCAGTTTATTTTCTTAGCCTACTCAGTCAAAACTTATTTAAAATAACAAAACTATTCTGCCCTATTTATAAATCTCGACATTATATACCTTTTAATGATCATATTTGGGTAATCTACTATAGAAAGTGGTACAAATCCTTGACAGGAAGTTATTTCTACTACACGCTGCCAATTCTCATGAAGGATTCGTGACCTAAATCGTCTCTTCTACTGATGTTAGCATCTTAAGCAAAAATTTAAATTGCCTCTGGATGTTCAGTCAATTCATTAAAAGATAAAGGAAATCTAAGTGACATTTGTTTATGAACAAATTGCTTGGAGAACTGAATAGAAAAATATTTGCTAAATTGGCATATTGTCAAGAGAATGATGAATCCTTGTTAATAGAAAATGCCATGTTCACATAAGGTGCATATCTGACAAGAAGACTGATACAGAGGGCTCAACAATTGGCCTGGGAATTCGATTAATGTATAAAGGAAGAATGTATCATCCATTCAATTCCTGAAGATTCACCACATACCTGCTGCCTAGCAGGGAAGACAGACATGGACCTACCATCAGCGGTACAGTCGGGGAATTCCCACTCACGACCTCCCCACTGTCCCCCTGAAGGGGGCTTTTTCCTTAATAGTATGTTGTCCCACTGAGGAACAAATGGCCCTTCCTGAGACCTAAGGATTAAGGCCAGAGGAAAAAAGGGCATTTGTAGTAGAAGGGACAGTGAGGGGAAGAACTATATTCAGAGGCAAATTATTATTTTTTAATTATGAAGGTCTTGAATTGTTCACAAATATTCCATCCTCACAGCATCTTCACTCTGGGAAGCAGAAGACCAGAGAAGAAAGGCCCTGCTCTGTGAAAACGGGGGAGAAGGGAAAAAACTGCCTTATCCAGGAAGCCTCCAGGCCCACAGCCTCGGCCTATGGACAGACTTGGGGGAGACAGTGACAATGAACTACCTGAAATTGCATGCAAAATTCTGTGTTTTCATTAAATCTCAAAAGGGTCCATGACCCCTATAAATTTAAAGGTCAAAGTTCAAGCAGAAGTCTGACATAAAATCTCAAATCCTGGGTCTTTTGCTTATTAGCTATGTAATCAGTCAAACTTTTGATAACGTTAGTTTCCTCATTTTAAAATGGGAAAGATAATGCAGTGCTTAACTCATTGTGAAGATTAAATGAGGCAAATTAAGCTTCCAGCACAATAATGCTCATTTACCCAAATGGACACAGAAGAAAGTCAAAGCTTCTAGAGATATTAGAAGGAATGGAATCTGAATCTATACACCAATGACAATGACAACACTTAGAGCCTCCAAAACACCACAGTTCCCTCATGTCCACCATTTTGTAACTCACCTTACAAATCTCGAATGAGTAAATTCATGCTTAATTCCGCATGGTCCTGAGACTATACTACTGTGACACACCAATGGTAAGAGAATAAGGACATTTGGTATCTCAAGAGAAAAATCCAATACTGGAAGGGAAACATCTTGGGCTATTAGCCTTTAAGTTTATTAGCCACTAAGCCTAGGCTGAATAATACCCCATTCTTCAAATAAACAGGTTTCCAAATTCTGCAATAATTTGTGATTACAAAATAGACTTTAAAATGCATATCCTCACGTGTGTAATTTCTATACTTATTTACATGGCTAATTCTTTTTTTTTTTTTTTTTTGAGATGGAGTTTCGCTCTTGTTACCCAGGCTGGAGTGCAATGGCGCCATCTCGGCTCACCGCAACCTCCGCCTCCTGGGTTCAGGCAATTCTCCTGCCTCAGCCTCCTGACTCGCTGGGATTACAGGCACACACCACCATGCCCAGCTAATTTTTTTTATTTTTAGTAGAGACGGGGTTTCACCATGTTGACCAGGATGGTCTCGATCTCTTGACCTCGTGATCCACCCGCCTCGGCCTCCCAAAGTGCTGGGATTACAGGCGTGAGCCACCGCGCCCGGCTACATGGCTAATTCTTAATTACCTAGACCAAAGAAGAAAAGTAACAGAAAACCTAAATATCAGGAAAAATCCCGGATCATTTATAATTGGTTGTCAGACTTGGGAAAGCTTTCTCTATCTAGGTGAGAGGCCAATCTGACATTATATTTGCTTCAGATGGTCCAATAGCTCTAACTGAAAATATTCAGAGATTCTTGTCTCTAACTCAACTGTATTTGTTTTATAACATACATACCTAAATGAATAACTACTTGGCCCAAAGGTAAAAGTTTCTGGGTACTTGACTTTTACTTTACACATATTTCAGCTATTTTTAGAGTCCAAATGAAAACAGCTAGTACAGAAGGAAATAGCATGAAATTCTTGATGTCTACTCAGATAACAGTCACGATAAGGTCAGTGGATATTTGGAATACCTAAGACACTAATTTAAAATAAAACACTTTGATGGCCAAGAACACTTTCTAAAGTTGTGCTTGGGGGTTACGGTTTATGTTATATGCTTGATTCCTCTCTATACCAACAAATCCTCTAGCCAAAAAATATCCCCATTTGCCATAGGTGTTAGGAGAAGTATGTGTTCAAAGTTCAGTGAGGAAGCTGACACTCCCTTGACACAGCAATCTTACCTCAGGGAGTCACTACAACTAGATCACTTTCTAAGTGTTTCAGAAAAAGCCCCAAAGTGAAAAAGAAGAGTCTAAAAAAAAAAAAGGTGCCTTTTTATCTGTATACAAAACTTCGGAAATGTTTAACCCTCTCCAGGAAATAAAATCAGAGCAAAGACTTAATTGTACTGCTGTCCATGTTTATCAATCTAAATTCAAAACAAAAATCTTAATCTTTAAACTAAGTAAATGTGTTCAGCAACAACATATTGTAAGGTACAAGGTGCTGTCCCAAACCCTGGCAATGCTTCAGTCAACAAGAGTCCTACTTTGATGGAGCTTACATTCTATGGAACAAAAACTTGACATTGTGTGTAACACACTGAACACACAATTTAAAAAACATTTCATAAAGATCAATGATAAACCACAGCAGGGTAACCAAATATCCAAAGACTAGAATTAAGAAATGAGAGGCCATTTATAAATTTTGCTAGATTTTTTTCATCTTCAAAAAATACCTTAGAGATAATTTTTTAGCAGCGGCTCAGTGTTTAACTCAACTTCAAAACCACAGTTATGTATGAAGGCCACATATGGGAACAACAATAAAGAGTCCCCAACACACACACAACCCCCTCAGAAACAGCTGAAAGAAAACTGCCCTCTAAGTTATAAAATTAACACAATATATCATAGCAAAAATATGAAAAAAAAAATTCTTAAAGAGACTTTCATGATTTCAGCACGTCCATATCCTGAGGATTAAAAACTCTTTAGGCCGGGTGTGGTGGCTCACGCCTGTAATCCCAGCACTTTGAGAAACCAGGGCGGGTGGATCTCCTGAGGTCAGGAGTTTGAGACCAGCCTGGCCAACATGGTGAAACGCCATCTCTACTAAAAATACAAAACTTAGCCGGGCGTGGTGGTACTCAGCCTGGGCAGCAAGATTGAAACTCCATCTCAAAAAAAACACACCTTTTTAAGGCTGAAAGCAATGGCTTATGCCTGTAATCCCAATACTTTGGGCAGCCATGGAGTGATGGGTGGGTGTGATGACAGGCGCCTGTTAATCCCAGCTACTTGGGAGGCTGAGGCATGAGACTCGCTTGAACTTGGGAAGTGGAGGCTGCAATGAGCTAAGATTGCACCACTGCACTCCAGCCTGGGTGACAGAGCAAGACTCCATCACACCAAAGAAAGAAAAAAAGAAAAGAAAAAGAAATTAGAGGCCGGACGCGGTGGCTCAAGCCTGTAATCCCAGCACTTTGGGGGCCGAGGCGGGTGGATCACGAGGTCAAGAGATCGAGACCATCCTGGTCAACATGGTGAAACCCCGTCTCTACTAAAAATACAAAAAATTAGCTGGGCATGGTGGTGCGTGCCTGTAATCCCAGCTACTCAGGAGGCTGAGGCAGGAGAATTGCCTGAACCCCGGAGGCGGAGGTTGCGGTGAGCCAAGATCACGCCATTGCACTCTAGCCTGGGTAACAAGAGTGAAACTCCGTCTCAAAAA